>NC_056725.1:372934385-373059385 GCF_019279795.1 Protopterus annectens | reverse complement strand
TCAAGCTGCAGGAAGGGAATTAAGCTCTGGTAGTGTGTGTGTGTGTGTGTGTGTGTGTGTGTGTGTGTGTGTGTGTGTGTGTGTGTGTGTGTGTGTGTGTGTGTGTGTGTGTTGCAGGAAGGGAATTAAGCTCAGGTAGTGTGTGTGTGTGTGAAAGTGAAATGCCCCCCAGTGACTAGAAGAACTCAGGAAATATACCTGGTTTTGGCTAGACTCAAACCCTATACCTTCAGAATAGGTAGCAAGAGTTTGAATTCCCTCCCCACCACCACTTGTGAAATGTTTGCTTCATAATTCAGTTCTGTTCTGTTCCTCATAAAATCTGTGGTTTTCTGGGAAATAATGACAGGCATTTGAATTTCAGACTTTCACACAAAACCTTTAATTCTAGCAATTTTCTGTTTATAAGATCAATATTTGAAATTTGTCCCTATTTTTTGGGGCTTTATTTCCCCATTGTTGGCTTTGTCCAGGTTTTTTGTGCTAACAGGTTGAGAGCTATGGTGAGAACTGAATTCACTGAATATGTTTGGAGGCTGTATTCCCCCATTATTGGCTTTGTCTATGTGTTTTCTGCTAAGAAGTTGAGAGCTACAGTGAGAACTGTATTCACTAAATAATAACCATTTAAGTTTCAGTCTACCTGTCTTTCAAGAAACAGCTGATTTGACATAGTGGTATGTTGCTCTGACTTTAGTGCAGAGGGTCCTGGGTTTAAGACTTGGCAGTGAAATATATGGTGGTAACATAGCATTTTATTCTAGCAACCTTCCAAGATTATACAAACAATGTTTAAAATGTGTCCCTAGTTTTTAGGCTTTTGCCCCCCCCCCAATAAATGTTGGCTTTTTCCAGATTTCTTGTGCTTCAAAGAGAGTTTGAAGAGAAGTTTAGTGCTGCTTATGTTGAGTCTGCTTGCATTGTTAATAGCACAACATGTAGTGTACTTGCTTTTGATGCAGAAGGCTGTGGGTTCTATTCCCACAGTATATAGATGCATTGCTGATACTGTACAGTGTTTTACTTTTAAATGGGGTGGATGCTGCAGTCCTGAGAATGCCCTCTTTGGTGGACATACCTAGTAACAATGAACCTGTTATCAGTTTGCCACCCATTCCCTATTGCAATATTACTAGCTCATCATTTTTTAATGTAACATAGACAATTTATTCCTCACGGGGCAACAGACACTTTATTTGTAGATGAAACAATGAAATATAAAGTTGTGTGCTAGCAGCAACCTCTTTGTTAGTTACAGATCTCTTTAATATGGAATTATTTAGATAACTTTTACTTCTGCAGAGAGTGTGCATATTTACTAATACTGGTGGATTGTAGAAGTTTGAGTTGACTTTTATGATGGAAATGTTCTGAATTGGGCAGTTTTGTCATTATTGGTGCATGCGTTTTGTTTCATTGTTTACTGGAAAAATGTTCAAAACAATAAATTTAAAATGCCTTCTAATAACTGTACTATATTATACAAGGAATATAATTTAATACAATCAGTAAGGCGTATCAAAGAACACATGTATGTTTCCTGTGCAAGGGGCCTATGATTTGAAAACATCCCAAAGTTAATCTTTATCTGCCACTGGCCAGATGTATTTTCTTTGAATGTGGGTTTCAATGCTGTTTCAAAGAATGTGAGTTTCAAGGGCAGAGAAGTTTTAATGCTAAGTCTATTTTCATTGTGAGACTGCATTGTTTTGTTTAGCAGATGTCTATTAGTGTTTGTGCTGTAAAATGTAAAATAAAACTTTTAAATGAAATCCAAATCATCGTAGAAATAAAGCAGTATGCACATTACAGTGTTTATGGCAAATGGGGTGAAATAGCCAAGTAATGGGACATTGGAATAGCTGCAGGGGGAAGGCCCCATTCAACCATGATTTTGTAAGGGGGAAAGGTGGCAAACTTAGACAGCCCCTGCTGAACTACTCTCAACTGTCCAGATTTTTGCAGAATGAGTAGATTTTTGCTTCTTATTTTTGGTTTGTTCCTCATAACATTTCTAGTTTTTTGACAAATCATTTAGGAATGAAGTCACTAAATAATGACAGACATTGAGTTTCAGACTTCATACCCTTCAGAAAAATGCATGCAAGACCTGTTATTTTGTCAGCTAAGTTTATACAAGAGCAGTTTTTAGTACTGTTTGCATGTTCCCCCAATATATTTGGCCTTGTCCAAATTTCCAGCATTAAGAGGTATGCGCAAATAAATTGCTTTGTAGAATTAGGTATATCCAAATCTCTCAACTGTCCTTGATTTTGACTCAAAATGCCCCCCCCCCATAATCCCTCCACAAAATGGCAAATTTGGAAGAAAACGTGGAGGGTTTACAACTAATAAATAATTGTAATGATCAGAGTTATAGATTACTTTTAATTTCAGAAATGCATGTAGATTATTTTATTTTGTCAGCTGCTCAAGTTAACAGCACTAATATTAATAAAGTGTCCCTTCTTTGACAGGTTCCCAGCTGTATTGTGTGGCTATTTTATATTTTTGTATCACATTTTTGTCAGTTTTTCATAAAATTGTGGCTTTCTAGCAAATTATTGGCAAATCATTAAAGAGTGAAGTTAGAAAATAATGACAGACATTTGAGTTTCAGATTTCATAACCTTCAGAAAATTCATACTAATGTAAGACCTACTATTCTATTATCTTTCTAAGTTTATAAGAGCAATATTTAAAAATTGTCCTAATTTTTAGGCCTTTGTCCCACTTCTATTTATGGCTTTGTCCAGATTTCTTGCTCTGAGGTTGAGAGGTATGTCAAATGTGTCAGGGCCATCACCTACAGCCAGAGACATTTCAAATTCTGACATACTTGTTGCACCCCACTCCCCCACGTAGTGACTCTGGATGTGTCCAAGCAAGGCAAGAAGCAGATATGCAGTGTTAAGTGTGCAGAGTTTCCACCCATCTAAGGTAGACACAAGTACTACAGTGGCTTTTCATCTGTCCTTGATTTTGCAGAATGTTCAGGTTTTCTGTCATTTTTATACTGTTGATTTATGGTTTTTCTTATTCAGGAAATGCATGTTGCTTCAGTGCCTGTTGCTCTGTGTTTAAGTAGCAATGCTTTAATGACCACAGGTAAGCTTGTCTGAGACTGTAAGATGCAAGTAAGCTTTAACAAGCATACTGTTAAAGAATTACCAACACTGAAAGCCTTTTTGTTGTTACCATGCAGAGAATATTTACATTACTAGACAGTGTATAAGCCTTGGGTACTGAAATGCATATGACAATATTTGTAGTAAAGGACAGGATTACAATATTGCAGTCATCTTTGCAGGCTTTACTCGCAAACTAAACAGAATGCCAATCTATCATGTGTGGTCCATAACCTGTGCAGTAATCCTTTAAGCAATTTATCTTAAGCTTGTTTCTTATTTGCTGTTCATTTTTTATTTTGATCATGTTTTTCCCATGAAACAAGTAGATAGCTGTTGTCAGGCAGCAGGTCGTTTTTGGATAAGAAACATTTTTACAAGTGGGGGTATCACAGAGATTGCTACTTTCAGCATGTTACTTGATACGTTTATAAAGCTGAATATAAATTATAATTAGAACTTCAGTGCAAGGAGAAGTGGTTTGAGTTGAGTGCTGCTTGTTTTTTTTATACTTGATTTTGACTGGCATTCCAGTAATGTATTTAAAAAATAATTTATCTTTTCATGCCTCACAACTTTTTTGTTTCTATCTAGATATTAAGTAAGCTGTCATGTAGCCAATGCATTGAAATATTTTTTTTCTTCTATACTTCATTTTTTCTTGATTGGACTCTCATAATGACCATTTGGCACCCAGGGTAGCGTATTTAATTACAGTCCCATTTTTTTGCGGTTTGTAGCATAACTCCACCCCTTTCAAGTTGGCCACACCCCTTTCCATTGGCCCCACCCATTCAGCTGTCACCTGCAACCCTCATTGATTTGAAGCTACCAGCCACTACTGAATTTTAGGAAAAACAGATTCTCTCAATCTTCAGGAATGGTTTTCTATTTGAGGGAGTTATAAAAATACTGGAAGAATACCAGATACTATAACTCTCAACTTAATTGCTTAAGAATTTTTGGGAAAGCCAACAATAATGGTAGAATAAAGGATTAAGATCAGAAACTTTTTAAATATTACATCAATTCACTTAAAAAGTTAATAGGGCAACATGATTTTTATTAACATGTATTTTTTTTTAGAAAATAGGAAGTACAAAACTCTAATGTCTGGTATTATTGACTGTCTGCAATTCTGAATGACTCATCAGCAAATCTTTTTTTTGTTTTTTTTGTTTTTTGTTTTTTTACAAGGGACAGGGCAAAAATATGAAGCAAAATCATGGGTATTCTGATTAGTCAGTGGCAGGTATGCATTCTTCCTAACCACTGTTAAACAGTCATTGATCTGGTATGGCAGTACTAGTGTCTCACAGTGTATTGCTATTTGCTGAAATCAGTGTAAAACTAGAATTGCTTTGGCTTATGATTGTGTGTGTGTGTGGGGGGGGCTGCAGTATAAGAGTAACAAGTTGGCCATAATTTCTTTCACTTGTCATCACCAATTTAGACCTTGCAAATGATAGGTGGCTACCTTTGGTGGTTTTTCAGGAAAAGGAGGTATGAGAAAGCTTATTGCCACAGTGGCATGGTGAGTAGCATTGCCATTTCACAATGTTTGCTTTGGATTACTTCTTGGCTGTGGCTTTTTCTATGAGGAGTCTGAATTCCCTCCTTGTCTATGTGCATCTTTCCATGCAGTCTGGTTTCCCTCAGCACCTCAGAGTAATCCAGTAGGTGGACTCTCATTCCTTCAGTTTCTCTGAATGTGAACATGAATTGTACTTGCGTTTGCATGTTGTGTATAAAATATCACTAATTTTATATATGTACACACACAATAATGCTGACCATATATATAACTCTTCTGGGTAATAGTAAAAAATACAATTAACAAGTAGTAAGCTTTCAAAAATAAGACATAGAATACATCATGTAACATTCAGACTTTAAAGCTTCTGGGGGTCAGGTGACCCCTCCCAATACCCCAGGCTGTATAAATGTATTCTGACATGAAGATAATGGTGGACATTTTCTCAACTGTTGCATCCATTCTAAAACCAGTCCTGGTGAGAGGTATGTATAAAAGGTTGCTATAGACTGTATCTGTCAGGGCTGAGGATGGTGCAATCATTACTTCTTTAATGTTCCTCACAGTAAAACCTCAGAGGTGTGCACAGGAAGTCATCATAGCTTATTCTGGGACTGGGGAAAGTGTAGTTATTGTTTCTTTTACTTTTCTTACTGACCTCAGAGGTGAGCAAATAAGGTTTGTGTAGGGGCATTATACTGTCTAGGAGCAGCACGTAAGAATACATTAATGTGAATTACTGTGATCATTATTTTTCACTTTTCTCTCAATTACGCATCAGACATGTATACTGGCCACTGCCTTCCAGGGCAAGGGTGAGGAGTGTATATGTATGGCAACAGTCACTTGTGGCCCTTTGAACCTCTGCTTTCATCCCAATCTTAACACCAGGGGGCTGCACAGACAGTGACTGGTGTCTTTTTTGGGAAAGGGTAGGGAAGCAGGCACTATTCCCAGGTAAGACTTATGTATCCTCACAAACATTGTCTTGGTAGTTTATTGTGAGCTAATATTTTGTCAGCTTTGAACATTAAACTTTGGGCACCATTTGTGTCTTCTCTAAAAGAAAAAAAAAATAAGACTGAAATTCTTTACTCATGACTTTTGACAGGTCACTGCAGGACCAAAAGGTTGTGAATATGGTCTAAAATGCAACTCAGAGCATCTATACCCCTATGGCTTCTGGGCACATGACAAACCCCAGATCCCCAGCTTTAAATTATTTCTTATACAATTACTACATACACTTCAGACCATAGAGAATGCCATAGCTTCTGCAAAAAGCTGAAAAGTAAAGCAAAATGTGAAAAAAGGTAAAAAAAAAATAATAATTTGCATGGTGTGGTGGGCCTAGAATGGGTAGAGATAAGGGTAGCACTAGAGGATACATGTAGGAGAGGCGAAACAGTAAGCAGTTGGGGGTTGGTACCATTGAGCCCATTGTGTAGGGCACTATTTTACCTCAATCTAGCACTGTACATAGGGTTGTTGTAATGTGTCATCACTGCAACTAAATGATGGTTACTGCCAATGTTCTTCTGTGAAATGGGCCAAAGTAGTGTGATGCACAATCCTGTCAAATTGTAAGATCTATGTAGCTACAGTTATGTATGCATACTACTCCTGAAACTCTGCTGCATGAACTAAAAGGTTGCTTAGAAGTGGTGGAAGTGAAGGATGATATTTAGACTAAAAGTGTCCAGCGGCCCCAACGTGGCACTTGCTGGGGGCCCCCAGAATGCTAGCTCCAGCCCTGCACAAAGACAGAAACAGACAGACAGAAAATAATAAAGCAAATTCAGAAAACTGGATGCATAAGTGTCAGGGATTCTCGAGCTGTATTTCATAAAATGACTCAAGATGTTGCTTTAGCTAATAAACAGTTTCAGAGAACTGTACAGTTAAACACTGCATATCTAAATAATATTCTAGATACAGCAGACAGGTGCAGTGATTGTCTTTACTGCGTTCAGAAAATGTAAAACTGATCAACACATTCATAAAGGTTTACTATTATTTCACTTGCTATAACTGAAATGTTCGGAATGTTTGAAGTGATGTAAATAAGCATGACATGCTGGTAAAGCCATAATGTAGTTACAGCATATATTTCAAGACGTTTATAGCTCTAAATCCTCATCACCATCATTAACTCCCCGTTTCCCTATTTTCTGCATGGAGATGGTAAATTCATCCCTGGTTTGGCTTCTGTGTCTCTAATGCAAACAGGTAACCTGTAAATGGTTCATCTCCCAGGCCCATACTTACACTTATCAAGGGTATCAGAACTTGACAGAGATTTGGGATGCATGGCTAGGCTTAAAAAGGCCCTTGTGGTCGTTAGCCTAGTAAACACTTATAAACCTATGAACCTATGAGATGGGGTGTCATGTCAGCTGTCACCACCTCTCCCAATTCAATGTCTATCTTCTGCCTTCAACAGTCATGCCTGACTGTCATAGGTCTTCTCTCATACAATCCATCCTTTTGCTGGACATCCTCATTTCCTCTCGACTCCTTCCTGTCCCTCACAAATCTTTTTCACCTAATTGTCTTCTGCTTTTCTGCATTTATATCCAAACCACTGTAATGAATCTTTGACTTTCTCTGCATTTGGAGCTACTGTGGATTCTCTGATTATATAATTTCTTCATCTGTCTCACAGTGTGCATCCTACCACCCTTCTGAGGCACTTCATCTCCATCACCTCCAGATTCCTCAGTTGCTCTGCATTTACTGCCCATGTCTCTGAAGCATACAGCAGCACTGATCACACCACTGTTTTGTACACCTTACTCTTCAACTTCTTTGGCAGTCTTTAGTCGCACACACTATCTTTCACACTCTGTGAGAGTTGGCTGCAGCCCCTCTGATGCCAGTTTAACATCCTCATTCAGACTTCTCTTCCCTTGTCCTCAACCACACCCAGTTTCTTGACACTCTTCATCAGTTCAACTATTTTCCATTTGGTCTTAGTTTTCAGTTTGTTCTGACTTCCCCCATTTATTGCAATAACAATAGTATTGACTGTACTCAGTTTTATTCTATGTGCTTTTTTTTGCATTCCATTCCCCTATTTGCTGAATTTCCTGTTCAGAGTCTGCTTGTAATGCCACATTGTATGCATACAGCAGCTTTGTTGGTCTATCTCATCTGACCTCTATGCTAATGTAACCCATCACCAGTAACAGCAGTGGCCTCAAAGTTGAACACTGATGCATACCCACTCTCGCTAGGAACACTTCTGTGAGTCTGAACACTCTTCATACTTGTGTCATTAGGTCCATATACATAGCCTGCACTAATTCTACCAATGTATCTGGTGCATTGAACCATCTTGGAACTGCTAAAAGATTTCTTGGGACCTTGTTATATATTTTCTGCAAGTCCAGGAATGCCTAGTTATCCTGACCCTTTCCTTGTCTCTAGCTTCTACTCTACTATCTGTCTCACTGCAAACATTTCGTCAGTTATACTCATCCCAATCTGAATCCACGCAGTTTATCTCCCATCTTATGTTCTACTACTCTGCATTTTCATTTATAAATGACTGTCTTCAGCACTTTTATGCAGAGTGACAGTAATTTGATACTTCTGCATTTCCCACAGTTGTGAATTTCCCATTTGTTCTAGTACACTGGCACTAGAATGCTTAATTTCCAGTTATTGTCTTCCAAATTTTGCCCCTCCTAAACATGTTATACCTTGTTATCACCATATTCCATATCTTGTCGTATGGTATGGCATGCTAACATTACTTGCACTTCTGCTGAGTTTAGATTAGAGATGATTAATTTACAGTGATTCCTGGCATTATCTAAGATTGCAATCTAGCTTTTGCCTCATCTCTTTCTACAAATGTATATCCCTCTTTAACATTTAATATCCCAGTCATTATCCTACCCTTCCAGGTCAATCATCTTTGCTCAAACATCTCCAGCCATGTTCAAATGAACATTAGTTCCAATATAATTCTCCATTTTTGCTTTTAAATCTTTTTTTTCATCTATGAAGCTATAGCACACATCCCTTACTAACTACATTTAGTTCACCCCTGTCATCATACGTCTCAACCTCTTAAAGCAAAAAATCTGGACCAAGCCATAAATAATGGGGGGAAAGGCTCAAAAATAGAGACACGTTTTAAATACTGCTCTTACAAACTTAGAAAGTTGATAGAATAACGGGTTTTTATTGGCATGAATTTTCTGAAAGGCAAAAAGTATAAATCTCAAATGTCATTGTTTTATGACTTCACTCCTCAATAATTTACCAGTGATTTGCCAGAAAACCAAAACCACAATTTTATGAGAAGCATATCAAAAATAAGAGGCAGAAAACCGCAGTCTGTGAAAATCTGTACAGCTGAGAGGTGTGCCTGTCATCCTCACAATTCAGACAGCCTAAACTCCTCATCTTTGTATCGCTCTTCCTGAAATACAGTGCATTCAAAAATTATTTTTCACATTGCTATCATGTGAATCTTGAAGCAAGTCTAAAAAGCAATGATCCTCAGTCTTGTCTTCTGGTTAGCCACACTCACTGAGCTACCTGCCTGTTGCCTTGTTCCAAAAGGCATAACCACACATGACTTAAAACTACTTGCTCTGGCACTTGCCATTGCAGGCATTACTTCAGCCCGTACCATGATCAACATCGTGGTTCTTCCATGCTATTCGATTCTCTTTTAAATGCCTCCTTCAGTATCAGCAATCCCATTTTCATTATACTTTCTATATGGACATGTGTCCTCGTCCTTCAACGTTACTTCTTCACCCTGCTCCTTCTATTCATCTTATTTTACTCTCCCAATCCTCTTATTTACATTTTACATATTACTTTCTTGCACTTTCCCTTTTTCCCTACCTTTCCTAATATTTTATTAATCCCCCATTCTTCCCTTTCTCAAGCTTCTATCACCGTTTGCCTGCTGGAATCCCAGGCAGTTGACCTTCCTTCACTCCACCATCATCCTTTTTCTTTGTACTTCTTTCGATCCTACTTCTAACTCAGCTCTACTAAGACTCTCACCATTTATTCTGGTTATAACATTTACACCCCTTCCCCCATTATATGAACTCTCTGTTCTGCCATTCAGTGTCTCTACCTATATTTGCCAAACCTTTTAAAGTTTGGAACATCAAGGGAGTGAAGTCATGACCATGTATTATAACATAATGGATGGTCCCAGGGTGGGAGGGATACTCTGCAAGCGCAGAATGCATCTGATACATATATTTACATCCAGAATTAGCGGTCTGCACATAGAAGGGAAATGTGTTTTTGTAATTTTTAAGTTAACAAAAACATGGATAAGGGCACACAGGATTACAGTGTGATTCAGAATTTCATATTTCCACTGAACTCTACCACATGATAAAACTTAATCCAGCTGAACTAGCTCACAAGACCTTAGTTGTAAACTGATAATATTTAAGTCTCTGCTGCCCCAACACATTTCTTCTCCCACTCATTTAAGCTATGAATTTCTTCAGATAAATTATATTCCTACTTTCTAGTTGGGCCATGTTATCTAAAGGAGAAGAGAACAAAAATGTATATATTTTCAGTCTTCACTGCTTCACTCCTTTTAGATTTTGAGTCCATCTTTCATTTCCATGTTATGCTTCTTGAGGGTGATATCTTCATGTCAGTTATGTTACCTGGGAATTCAGTAATTTTATTTTTGGCAGGTGTAAGTATCTTATAAGGCTGCCCCCCCCCCCCCCCCATCGGTTGGCTTATATGATATGGAGTTTTCTAGGCATGCCCCACTCCTAAGGAGACTCCATGGCAGACTTAGGAGAGCATTGTGGAAGAAATACACCTCTCATCTGTGAAATTAATGACTGGGGATCCCTCACAAGATGACAAGGGAATTGTAGCTGTCTGGGAAGTGAATGCTTCTTTTATCTTTGTCTGCTGTCACCATGATTCTCAGCAGGACACGTGAAAATAAACTAATAAAGTGAGTGAGTGAGTGAGTGAGTGAGTGAGTGAGTGAGTGAGTGAGTGAGTGAGTGAGTGAGTGAGTGAGTGAGTGAGTGAGTGAGTGAGTGAGTTCAACTGGAAGTTATTCAGCATTTGGGTCTCATATATATTTTCTAATTTCACTTTCTGAAATTTAATTTATTTTAAAATATAATCATGTTATGAATAATCACATGAACATCAATGCTAAAAATGTAACAGTTTTCAAGTTAATTCATCCTTTTGCATTCACACTTGCAGTATTGGGAATAATCCAGTTTTATGTTTCAGATATTGGTATAATGTTAGTTTCTCTTTTATTCTGCCTTTGTGTTTATTTATTGGATCAGACACTTTGAACTAATATAATAAAAGCTAGTTGGTATTTATTCCCTCCATCAGAGGCAGTAGAATTACTAAGGGAACCAAACATTCATTGAGGAAGTTATGTCATGCTTGTACATCATACACAACTCATCTGTTGTATATGCTGTGATGGGATAGTTTTTGTTTTTGTTTTTTTCCTCACTTCCTTGAGTTCCTGCTGGTATGTGATATCACGGCTGAGAAAGGCATAAGACTTCCTAAAAAGGTATTTTCTCAGAATTAATGAAAGTTAAAAATGTCTTTGGGAAAATTGCTACAGACATACTCATGTGGTAGGCTCCATCTATTGCAGCAAGTACGGCAGTTGGTCAGCTGCTAACCATAAATATACAAATCAGAAATATTTTCTTCACTTGCAATTGCAGAATGTTAGTAAGTTTGTTATTTCTACTGTTGGTGTGTTTCAGTCAACCATTTCAAGAATATTCTGTGGTTCTTTCTAATTTCAGATGACAGCCAGACAGTCTATTCATACAGATAATTCTCAAGTTCATTTTATCCACCTTAAACCATGACCAGCAGTGCTGGAAATAGGATGAACTTGCCATGATTTCTTCTATTACCTGCCCTTTCATCAGTGACAGTTCTTACTATATGCAAATTTCAGACTGTACTGTCTACACTGACACAATGCAGTCCTGTATATTTTAAATATAATGTTGACTGTTGCAATGGGTCATGCTTGTTGTATCTGAAAAAAAAACACACACTCCTGCGCTGTTTTTAGGCTCAAGCTCTGAATGCAAATTTCACTGGCCACTGCAGTAGTCTGCACAGAAAATGTCATACCTATATCAGTTTTCATGGTTTATTTTCACTTTCTAAAGCAATGCATTTTAAATAAATTCATTAAACACTTCTTAGAAATACATTCATAATCACACAAATGCATTAGTACTCAAGTTTGATTTATTTTAGTAGATTTGTAGTCCTTCCTTAAATAAGCAGTGTGAAATGCAAACACAAATGATGCAGCTTTCTCTGAGTCAATTAATTGCTTTTATCCAGTTTTCTTTGTACCAGAAAAAAAGTGATATAATGGCAAATGGAAGTATTGTATCAAGGTTAACGTATGTACCCGAGGAACTCTGGCTGATTTTTTTCCATGTCTGTAGACATACAGTTTTCAAGTAATAAAGTAAAAATGTGAGCTGTTTAATTGCTCTTACCTAAATGTTACTGAAAAATGTAAACAAGGTAGAACAGTACAAATTATCAGTGCTCCACAAGGGCAGCCCCACCAATGCTGATGTCAGCTATATACCACTAAGCTTTACCACTGTTATCTGTAAGGTAAGTCAATGCATCACTATGGAACTGTTAAACAAAGATATTAGCAACTTACCATCCCTCAAACTGGTCTGAATTTGAGAAAGGTAGATCCTGCCTGCTTAAGCAAGCACATTTTTTTTGAAAAAGTTACTGAGGCATTAGGTAAGAGCAAATGTATACACACCATTTTACTATCATTCCACACTCAGACTTTATCAACAGCTCAATCAAACTGACCCAGTGGATTGTAATCAGACAAAACCCAGTCAATAATGGTTGGAAACATACTCTCCTCTAAGAGGCTTGTTATTACTAGGGTCCCTCAGACTCAGTATTTGGGTTGCTCTTATTTGGTCACTATACTCTGATGTCAAAGCTGATGCCAAGGGTCTTTGGGTCTATGTTATATATTCGAACTTCCAAAATGTCGAGTACCATATGTTAGATAACATATGGGTGACATTTCAAAGTTTGAATATATAATAAAAAAATAAATAAATAAAAACATACCTTAATGGTGCGAGCAGGGGGGCAAGCCCCCCTGCACCCCACCCCCTCTGCTTAAATATACCACCTCTGGGACCGCACTTCAGTGCAGAAAAGGGAAATTCTCCATTCTGCACTGTACGGCGCCGTTGAAGTCAACCTTCGAACTCCTGAAATGTCGAACATATGGTCTCGACCATATAACGTTCAACATTTCAGGCGTTCGTTTATTTGACATAGACCCAGGTCTTTGACCAGGTTCATAGGTGATTGCAATCTTAAAGCTATCGTCATCTCTCTACAGGACTCTCTCTCAGATCTTCCAAGAGGGCGTAACACATACAAACCTATGGTACCAGGACCATGATCTAAATCTAAATGCTAAAAAGTATAGTATCTTGTTTTTTGGAAAATGTTAGCAACTGTGCACCTAACACATAAATGACACCTCCCCAAAAAAAAAAAAAGTTGATACAGCCATCAGAAACCTAGGCACTTTTGTAGTTAATGAATCATCCTTTGACTGGGATATATCTACTGTTGTTAAAAAAATCATTCTGCATGGCTCAGATGATTACAAAAGGCATATCTTCTGGGTCCAATGATGTTATTATCTATCCCTTTTCTTCCCTTATTAGGCCCATAATAAAATGGAATGCTCCCTTTAACATTTATCTATCGAAACAAAGGCATATCTTCTGGGTCCAATGATGTTATCATCTATCCCTTCTCTTCCCTTATTAGGCCCATAATAAAATGGAATGCTCCCTTTAACATTTATCTGTCGAAACATATGATTTAACTTGAAAATAAATTCCTCACTCACAAAGTAAACCAAGGCCTTGATTGCCCTCAGTTGTACATAATACTTAGTTGTTCTTTTCCTCTGAAGTAACTTCTATTTAGGCTACATGGTGCTGAATGACCCATTCCTGTTTGACTTCCTACATTTTCACAGACCCTGTAACAACATGAACCCTACAGAAGAGACCTAAATCTCATTCACAGGATAAACAGAACCTACTAGCAGAATAAATACCTCTCTCAAAAACATTTTCCTTTTGGACTAACTTCCTGTTTACATTAAACAGAGTAGCTCCCTGGAAGTCCAACCCAAGTGTGGCCCCATCGTCCTTTATGGAAAGGGGTATTTGCAGTGTCTACTCTATAAATGACCTACCTACTCAACTGCCTAATAAAAGTATTAACCAAAGAACTCTGCCAACAGGGACTTCTCGTGCAACATTTTCCCAAAAATCTGATTTTGATATGACATTGTCTGTAGGCTACCTGTTTTATAATCCATTAAATTAATACTGGTAAAATGGTTAACTGTAGAAGTTCATTTTTTCGCACTACATCATGCTCAGTAATATCAACGGTATCAGTCAGACATCTGTATACACACACACACACACACACGCGCGCGCGCGCGCGCGCGTGTGTTTGTGTGTGTGTGTGTGTGAATATGTGCATCTGTATAAATCATTCATCTGCAGGTTCAAATTCAAGGCCTTTACATTGTTACTAAAATATTGAATTGCAGCTTTTTATTTATTTGTTAGTGTGCCTTTTCTACATATGTAATCAGTCCTGAATTTATTCATTTGTTAGTTCTATAATCAACCATATATAAATAATTTTCTCTAACAGGTTACAAAACTTGGTGGTATTTTTATTGATCTATTATTTTTAGTGTTGCTTCTGTCACCCTTAATTTTGTTAAGTGGTCTGACTATAGTCTGCTCTCGTTTCACAGATAAGTATTTTTCAAGAGTCTTAAATGTAATAATTTCAGGAGTGTTCCCAGCTGTTCATCTTATAATTGAAATAGATCTTTATTTCCTCTCTTTTCAGCATTTTTGTTATTCAGTTCAATTATTAATTATTACAGTTCTGTTTAAATTACATAACGAAAAACAAATTGGTAGATGAGTAAATGCTGTAGCCATACTTGGAGCATTCATTGCTAGTGGCAAAGAAATTATTGGCAGGTAAGCTGATGTGCCAAGATAGGTATTGACAATGTTTCTCTTGTGCTTCAGCTAACATTTTATAGAGTTTTCTTTTCAAGCATTTTTCATATACTTACATTAAGATTGTGCTATTTCTATTGTCCTTGAATAAGTCCAATTCTTTAATTAATGTCTCACATTTATTTATTTTGGCTTGCAGCATCAGAAACATTTCTTTATTTTTTAATTGTCTCAGATTTTAAATCGTTTAAAGTGTATTTGTTTTTTTTAATTATTGGTAAAACCTGTTTGGGAACCTATGCCTTTATATGACCTTAATTTACTGTTGCTTGATGTATGCCATTTCAGAGTCAATTTTATTTTTAACTATGTGCCATGTTTGTGAGGTATATAAACCTCCCTAAGTCCTGTTTTTGTTTGCAAACTTTAAGCTGTTTCTCTGCCATCTCATAGCCTAAGACATTCTTCTGTCTTGAGGTGAATGAGGCAGGTTTGGATTCCTTGAGGATCAGTAGTCTGCTGAATTCAGTGGCTCTTATGTTAGCAGATATGATGACATCATTGCTGTTAGGAAGAGGTGGTGATGTAATATACTTCACAAAGTACTATGGCTGGTGTATATATTATGCAAAGCACCAATGAGCAACTGGATAATCTGAAATAGATTATTCTCTGTAACATAGTCATTCAATTTATTACTGTTGTTATTACGTTAAACTGAAAGAGAAGAAAAAGTTCAGAATAAGAAAATAGCTGGTATTTTAAAATGGGAAAGTGAAGGATGCAAATATTGAAGGCTCTGAAATTTGATGTTAAAGTCAATAAGAAAACTGTTTTTGGAACAAGTGGGTAAAACAGAGAGGAAAGAAAAGTAATAAAAGACCAAAAAGGAAGAAGCAAAACTATATAAAGTACTACTATCTAAGGCTAAATAATTTAAATTTCAGTACATCATCAGTGGGAAAAAGAAAGAGGGTGCACAAAGTGGAGGATAGGAAACTTAAAAAAAGAATAATTAAAGATAAGACATGATAAGACATAGGCTGAACTTAAGGGCACAAAGAGGAAGATTGAAGGAAGTAAGACAAATGTATTTAAATATACATTTCCACAAAGGGAAGAAACAAAGACCCCCTTGTGAAAATGGGATTTACATTGTTTCACTGACAAAACCCATCTACTGATAATGTTATTTTGGCAGACATTGAATCAAATGTGAGTTGGAAAACTCCAGGTATGACACAAAGTGTTGTGAGTGAGAGAAAGGATTTCACAAACTTGTATTTTTAAGTAAACATCTGCAGAAACAACAGTGACTGTATATGTCATTTGAGGACACCGTGGCATAAAAATGAAATTGCATACATGACAATATAAGTGGTGCCTTCATAAGAAATGTAAAGGTTAAAGGAAATCAGAGAGCAGAGCAAGAGATTATATGATTGACATTTAGCATTATGTATTGCTGGGAAAGTGAACAATTATTGCAAATGTGCAATCCCTTCTATTTAGATGAAGAATTTTGTCATTCAATGTAAAAAAAAGACAGGAAATGTGATTGGCCATAGGTTGACTAAGAAATGTTCTTGTTTAGACTTAATAAAAAGAAAAAAAAACTGTTACAGGAAGCATGTGTAACACAGAAATTACATATTGTGCCAAGAGGGCCACCTCAATCTGAATGTGAACTGCAGAATGGAAATCACTTGTCTCTTGTCTGCACACTTGCATCTACTGCCTACTCAGAGTATTCAGCCTTCTTAGATACTATAGAGATGCTGTCCACAACCCTCATGGGAGGATACATAGAGGTACAAGGAGGGCATGACTACGTGGACTTGCCTGCATGATCTAAACTTTAGAGGGAATACTGCCTGCATGATCTGAACTTGAGTGGGGATTTGTTTATTTTTTTTAATAGGTTCATAGGTATATAGGTAAGCACTAGGCAATTGATCTACTGACCATTTCAAGCCTAGCCAAAAAAACTCTATTCAAAATGTTCCTGTAACATCAAGGAGGGAAAAACAAGATAGACTGGGAGAGAATTTGTGGGTGCCTATCCAATTAGGTAGCTTTACTGTGAAGGTGGCAAGGGTGCTACGCTGCTAGACATATAGTGGAAGTTTGTTTCACAGGTGAGGGATATGCTATGTATTTTATTTATATGCTGATGGAGGTTTAGTTCTTTTAATCAAGTATTTGATGTGTGATTAGTTCTGTGAAGGAATAGGACATCAAATAGGATTGGTTCTTTCATGGCACAAAAGGCTAGACATAGATTTCATGCAGGAGTCTGTAAGAGATTGAGTACAAAGAACAGGCTGTCAGTACTTCCTGATAACTAAGATATTTGAGGATACGGATCTCTTTAGTTATAAATCTCTGAGGTTTCTCAAGTTGTGTGATATGTTTAGATAAATACATGATAAAAGGTGAGCTATATTCAATAATGGATCTGATACAACATGAGTAAAAGAGAATTCAAGCTTCTTTGGATCTAGTGGAGATGCCTTTGGAAATAAGATGGCCGAGATGAAAGGTTTTCCAAACTACTGTGGAAATATGATGCTCAAATGATAAGGAATTATCAACAAGCACGCCCAGATCCCTTACAGTAGCATCTGATTGGAGGGGTTCATCTCCCATATGGTAAGTGAAACTGTTTTGTTTACCTAAATGAACCATGCTACATTTTTACATGCACTTTGAGACTACTGCCTTTCTTCCAATTGTCTAAGCTGTGTTGGTGCAATTGTGGGTCAGTTAAAGATCGAATAACAACATCCAATTTGTAGTCATCTACAAACATAGTTAACTACAGGTGAGAAGTGCTGGTTGAAGATCTGAGAAATATATGACAAACAGGAGAGGTTCCAAAATTGAGCCCTGTGGTATACCACTGGTAAATGCTTTGCTTTCAGAAGTGGCCTATGTTACTCAAAATACATAGGTTCTGTCAGCCAACCAGTAGGCTGTCCATTGCATAATATAGGTTCATAGGTAGGTAGGTACTAGGCTATCAGCCCAAGGGCCTAAGTAAGCCTAGCCAACAAGGTTCCCTGGCTTACGGCACCCAAGAAAGTTAATTTCCTGTGCCCCTGTTGAGCAGAGCCACAGAAGTGATCCCCGTGGTGTATTTCCTATTTCCCATCCACTCATCAAGATTTTTCTTGAAGAGTGCTAATGAGGAACTTTGCTTGACATAGATGGGTAGCTTGTTCCAGAGTACGGGAAGTCTCTGGGACAGGAATCTATCCCTCCAGCATGTCCTGTTTATTGTGGTGATAAGGTTTAGGTCCCTAGAGCGTGTAGCTTGGAGGGATTGGGATTACTTTAGGTGTAGCATGTCCAATAACTCTGGGTTTGACATAGCTTTATATGTTAGGCAGAGATCACCTCGGAGTAGGCGATATGTGACAGAGTCAAGCTGGTGTTTTTTGAGACGGTCAGTGCAGAGCATCTGTTTGAGGCCAGTAATCCTCTTTGTGAGGTATTTCTGTGGCCTTCCCAGCTGCTGCAGATGTCTTGTGAGGTACATGCCAAAAGTGGCGTTGTACTCTATAATGGGTCTAATGAGTATCAAATAGAGGGGAACAATGACCTCTTTTTTCCTGGATGAGAACCCTTTTGTGATGAGGTGAGCCACATAGAAGGATTTCCTGACTACTGTGGCGATGTGATTATCAAAGGAGAGACTACTGTCCACCTGGGTCCAAAGGTCTCTTATCACACATTCGGTGTTAAGTAGATTTCTGCCTATGTGGTAGTTCATGGCTACAGTGTTTTTACCAAAGGGAATGACAATGCACTTTTTGGCGTTGAGCTTGAGGCCATGGTTCTGACACCGGGCATCTTTCTCAGTGAGCCACTTCTGTAGGATGTCCACATCATTTGGGGACTCGACTATGGCTCCTAGTTTGCAGTCATCTGCAAAGTTTGTTAGCCAAAGGCCTTCTGTGTTAGCCAAAGGCCTTCTGTGTTAGCCTGTACTTCAGAGAAGTAGATACCAAACAGGAGAGGTCCCAGGATGGAACCCTGTGGTACTCCACTTGTCACTGGTTTGAAGTCAGATTTGGAGTCTGCAACTTTTACAGTGTGGGTTCTTTCAGTGAGCCAGTTGGCAACCCATCTTGTGAGTAGGGATTTATACCTAGTTTAGTGAGTTTAGCTGTAATTCCAGAATGGGGGATGGTGTCGAAAGCCTTGGGGAGGTCAAGATATGCTGTGTGAACCACCTTACCCTCATCTATGGCTTTGGTGACTGCCTCAAAGAAGTTGACCAGGTTCAGGAGGCATGATCTGCCTTTCACAAACCCGAACTGGGTGGGGTCCAGAGTTTGGAGGTTACCAATATCTTTGTTTATGAGTTCATGATGATATGTCCCATGGCCTTACAGACCAGGCTCATCAGGCTAATAGGGCAATAGTTCCTGGGATCAGTGATGGGTCCCTCTTTGTGGAGTGAGATAACTGTTGACCTTCCTGTCTGACAGACTGCCTGTCTGTCTATCTACCTACCTATCCTTCAATACTAAACATAACTTTTTAATGCACATTTGCTTCTTCCATTAAAAATGGTATTTAGTGTGTGTATTGATACACTGCTGAGCAAACAATCTACAACCAGAAAAAGGAAAGAAGCCCTTACATTAGTCATATGATGATTAAAGAGGGTAGTAGGTATAGCATGCACACCAAATGCAAATTTGAATTCTACTCTCTAAGGTTATGTTTAGCTTTGGTGTCAGTGTCTCAACATGTAGCACACTTACCTTCAGTTAAAAAGGCTGTTGGTTCTTTTCCCACGACTGATTGTTACAAAGAAGTGCAGTTTAAGATGGGTGCTGCACTCCTGAGTCTGTTGCCTTTCAGATGAGATGAGTCTGATTTTAATGACAGCACAGATGAATATAGAAAGATCCCATGGCACCTATTGCTAATAGTAGGGAAAGTTCCTAAATGCCCTGCCCACATTTTCCCTAATAAAATAAATACCACCTTACATCTCTACTGAAAGGAAGCTAGTAGCCCAGTGGGGCTAACACAGTAAACAAAGGGTAAATTAAAGTTTTGAATCAATGAGATGTTTTTTTTTCAGTGTATAAAAGGATCAACCATTACATGTATCTAAACAAACCTTCAGGGTAAAGTGACATGTAATCATCTGCCTGATTTTGGCATGCATCATTAGAGTTAATAATGTAAATAAGTTCAGTACTGCCCATAAATTTAAATGATGTGTGCTCAAGACAAAGGGCTAGTTCAACTAATTTAGGGAAAATAGAGCCATCCAAACTAGTGCTATATTGTAACTCCTTTCTCTCTTTCTCTCTAAACACATCAGCAGGCAGAATCATTATTTAGGACTTCATATGTTACCTTGATTTTTTCTGTCTAAAAAGCTGTCCCTGCTTCATACTTCTCAACTTCTTAGTGCAAGAAATCTGGAAAAGCCTGACAAAATGGGGGGGGGGGGGGCACAAGGGCCCAAAAATAGGGACGTATTTTAAATATTGATCTTATAAACTTAGAAAGTTGCTAGAATAATAGTGCATCTGCTAGCATACATTTTCTGAAGGATTTGAAGTCTGAAACTCAAATGCATGTCATTATTTAGTGACTTCAGTCCTCGGATCATCTCAGTGATTTGCCAGAAAACCACACATTTTATGAGGAATAGCCCAAAAATATGAGGCAAATATCTTGACATCCTGTGAAAATCTGAACGGTTGAGAGGTATGCCCTGCTTGGGTGCCAACCAAAGAGGGGGGTCTGTGCAATAACATAAAGATGATAATATTATGTATACATTTCTGTTAGAAGTAGAATGTTATTAAGCAGAATTTTCTGACCAGTTTATGACAGAAGAAAGTAACAAATATTGCTTGCTATGTTTAAGGAATGGAAAGTCAATATTATTCAGAGACTTGCCCTTCTGACAAAAAATACAGTAGTGACAACACAGTTATTAGTAAAAGTTGAAGGCTAGAGTAGTGACTCAGAGAAATCTTCATAGACTGCAGGGAACCATTCAACCAAGTCATGTCTTCTTGTAAGGTCATTATCTCTGTGGAGCTAACATGTTGTTTGAGTAAGGCATAAATTAAACAGAAATCTGTTGGTTCCTGTATGAATTGACATGACGTGCTGCTACTGTATGATCAAGTAAGATGAAGTAATATACTTTCTAATGTCAAAGATTGCACTTGGGCATGTTGGAGTAGGAAGTTAAAAATGAGCTAAATAGCTATGAAAAATTATTAAGTATTCTCTGAAAAGACAGTTCCACTCATGGTCATTACATCTTCAGACACTACTATAATACACCAAATTATATGCATAGATACCAAAAAAAAAAAAAAAAAAGATCACCTCTGACCTTCAAGTTATGATTTTTGATAGCTAAAATGATGATAGAGATTTTCAACAGATTATGGAATAAAGACATGCTTTATCCAGGACTTTGGAATTTCAGCAATATCAGGAGTATAGTATGTATATTTAATACAGCCTCAAGTATGCTTTCTAATACTTACCTGTATTGATAGTAGAAATTACTAGTCTTTTTTTCATTTTAAGGGACCATATGACACAAGTGTGAACAGTGTTTGCACTCAGAGAGGGGTTCCCGGAGTAAGTGCGTATGCAACAGGGTTCAGCTGTGAGCCCACTGCTTTCATATTGGTGATGGACTACATTAACAAAGAGGCTGGATGGTCCCTTAAAAATGAAAAAAAGACTAGTAATTAATAATATCAATGCAGGCCCAATGGACTATCCTGGTAAACCAACTGCAAATAAATAAATAAATAAATTAGACAGATCAACAAAGCTGCCATATGCAGATGATGTGGCATTACAGGCAGACTCAGAACAATGACTTCAGCATATGATAGGGAAATGGAATGCAAAACTAAAGGAAAGGCACACGTGAGTACAGCCAAGTCAGTTGTTATGGCAGCAAATGCAGGAAATCAGAATAAGCTGAAAACTGAGATAGAATGAACATATTGGATAAAGTTAACAGCTTCAAGTATCTACGAGGGGTGGTTGAGAAGAAAGGAATTCTGAATGCGGAGGTCAAGGCTAGAATCAGAGGGGCAGCAGCCAACTGGCACAGAGTGTTGGGAAAGGGAGTGACAGAAAAGTAGTAAAGAAGCTGAAAAGTAAGGCGTACAAAGCAATGGTAATATAAGGATTTATAATCAGATTTACAAGTCTATCAATAATGCTTGCATTGTGAATAGTGTTAAAGGCCTTGGCCAGGTCTCAGTATGCTGCATGCACTACATAACCACTATCCACTGCTTCAATTACTTTTTCAAAAAATTAACATGGTTAAAGAGGCAGGACAATCCCTTTGATAAAGCCAAATTGATGAGGGTTCAGGGTTGAGAGATTTCCAATGTCCAGATTAATGAAGTCTGACATAATGTGCTCCATAGCTTTACCTATGAGGATAGTGAGACTAATAGGTCTGTAGTTATCTTGTGTAATGGCATTACACTAGCTGTTTTCCATGCTTCAGGAATGTAACTAATGAAGAGGCTTAGATTTAAGAGTTTAAGTAGAGGTTTAGAAAGGCTGTATTGGGCACTGATAATAAGTCAACCTGTTATGTTGTCAAGGCCCTTCGATGAAGTATTCTTAGTTTTTGAAAGGGCTGACAGAACTTGTTTGGAATGCTTAGAAGGGGCTATAGAGGGTGTCCTATAGCTACATATGAAATGGTAATTAGTCTTGCCTAGGGTGATTTGGACTCATAGGAGTTCACATGTGGTGTCTCAACAACCAGTAGGGTATTTAAATCTGTTATGAGATGATAATATCCCTGTCAAATACTGATGGTCTGAAGACATCATATGCATTATAACCAAGAAAAGAGGGAGTGCTTTCATTGCTCTGAAACCATGTTACTACAACCATACATGCATGAATGTGTTCAAGTTGCAGGAAAGCTTCAAGTTCAGGCATTTATTTTTTTTTTTGGTTAAGGTTGCTTGCATTGAGTAGAGCTATATTCATGTGTTCCAAATTAGAATTTACAAGGCTGGAATGTCCATATGATGGACTGTACCTAAAAAAAGCACTATGGGTGCAGCAAAGGCTTTAGTCAGAATGTGAAAACCTTGGTAAGAGAGATGTAGGCCATCTCTGGCAAAGCAGGAAAACCTCTCAACCATCTCATCCCAAGCTGACACATACTGGATCTCCCAAGAATGATATCAATGACAGAGACAATTATTAAAGCCAATTATCTTATCTTTGAATCTCAGCATCATTCAGGGTGATGGCAAAATGCCACTCAAGATCAGTATCTTTCCTCCCTCAGACACATGCATAGCAAGCTTAATAATATCCTTCAGCAAGTCCCTCTGGCAAGAGTGTCTAAGGTCAGTCATCCACACGTGAACCACTATAAAGGTCATTCACACCCACGTGGACCACTATCAGGTCAGAATCATATTTGGTAGGATGTTTTTTGAACATCTGAACTTCTGTACTAACCATGGGCCATCCATAACAATAACCCTTGTCTAAACACAGGGATGCTCATAAGTGTATTTAATATTACTACAGCTTGAGCTAGCAGCCAGCAATTGGCTTTGTAGGCCTGACATCAGACCTAAGGCCAAATGTCCTGGATAGTCAGGTGAAGGGTGCTGCTGAGCAATCAGATGATCAATATTCAGTGGTTAGTTGGATCAAATGATCAAGGAGGCAGCTGGGCAGAAGTGGAAACCCAAACATGCAGTGAGGGTGTCCTGAAAATGCCTCTCTGATGTTTCTTATACCCTAGAAACCATACTCTTATCTCAAGAAGATCTTCTCCTGCATACCCAGGCAGTTTGGAAATGTATACATGAGCCTTGTTCAAGACCTCTGTAGCTGAGGAGACAGCAAACTGTGATGGCAAAAAGGTGGTCAGTACTTCTTTTCATAACCATAAAACTTGATGGACACAAGTGGTAAGAAAAGTCTGGTTAAAGAAGGATATTTCCATCTAGTTTTGATCTGGCTGACAGATAGTGACAAGCTAGGAAGGCAGCAGATGTGGCAGTTGCCAAAGCAAAACTGTAGGTATGGGAAAACTTTGGCAAGGCCATGAAAATTACATTTTGGATGTCTCCATGGAAGTTTTGGTTGAACATCAACTGTTTAATAGGAAGGTAAATTAAGCTTTAACAGATCATGACAAAAACAAGCCACAGTACCTGGAAATGGCCTGAAACCCGTACCTACAACCCCCTCTATATCCATTGATCCAGGTTTTTGAAAAAGCATGAAAATGGAATATTTATTATACATATTGTATTAAAATGAGGCATGTATGGAAAAACTTAAATCAGGATTTCAGAGTTTTATTACTTTCTGTGTTGAAGAATTCAAGCATTTGAATAATGAAACCTGATAAAAAGGGATGGTATGCTTTTGATGGACGTGATTAATTATTCAGCAAATTATTTGAACTCTTACAAGATAATATTTAAACATTTTTTTAAATTAAATTAATGCAATTTATAGCAAAACAGATTTTGCTTGATTTAAGGAGTAATTTCAATTACTGACTAGCCTGGTCTGCAAGACTATGGAGTGCATCATCATGGAACACGTTAACAAAGACATTGGGAGCCTCCAAACACTTGACCCGACCCAGTTCAGCTTTGTTAAGGGCAGATCATGCCTACTAAACCTGGTTGACTTCTTCGAGACAATCAAGGCCACAGACGAGGGAAAGGTTGTTCACACAGCCTACCTTGACCTTGCCAGTGCTTTTGACACCATTCCCCAGTCGGGTATTACAGAAAAACTCACCAGCCTGAACATAAACCCCTAAGTCATGAGATGGGTTGCCAACTGGCTTACAGACAGAACTCACACAGTAAGAATAGCAGGCTCCAGGTCCGACTCTAAACCAGTCACAAGTGGTGTCCCACAAGGCTCAGCCCTGGGACCCCCTACTGTTCGGCATATATTTCTCAGAGTCCCATACAGGCAAACACAGGAGGACTATGGCTAACCAAGTTCACCGATGACTGACTGCAAACTGGGAGCCATAATTGACTCTCCAGCTGTCATGGACATCCTCCAAAAGGGCCTTACCGAGACAGACACCTGGCGTCAAAGTCATGGCCTCAAGCTAAATGCCAAAAAATGCATAGTCATCCCGTTTGAGAAAAACAAAACCTCCACAAATTACCACATAGGTGGCAGCCCCCTTAATACAGAAGAGGTAATAAGAGATCTGGGGACCCAGGTAGATAGTAATCTCTCCTTTGACAATCATATTGCCATAGTAGTTAGGAAATCCTTCTATGTGGCCCATCTAATTACTAAAGGGTTCACATCTAGAAATAAAGAGGTTATAGTGCCCCTCTACTTGTCACTCATCAGACCCATCATAGAGTACAATGCCCCATTTGGGATGTACCTCACAAGACACTTCTAACAACTGGAGAGACCACAAAAGTACCTCACCAAGAGAATTACTGGCTCAACCATATGTTCTATGCAGCCCGACTGAAAAAACTCCAGTTGTACTCAGTGGCATATCACTTACTCAGAGGTGATCTCTGTCTAACTTACAAAGCCATGTCCAACTCAGAATTGATGGACATGCTCCACCTAAAGAAATCCAAGTCACTGCGAGCCATGCGTTCTAGTGAGCTAAACCTTGCCACAACAATAAGTAGAACATGCTGGAGGTATATATTCTTGTCACAGAGACTCCCCATACTTTGTAACAAAATTCCAAACTACATTAGGCAGAGCCCCTCACTAACACTCTTCAAGAGAAACATTGACGAGTGGATGGGTAACAGAAAATACACCCCTGGGATTACTTCATTCACTCTGCTTGACAGAGGATCAGTTAATTAATCAATGGGGTGGCGAAAGCTGACACACTCTGGATAGGCTTATAAATGCCCTCAGGCAGATAGCCTAGTACCTACCTATGAACCTATTTCTCCTGATCTTTACATATTTTTCAATTTAAGGAAACCCATTATACCAACAGTCTTTAGTATACCTGAAATACATAACACCTATGTTTAAGACTTCATGTGGAGATACAAGCATCAAAAATACACCCACTAGACAATTTATGTGGACAGGATTTTAAAATCATTTTATAGTAGTTCATATTTACTGAAGGATTTTTCGGGACTTCCTGAGCAAGATAAAAGAATATTTATGGAAAGAAAAATTGAGTTTTTATGTGCGGACATAATTGATTATTTACAAGTATTCCCCGTGGGGAGAAATTGAATATGTTCAGAGAGGCATTAGTGAGTTGTGATATTTCTGAATGCAAAAAATATTGAACTTATGGTTAATTTATGGGAATTATTTTACATAATAACTTCATATACTTGGGAGAATATTATAACCAAATAAAAGGGGGTAGAAATGGGAACATCATTTTATTTATTTATTTATTTATTTTACATTTGTTGACCGGGCTAATCCAACTGGATACATGTCTATTTTCAGTGGAGGCCCGAGGAGAAAAGCTCCAGATCATGTGCCTGATTTTCGCAAATATAATAATGCAAAAATGGGAGAAAGAATTTTTATTGCAGCCTAAACTTATTTCAAGCTGGATATTATAGATTAATGTTCTGAATGATATTTGTATCTTCTGAATGATACACCAGAGAATGTGGAATATTTTATTAATTATATTAATAACACTACTACATTTTTAAATTTCCCACACCAATACTGTCAGGATAAAATAAAAATTTTTTAGGTGCTTCCACAACAAAAATATTGAAAGTTTTAGTTCCAATATATGTATCTATATCTATCTATCTATAATATATAGATAGATCTTCTTCTTCTTACAGATATATATATATATATAGAGAGAGATATAGATAGGCAGATAGGAAAACAATGGGCCGGATTCACGATAGATTCCACAGAGTCTAAGAGTAGAGTAAGACTCCATGCAGCCATCATGTCTGACGAGCGATCCAGGAACAGCCTGTAGGGGCGTGTAAGAGAGCTCCTAAAACGGCTCTTACACAGACAGGGCTGGGATATGCAAATCACCTCAATTGCAGGTGAAAGGCATGCAAATGAGGTAGATTTGCGATTCAGGAAACCCAAACCTGTCCGAGTAAGAGCAGTGTTATTTGCAGAAATGTACTCAGTTGACAACTGAGTACCATTCTGCAAATAGCAAAACGGAGCTGTGACAGCTCCAAATAAAGGTTGCATCCAGTGCAGGAAGCATGCCAATGGCCAAATATATGGCCATTGGAAATGTTCCCTGATGCAAAATTAAAATAAAAATAATTTTATTTTTTTTTGCCGATTTCCGATGTTTAAGCGTAGAGCAGCGCCACACAAACGGGCTGCACTCTAAAACACAGAATACTACAAATTAAAACCCACAAATGTGGATTTTATTGAAAGTGGTAATGTACAATGCAAGGGAATGGCAGGCTGAAGACAAGATGGCCACCGAGTAGAGGTTGCTAAGTGGGTAAGCTCAGTCTAAGACATGTAACCAAGCATTAGTAGGCAATCCTATGTAAATCAGTGTTAGGATAGTGAATCGCTAGATTACATAGCAAATGAGCACAGTCAGTGGAGTGTAGGAGTAGGATATGGGGAGTAATAGAGTAGAAGATAGGTGACATCACGAGGGGGGTATGCATGAAAGAAGTGAAGCTCATTAGAGCAGAGTGGCATGTGTCCGCTGTTATTTAGACATCATGGAAAGAGGTGTGTCAACAGGTAGGCTAGGGAAAGCCAAGAAATGGAAGGTGTATGCCGTGGATAACACCAAAGTTTCTTGCTGAGCGGGTATGCGTGCGTGTGCACGCCTGTAAACCCGAGTAAGACAGAGTGCGTGCGTGTTAAGCATGAGTGCACGCGTTTAAGCTGGAGTAAGCATGTGTAAGGCTGTTTAAAGAGTTGTAAGCGCGTTTGTGCTGGTGTGCGCACATTTTAACCCGAATAAGCAAGAAAGGAAAAAGGAAGCACAACAAATAGTAGGAAGCTACCAGGGAGTACTAGCAGAGCTAGCAGGTGAAAACAATCAGAATCAGGCAATTACACAGGCAGTACACTAACCCAGCCCAGCCTAGCACTTAAAACTCTGCCAACAACAGTCCATTATGTCTCTCACAACAGACACTGCATTAAGCTAATAGAAGTGAAAACTGAAAAAGCTTTACTGAGACAAAGAAATGTTAGGGGTTGCCATTGCTGTTATAAGTTGACATATGCAACATGCTGAGGGTGGTGACAATGGAAAGGCTGCTGGACAACCCACAGTGAGGAGACAGAGAAAAGTGTACAGGCCCAGGGTAACCTACCAGGGCTACATGAGCTGGAGATAGTGGAGCGCTATAGAGTGGACAGAGACCTCCTGCAGCAAATTGTTGAGCTGTGCAGGCCACGCCTCACACACAGAACCAACAGAGGGGAACCCATCCCAGTGGAAACCAAGGTATGTGTTGGCTTAAGAATACTAGCAACAGGTACCTTCCAGAGACCAACTGGTGATATGATATCACAGGCATCAGCATCCAGGGTACTACACCAGTTCCTGGATGCCATGTCAGCATATGTCAGTGATCATGTATATTTCCCCAATTCTCATGAGGTATTGGCCAGCAATATGCGTCTCTTCCAGCAAATAGCGGAATACCCTGAGGTAGTGGGTGCAATAGACAGCATGCTCATATGCATCAAAGCACCAGCTGGTGAGTGGGGTAGGGTCTACTTCAACCGCAAGGGCTTCCCCTCCATCAACTGCCAGGTCATGTGTGATGCCCAGGGCATAATACTGAATGTGTGTGCAGGCTGCCCTGGAAGCTACCATGATTCCCATATCTGGCATCTGACGCAGCTGTACCAGACATTTGTCAATGGGGACATCCCACATGGTCACCTAGTGGGGGATGCTGGCTATGAACTGGAGCCGTGGCTGATGACACCCATCAGAAACGCACACACACCTGAACAGAAACACCATAATGAGGCACATGCACAAACACATAATGTAATAGAGCGTGTGTTTGGGCTGCTCAAGTCACAGTTCCAGTGCCTGAACACATCTGGTGGAGCCTTGCAGTACTCACCAACTACATGTACCCAAATTGTCATGGTATGTGCTATGCTACATAATATGATCCTGTGAAAACAGCTGCAGCAGGACCAGCATAGGCCTGGGCCAAACAGTCCCCCAATTGCCAAGGCTATCACAGGCAGAGCGTGACTCAGAGGAGGAACAACCTGAGCCTGCCCCAGTAGGCAGAAGGAGGCATGCCCAGTATGCTTTGGCCTTGGCAAAGAGGCAATGCATAGCACATACACTGGCTCAGTAGGAACTCTGGAAATGATACCCCTCTCCGACTCGCACATAAAGTAAAAGGGATGCCTAAATTGACACTACCTGCTTCCAAACATGTGCAGGGAGTGTAGTATGTGCATCTGACATAGGCAGCCCTACAGCACCACCCAAGGCATGAATGCCATGTGTTAAGCAATATAAAGCAGTGCTAAACAGCAATTACCACCATGTAGTATATGCAAACAAAATCGCACACACCAACTAGCACAACTGTGGTCAATGTTAAGTAATATTGGGCAACGTCCAGCAATGTTGTTGAATATTGAGCAATGTTGGACAAGCCTGGTCTAAGTAGGGCATAGCTGAACAAAAGCCAACATGCTCATATATGCTTAACAGGCCCTTAAGCAGTCTGGTCTGCTCAGTATGACAATATAAAGCAGTGATGGGCCTCGAACCCAGGATACTGTGCACTATAGCCAAAGTACTGAACCACTAAACCATGACAGCATTGTGGTGTTCCACCTGTATGATAGAATGTTGATAAGTCTATGCAAAGTATTCCATGGAAACCCTGCAGGCACAGCATAATCCTTGTTGAGTTATGACACAAAGGTGAGTCCTGCAGTGGGAACAGAACCTGACTTCCAACACACACAGTATAAATGTTAATATTGGTCATGTTCGCACACATCAGCAAATGTAGTGGACCTCAGATAGCAACATACTGAAGGGTCACACTGGGCATGCTCACACACTTGAATAAATGAGACAAATGTCAGGCAACAAAACATGGAATGGTAGAACTGGGCATGCTCACACACTTAGGCCATGTCTGAGTACAGCAGTGGGCCACGCATATCTGGCAGTTGCATGTGTTAACCCAGGAATCTGTCACTATACAGCAATCTGCCCTGTGCACACAGTTATATGACAACAGACACATCTATAATATAGTGGAACCCTGTCATAATCAAATATGTTCTGCAGATAGGGAAGTTGTTCATGGAAACTGGTAAAGCAAAGATGATAAAGACCTGCAAACAGTATCAGCAATAAACATTGTGCATCATGAACATTAGCATAGGTTCAGAGGTCGATACTAGGCTATCTGCCCTAGGGCATGTACAAGCCTAGCCAGAGTGTGTTTGGCATTCGCAACCCTGTCAGATTACTACACTGTGTGTGTGAATAGTAGGTCACACAAGATAGCCCATGTATGTGTAGGCTAGTGTGCCTCTGTCTAGCAGGAACACAGAAGATATTCCAGGGGTAAATATACAATCACCCATACAGTTGTCAAGATGTCTCTAGTAGGTGGTCAGTGGGTGGCTCTGCCTATGTGAAACTGGGATTACATTCTGTAGTGAGTGGAGCCTCTGGGATAAGAATCTGTCCCTCCACAATGTCCTATTAACATCTGTGATAAGGTATACGTCCCTGGAGTGTGTAGCTCCAAGGGAGTTGGATATCCTGAGGTAGAGCATGTCCACTGATTCTGGTTTGGGTATATCTGTAAACAACAGGCACACATCATATCTGAGTAGGTGGTAAGCGACTGAGTAGAGCTGGAGTTACTGCATCTGAACTATGCAGGGCATCTGTGTGAGTCCCTAGATCTGCTTGGTGAGGACCTTCCGTGGCCAGTACAGTTGCTGCAGATGTCAGGTAAGGTACACCCCAAATGTGGCATTGTAACCAAGCATGGATGTGATGAGTATAGGGGCACAATGACCTCACTCGATCTAGATGTTAAACCATATGGGATAAGGTGGCCCACATAGAAGGTGTGTCCAACCACTTTGGCAACATGAATATTAAAGGCAACAGTACGAACAAGTCATGTCCCCAAACCCCTAACTCCTCCTACCGTATGTAATGGAGTACTACCTATGTGGTAATGTGTGGGCATGTTGTTACTCCCAAAGGGGATGACTATGCAACTAATGGCATTTAGCTGTAGGCCATGGCTCAGGCACCAGTCATCCATCTCTGTGAGACCCTGATTGAGTATGCATGTGGCAGCTGGAGAGTTGATCATGGCACCCAGTTTGCAGTCAAGTGCAAACATGTTCAGCAATATTCCCCATGTGGTAGTCTGTACGTAAGACAAATATATACTGAACAAGAGAGATCCCTGGACCAAGCCGTGTGGGATGTCATGTGTAACTGGTGTATAGTCAGACATGGCACCTGCAATTCTGACCATGTGGGTGCTATCCCTGATCTAGGTATCAATCCATTGTGTAAGACATGTGTCCATATTGACGCTGGTGAGCCTATGCATAATGGGCCAGTGGGTTATTGTGTTGAAGGGTTTTGCAAGGTTCAGGTAGGCTGTGTGGACAGTTGTCCCTATGTTGATGGACCTGTTAGCCATTTAAAGAATACAAACAGGTTCAAGAGGCAAGATCTGCCCACAACAATGCTGAAATGTGTAGGACACGGTGTCTGTAGATTCCCGATGTTTATGTGTAGGAGTCCTATGACAATATGCTCCATAGCTTTGCAGAACAGGCTACATACGCTTATAGGGCAATATTGTCTGTGGTCCGTTGTGGCACCAACTCTGTGGAGTGGGACCACTGTCGCAGTACGCCATTCCTTGGGTACATATCCTGTGGTAACTCTGATACTGAACAGTGATGTAATGTGAGGGTTGCGTTTGTCATGATGCTCATGTATGATGCAGGCTGGGACACCATCTGGTCACATTGATACTGTGATGTACGCTGTGGGGAGGGCAGCACTCAACTGTTACTGTGCGATGTCAGGGGGGTTATACTCTGTTGGGATGGATAGTTGCTCCTTAGGGGGGGATGGGTGGGAGACATCTGCACTGAACCTGCTTGCTAAGATGTAGGCAATGCCAGTGGATTCAGGGTAGGTTTAGTCAGTATGCAGTAACTCACAGCATATCAGTGAGTGTCCACCCAGTTTCCTGACATAACTGAAGAAGGCTGTGTGATAGTCCTATGTGTCAGTTGCAATTATTTGGTAGAAGCGGCCCTTAGAAAAGTCCATGAGTGATAGTAGCTGTCTGCTAGTACAGATCACAGATGCCTTCCCAGTCTGCGATTGTGCTCTATCATGTAGTAGCATCCTCCTGACGTTGTACAGCTTATTAATGGCTGGGGTCTACCAGACAGGTCCCCTGCCATCATAGTAGTGGGTCCTGTTGTTATTTGGGATAGCACAATCCATGCAGCCCACTAGGTGTCCATAGAATGTGTATGTAAAGGATGCAGCAGTGTGAGCTGTATATGCCCACTGTCTCAGGATCTCTGATGGATACTACCCTGCTTTGGTGAAGTGAGATGTTGGCTCATGAGAAGTTCACCAAGATTACCCAGGATTGGTGTGTGGAGGGTATATGTATGTCCTGTGAGATACATGTATGTTCTGACCTTACCAATGAGGGGTATATTGCTGGTGTGGAACATAGAGTCCCCATGTTGGTGATGAGCAGGTCCAAAATGTATTCCCCCTTGTGGCTGTGCTGACTGGTTGTGCCAAAGCATATGAGTCCACAAATTGTAGTGACTGTTGGGTGAGGTTGTCGGGGCTTGAGTAGTATACCTAGTCAATATTTGTGTATATGAATTCACACAATATAATGGTGTTTGTGGAGACCTTCATATTCTCCATAGTTCCCACGAAAGCCTAGTGTGGTTCCTGAGTTTGGGAGTGTGTTCTGTAGCAGGCAACAAACTGAAAGGCAGTATTGCACAATGGTAGCTGTATATGTACGGTCTGTGATGCTTTGTGCAGTGCCACTAACCTGGAGGTGTGTGTATCTGTGATGTATAGGGATACTCCCCCTAGTTGTGTTGTTTGTTCCAAGTCTTGTTGTCAGACAGCATGGTATGAAACATAACCTGGTAGTGCTGGTGTGCATAAGTGAGCCTGAACCAGGTGTCTGTCAGTGCACAGATATTGCTCTCCTCCATACTGAGGAGAGTCCTGAGTGGCCACAATATGAGGTTAACACAACTGTTGTTGAGCAGCATTACCCTTAGTTTCATTTAACCTGTAACGTCTATGGAGGTGGGTTTGTCTTCTGAGCCCTGCTTAAAAAAGGCACTATGGTGGTAGCAAGAGCCTTAGCCAGCATACCAAAGTCCAAGGGTGACAGGTGCAAGCTGTCCATAGTGAAGCTACGTGGCATGTTGAGCATGTCACCATATGCTGACAGACATTGTATCCCCTATGAATGAAACAAATTTGTTAGCCAACTGTTAAATGTGATATGTGTGTCCGTATACTGTGACATCATAATTGGTGGGTGTAAGATGCTAGACAAGGTCAGGGTCATACTGGCCTGGGCTACATGATCAGAGTATACCTCCATGTATCATGTCATGTGAACCAGGGAATAACGTCTGAGGTTGCACACACCAGCATGGACAATGATGGTGCCAGTCTTGTACTTGCTTTGGAGTGACCTGACTGCCTGTGTTATGCAGCAGATCCTGGCACCCAATAGACAGCCCAAAGTGACTATTCCCTTGTCAGGGCTGGTGAGTGGTATGTCAGTGTGTCTGAACATAAGTGTTGCCTATTACAAGTGTATTAGGTGTGTTGTGTAGCCTGAAGGGCAGTGACTGTGTGGCACACTGACATTGTGAACTTTGTGATATGTGGGTATTGTAGTGGGGTAGCAGGTGTGTGTGTGTCTGCTTTGGAGGTCTCTGCTGCCTAGGTAGAGTACATTTATGGCATCTGAGTATGTCAATGTGTGCTAATGTGGTTTGAGTGCTGTTGCTAGAGGATATGTGAGACTGATATGTGGTGTGTGTGTGTGGATACCTTCACCAATTGATAGACTGTGCCAGTCATGGGCCGAGAGAGTTCAGCTCCCTGTATGTCTATATAGGTGCATCTCACACATACATCTGAGTTTCTCAGGAGGAGGAGAGGGTTGTCTGTGTACATGAGGCAGATGTGACATTGTGTCAATATCACAATATCCACCAGCTGGACTGAAGAGTACACACAAAACCGACCCCTGAACATGCCAGGATATTATCATGACATACTCTGTAGCCTGATCACAAAGGATCAGTAGGGTGTTAAGCATGTAAAAGAGTATAACAGGGATTAGTGCTCATGTTCATTAGTGTTTTGTAAAGAGGAGCTGAGAAGGACTCCAGACTGAATCATGACACCTCCTTCAGCTATGTCATAAATATCAATGTACACCCATATATGTCCTGAGTCAGGGCCAACTGTACCTGAGTGTCAATGCTGACATCATGACAGACAGGCCCATATGTACATACCCATCCCCACTGACAATAGTCCACATCATCATACCAGGAGATATCACATGTAGAATGGATGAGCAGCTACCCCCACTGCCAAAAGCATGGCAGCAGGTGGAATACATTGATTCCCAATATGTGTCATACACAAACTACAGAACAAACAGATCATGCACCTGAACAGTCAGCTGAGCTGCACCCCCTACACAGGATGTGGAACAGTAGAATGTGTCGCAGCTACATATGGCAATCCCCACAAATGTTGCTGCACAACACACCATGGGAAGTCAAGTCCAGTACGCCTATGAGGTCTGATCTGCAAGGTCATGGAGTCCATCATGGTCACAGTCATAAACAGAGCTATTGGAAGCTGACATACACACAACCCTACCAACTGTGGTGTGTTCATGTGCGGATCATGGTTCCCAAACATGCTAGACTGTTTGCAAGGCAGCCACCCAGGACATACATCAATGAACACATCTACATATGTGTCACATAGACGTTGAATATCCCTTTATCAACATCCCAGACACATGTAGTATCCACAAAACCAAGAAACTGTGCATAAATATGTGTTGACATATGACGGAATGTCAATGTGTCCACAGATAGATCACACAAGGTAAGGATTCTGAGGTCATGTTCAAGCTGTTGACACCTGCTGACCCACATGGACCATACCTGGAATGGCATAAAACAAAGTGTACACACATCACCATGTCCAGTCTGATGATGTCACCATCCTATAAATACAGCAGGAGAAGGAAAACCAGCCAGTACAACAAATAGCGTGCCATGTTAATGCGTCTCTTTCCAGTATCATAACATAGTTAGGTAGGGGTTTGAATCCTACAAACTGTGTGAGTGTAGATAGGGGTTTGAATCCTGCAAACTGTGTATGTGTGCAGTTTCCTTTGAGAGGTGTTCCCTTTTTGAGACTGGGAAAACTAAGTAAAGGAAGTACATTCCTCTTTGGAAAGTCTGATGATGTCACCATCCTACAAATACTGCAGGAGAAGGGAAACCAGCCAGTAAAGCATATAGCGTGTCGTGTTAATGCGTTTCTTTCCAGTATCATAACATAGTTAGGTAGGGGTTTGAATCCTGCAAAGTGTATGTGTGCAGTTTCCTTTGAGAGGTGTTTCCTTTTTGGAGACTGGAAAAACTCAGTAAAGGAGGTACATTCCTCTTTGGAAAGTCTGATGATGTCACCACCCTACAAATACTGCAGGAGAAGGGAAACCAGCCAGTAAAGCAAATAGTGCACCGTGTTAATGCGTCTTTTTCCAGTATCACAACATAGTCAGGTAGGGGTTTGAATCCTGCAAACTGTGTGTGTGAGTGTAGATAGGGGTTTGAATCCTGCAAAGTGTGTGCATGCGTGTATGTGTGCAGTTTCCTTTGAGAGGTGTTCCATTTTGGAGACTGGGAAAACTCAGTAAAGGAGGTACATTCCTCTTTGGAAAGTCTGATGATGTCACCATCCTACAAATACGGCAGGAGAAGGGAACCCAGCCAGTAAAGCAAATAGCGCGCCATGTTAATACGTCTCTTTCCAGTATCATAACATAGTTAGGTAGGGGTTTGAATCCTGCAAACTGTGTGTGTGTGAGTGTAGATAGGGGGTTGAATCCTGTAAACTGTGTGTGTGTGTGTGCAGTTTCCTTTGAGAGGTGTTCCCTTTTTGGAGACTGGGAAAACTCAGTAAAGGAGGTACATTCCTCTTTGGAAAGTCTGATGATGTCACCATCCTACAAATACTGCAGGAGAAGGAAAGCCAGCCAGTAAAGCAAATAAAGAGCCATGTTAATGCGTCTCTTTCCAGTATCATAACATAGTTAGATAGGGGTTTGAATCCTGCAAACTGTGTGTGAGTGTAGATAGAGGTTTGAATCCTGCAAAGTGTGTGTGTGTGTGTGTGTGTGTGTGTGTGTGTGTGTGTGTGTGTGTGTGTGTGTGTGTGTGTGTGCAGTTTCCTTTGAGAGGTGTTCCCTTTTTGGAGACAGAGAAAACTCAGTAAAGGAGGTACATTCCTCTTTGGAAAGTCTGATGATGTCACCATCCTACAAATACTGCAGGAGAAGGGAAACCAGCCAGTAAAGCAAATAGCACCTCGTGTTAATGTGTCTCTTTCCAGTATCATAACAGTTAGGTAGGGTTTGAATCCTGCAAACTGTGTGTGAGTGTAGATAGGGGTTTGAATCCTGCAAACTGTGTGTGTGCAGTTTCCTTTGAGAGGTGTTCCCTTTTTGGAGACTGTGAAAACTCACTAAAGGAGGTACATTCCTCTTTGGAAAGTCTGATGATGTCACCATCCTACAAATACTGCAGGAGAAGGGAAACCAGCCAGTAAAGCAAATAGCAAACCATGTTAATGCATCTCTTTCCAGTATCATAGCTAGATAGGGGTTTGAATCCTACAAACTGTGTGGGTGTGTGCAGTTTCCTTTGAGAGGTGTTCCCTTTTTGGAGACTGGGAAAACTAAGTAAAGGAAGTACATTCCTCTTTGGAAAGTATAATGATGTCACCATCCTACAAATACTGCAGGAGAATGGAAACCTGCCAGTAAAGCAAACAGCGCACTGTGTTAGTGCATTTCTCTCTAGTATCATAACATAGTTAGGTAGGGGGGTTGAATTCTGCAAAGTGTGTGTGTATGTATGTGTGCAATTGTCTTTGAAAGGAGTGCCCTTTTTGGAGACTGTGAAAACACATTAAAGGAGGTACGATCCTCTTTGGAAAGTCTGATGATGTCACCATCCTACAAATACAGCAGGAGAAGGGTAACCAGCCAATAAAGCAAATAGCTTGCCGTGTTAATGTGTCTCTCTCTAGTATCGTAGCATAGGTAGGGGTTTGAATCCTGCAAATGCTGACTGCGTGTGTGTCACTGTTGGTCAACACAGTGTGGGTTTTGCTTTTACTATGGTATGACATAGTATGATGACAACAGTAAGTGCATTGCAGACATCAGGTATCTGCATGGCAATTATACATGTGTACATGTCCCCTCAATCAGTACATAGGTGTGAAGCCTGCATACTACATGAATACATTTGTTTCCATTGACAGGTTGTGCTGCTGCTTCTCAGATCGTAGGTCACATATGTATGTATGTGACACAGCCATCCACTGTCATGATCTGTGGCCAAGGTCATCTGTGGCACACACACCCATGATGGTTACTTAAGAGTAGTGTGAGTGAGGGTATATGCCTGGGGTATATGTCAGACATGGTCATACACAACAAAGTCTGCCAAGAATGGACAGTCATTATAGGTGTACGACTGCCTTGTGGATATGCATTCAGGCCTCTAATGTCTTATGTGATACACCTTGGGACTCCACAATACCTATGGATATGTGGATACCAAGGGACACCTAACATGCATCTGTATGACACAATGGTACCCGACATACATGTTGAGGACTACCACCTGTGTGGTACTGATGGGATAGTATGTTTAGTACATGAGGATGACTATGCCATAGTCGGCTTACTGCTATAGAGCATGTATCATACAACAGGTATCTGTCTGTATGATACCGTTGTGTAGGATATGCGTCCCATCCAGGGAATGCATTGTAGGCCAATCCATGCATTCCCAGATTTGGATGGACACATCCCTAGTGTGTCTGCATGTACCTAAGGAGGCTATATGACACACAGGTGTGGTCACAGTAATGGGTGGCGGTCATCACCACTGGTTAGTGTTGTAGTGTAGCACTGGAAGGATCCAATTTATACTAGGTTCCCTACTACTGTGTGTCATTTTTCAGGACATCATCCAATGATTGCTTATAGTCATGCTGTTGAGGTTGTGTATGCTACCAGACCGCAAATCATTGACTGATATTAACGGTATCACCCTCAGCATAGTGTCAACCCATGTCATACACACGTCCACCCATGTTAGTACATAACTGTAGGAGAATGCATACTGGCCATTGAAAGATGCAATGAGATGTTAACAATGTGTACGACAGGGTATGCCACATGTCCCATGTGTCCACTATGCACGTACATCCAGACAATGCACACCCACCATGTTCACAGATGTACACTTGCTAATCTGTACTGCACACATCACACATGTACTGTCCACTCACTAACACATGCTGGCAACACATCACACATCAGCCAAGTGGCACATGGGTGGATAATACATACTCAGACCTAACAGTGGTGTAAACAATGCTACATTGACAATCAGAGCTTTGATGCATAATGTCTGCTCAGATATACCTACAAGGATGTAGTTACACTTCCTTGTTGACAACTTGCTATTATTGCTACACTGCTATAGTGTCACTATGTGCATCAGCACCATGTTAGCCTGTCCCTCCATCGATAATGCAGATGACAGGAGGTGGCACAGGTATCATCATATGCACAGGGAGTTTTGTTGTTTGCCAGAGCCTGACATTGACCCATCCAATCGACATGTCTCTGTGTGTGTGTGTGTGTGTGTGTGTGTGTGTGTGTGTGTGTGTGTGTGTGTGTGTGTGCGTGTGTGAGGGACAACAGTACAGCATGGGCCAATGCTGATGTAATGTGTGTGTGTGTGTGTGTGTGTGTGTGTGTGTGTGTGTGTGTGTGTGTGTGTGTGTGTGTGTGTGTGTGTGAGCCCTAGTTGTTTGCTTAATGTGTGTGTGTCTGCATGCACACAGCTCCACCATGTAGCTGCCATATACTGTGGTTTGTGGGACAGCCACAGACTGTACCTGCTTGGCTGTACAGATCACTGTTTCCAGCCACGGACACAGTACCTGTGCCTGGCAGGGCTGCTACAGACAGTATAGGGTACTAACCCTGACTGGGTATTGTCATCAGAGGCAGAGAACCAGAGGCATAGTGTAACCAGACACCCGCTGCCAGGTCACACTTCAGTATCCCACATGTCATCCACACAAAACACATAATATATCTGAGGGGTAGAGGCCTAGCATGGGGCTGTGCAACACTCCTCAACACATAACACAGTCGTGTTAGGCAATGCTCCCTATTGGGCACCTCACACACCCTTGTGCAATGTGGCTGTGTAATTGTGAATTTAGCCATGGCATTGCAGTTCAGGTATAGCATGCTAAGCGGTGGTCTAGCACACTTTAGTGGCCTTGAGTGACCACATGATGTATGATGATGATGATGATGGCTAATGGTACTACACCCCATATTGTTACAATGGCCATGTCCAGGATTGGTATCCCATCACATATACATGCACCACTCATCCCGTGTGTGTACATAGCATGCATGTGCTACACCTGTGTCCACAATTATCTGCTACAGACAGACACTGCACTCAGACATGGAAATCCATGTGCAACACAGATAACACATGCAGCCATGGTATGTATACCTGTGTGTGATGGTGCACAGGACATTGCAGGGCTTATAATACTTGCACAGAAATTTTGTGTCCTTGAACACATTGTGTTCCAGGGTGTAGGCAATCATTGAACATGTACACACATGCACCACAGCCATGTACACTGTCATTAACTATGGCTGTCTACACTCACACTGCATGGACTTGATCAACACTTATTCTGCATGCTGACACGTGTGACGTGACTGTTTGCCTTGTGATACTGTCACCCACCTTCAACCAGTATTGAATATGATTTGGATTTCTGTTGTGTGTGTGTATGTGTTGTAGTGAGGAGTGTGCATGTGTTCCTGTGTGCATGTGTGCATGTGCAGACTGTAATGTGTGTTTCCTGTCTTCCTCTCACAGGTGCTGAGGTAGGGGTTGGCGAAAGCGGCAGGCAACCTGAAGCCACTGCCATGGATAGTGGTGATGATGACACATGTATTTTGGCACAGGGAGATTTGATAGGGTCTGTCATTGGTCCACCAATCGACAGTACACAGCGTTCAACCCCATCTATGCGCACACTCATACTGCCATTACATCCCTCACCACCAATGGCCATAGGGGAGGGACAGCATACAGCTGGCATTGACCAGGAGAGTGTGGTACCCATGGCACTTGCATCCCCTCACAGCAGCCATAGCCATAGACCCAGAACAGTACCACATAGGTGGAGGTCCAGAGGTTCTCAGGGGAGCACCACTGGATGTATTGCCCCTGGCAGGCGTGCCCTCACAGGTCTTATGATGACCACTATGCTCAGGCTGTAATGCAGGCTCAGGCACGTATGAATGGTACACCAGGCAAGGACTTAGGGAGCAGAGGGCACATTACACTGCTATCAATGACAGCATCCGTGACCTTGCCGGTGCCATCCGGACGTACTCCGAGGTCATTGATAGACGTTGGGGGGAGACAATAGATGCCCTCCACAACATGTCTTCCTCGAGCCAGGACCATGTGAGACGGTTGCGACGTTGACGCGGATGCATGCCAGTAACAGCAACAGCTGGCAGTGGTCACGGACAGCCCACAGTTCACAGCTGCTCCCATCAGTACCAGCCCCAGCAATGCTGTGGCTGGCCTGTCCATTGTCCGTCCCAGTAGACCACGTGCACATGGCTCTGGCCAGTCCCAGTAGGGACATGGGTCCAGTCATCATACCTCTGCCTCTGATGACAATACCCAGTAAGGGTTAGTACCCTATACTGTCTGTAGCACCCCTGCCAGGCACAGGTACTGTGTCCGTGGCCGGAGACAGTGATCTGTACAGCCAAGCAGGTACAGTCTGTGGCTGTCCCACAAACCACCGTATATGGCAGCCACATGGTGGAGCTGTGTGCATGCAGACACACACACACATTAAGCAAACAACTAGGGCTCACACATACACACACACACACACACACACACACACACACACACACACACACACACACACACACACACACACACACACACACACACACATTACATCAGCATTGGCCCATGCTGTACTGTTGTCCCTCACACACACACACACACACACACACACACACACACACACACACACAGACATGTCGATTGGATGGGTCAGTGTCAGGCTCTGGCAAACAACAAAACGCCCTGTGCATATTATGATACCTGTGCCACCTCCTGTCATCTGCATTATCAATGGAGGGACAGGCTAACATGGTGCTGATGCACATGGTGACACTATAGCAGTGTAGCAATAATAGCAAGTTGTCAACAAGGAAGTGTAACTACATCCTTGTAGGTATATCTGAGCAGACATTATGCATCAAAGCTCTGATTGTCAATGTAGCATTGTTTACACCATTGTTAGGTCTGAATATGTATTATCCACCCATGTGCCACTTGACTGATGTGTGATGTGTTGCCAGCATGTGTTAGTGAGTGGACAGTACATGTGTGATGTGTGCAGTACAGATTAGCAAGTGTACATCTGTGAACATGGTGGGTGCGCACTGTCTGGATGTACGTGCATAGTGGACACATGGGACATGTGGTATACCCTGTCGTACACATTGTTAACATCTCATTGCATCTTTCAATGGCCAGTATGCATTCTCCTACAGTTATGTACTAACATGGGTGGACGTGTGTATGACATGGGTTGACACTATGCTGAGGGTGATACCGTTAATATCAGTCAATGATTTGCGGTCTGGTAGCATACACAACCTCAACAGCATGACTATAAGCAATCATTGGATGATGTCCTGAAAAATGACACACAGTAGTAGGGAACCTAGTATAAATTGGATCCTTCCAGTGCTACACTATAACACTAACCAGTGGTGATGACCGCCACCCATTACTGTGACCACACCTGTGCATCATATAGCCCCCTTAGGTACATGTAGACACACTAGGGATGTGTCCATCCAAATCTGGGAATGCATGGATTGGCCTACAAAGCAATCCCTGGATGGGACGCATATCCTACACAACAGTATCATACAGACAGATACCTGTTGTGTGATACATGCTGTATAGCAGTAAGCCGACTATGGCATAGTCATCCTCATGTACTAAACATAATATCCCGTCAGTACCACACAGGTGGTAGCCCTCAACATGTATGTCGGGTACCATTGTGTCGTACAGATGCATGTTATGTGTCCCTTGGTATCCACATATCCATAGGTATTGTGGAGTCCCAAGGTGTATCACATAAGACATTAGAGGCTTGAATGCATATCCACAAGACTGGTGAGTCCAAGGTCCCGGGTTTGAGACTGACAAGGGTATTTTTATTTTGCTGCTGAGCAATACAAGGGCTTTGTCATAAAGAGTGACTAAGGCACTTTTAAGCAGTTGTAAGTGGGTTGGCACGGGTTTGCACGATGCTTAGCAATGCTTAGCTAAGCGCACACAAGCTCACACTCGCGCACCCCCCGCTAACTACTGCTTACAAGTGCTTACTCCCGCTAACCCCTGCGCTAATTTCTTTCAAAGAAAAGAAAATGGGGAGATAGGAAAGTGGTGAAAAAGGGGGCACAGAGAGGGACAGACAGTCGGAAAACAAGCTCGGGATGTGCAGGAAGGGTGTAGGGAAGGCCCATAGCTTCTCATTTCTTTAACAGCAACAGCTGTTTATATGTTGAAAATTCGGAGTGAGTTTTGAGACCTTCCACCCCTGAGAGAGGGGTGAGGACAACATAGTTTGTTATTTAGAATTATCGGTGTACATGTCCTATGGACATGTGTGCAAAATGGGAAGCTATGTATGGGGCGTAATTTTTTTTCAGGTACAGATTGCCCTTTTTTTTTTTTCCTTCAGGTGAGAGTGGTAAGTGAGGTAGGGGAAATAGGTATATTCGGGGAGGTAGTTTGGGGAGGTAAACAAACAAGACAAACAAGACACATACAGGGGCGGAATTTGACACATGGGATGGGTGAACACAATTTATGGGGAAGGTTGTTTGGAAATCACAAGCCCATGAGCCCACTGATGGTAACAGTGGAACTGAGATCCCCACCCATGGGCAGTCACCACTGCACCTTCACAGCCCTGGGGGTAGCTGTGCTGGGGGCTTAGTAGGACGGGCAGGCTCACCCGTGAGACGTGCCACTCTTGCCTCAAGCTGGCGTAGGGGATCAGCGACTGAACGCTGGATCTCCCTACGCACCACAGCCTGGACCCTTCGAAGGGTGATGGGTGGCCCTTCTCCACCCACGCTTGCATGGGGAGGATGAGCCCCATCCCCTGCAGTGCTTCCATCCGAAAGTGGCACAGGACCAATGGAGGAGGGTGTCCGAGCTGGGCACCAGAGCCACTGGTGCCAGGTGCACTCGCCAACTGAGGAGGGACAGGTGGGTCTGCTGGGACCGGCCTTCCCATACGTTCTGTGATTTGGTGTATTTCATTACAACATAAACAGCAGCATTCCAGATTAGTTGTAACAGCATGCAGTAATATTCCCATTAACACAACACACCACAGTTCCAACAGTTAAACAGCAAACATAACACATGCATATATTGAACAACAGTGGTTATTCCAACTGCATGCAGGGATGATTGGTAGCAACAGGCCACCATGAACGTGGTGTTTGAACAGGGCACATGCATCAACATGAGTGCAAATATTTATGGAACAATAGGACATATATCCTGACAAATATTTAAGATTACACATACCCATTGAGGTGCGGAATTGCATGGTTTATGCACAAACAGTAGGGTGTAGACAAAACCTCCATTAACATCTTATAAACACTTTTACTCTACACTACATTCCTAGTGACTGCAGGTGTATATTCCCTACATGTATTATTACACTTGCCACCATGCATTAGGTTGTGTAGTGGGTTTGGCTAGTTCAATCTATACTTGACCTATATCTCACACACTAACTGTCCAGGATGCAGATGTTACTGCTACATATTTCATGGTTGCATTTATATTTCTTTATCTACATATCTGGATGTTTTCACATGACATTTTCACTTCTAATTGTACAGAACCCTGCATTTATTGAAGCACACTTACATTTCTGGGGAACATATTAGCATGCTACTCATGTGCCAGATTTACTTATGCATGCCAGCCAGTAACTGACTGTTGAGGACTGTATATTTACTTCACAGCTACTAGCACTTCCATCACCTACTTTAGATGGGACTGCAGAACTCTGGGTTGCCAGCACTTTCTAACACATTACTATTTGTATAATGCAAGGGTACAACAACATTTCATACTAAGTGAAACAGACACACTCTGGGTTTTAGACCTTTATTAATGACATTACACACTTTTCCACAGGCTCACTTCTTTATTTGTTTTAACGGTATATATGGCAGACATGTTCACAACATATTATACCTTTATTAATAGGTTAGCACACTCTTATTTCAGGCTCACTTACATATTATTTTATATGACGGTGCCTGCAGAGATATTATTCCAGACATTTGTTACCTTTCTTAATGGGTCACTACACTCTTTTTCTGCCTCTCTAACGTTTTTATCTGACAGTACATGCAGAGGACTTATTCAGGCCATTTTATGGCTGTATTATTGGAATACAACACTTTTTTTCATGCTCTCTCCCATATTTTATATAACAATACATGCAGAGTAATCACTAACCTGCCTGGCGGCACAGCCTTAGCAGCCTATCAGCATAGGCTTGCTGATTCGTAACACGGTCACCTGCAGCTGTAAAGTAAATGAAAGGATATTGAGACATTCCTATCCGTTATACATACTTCATTTTAAATCCTTACATACTGCATTCCATGGCTACATACTCAGTTGTGGGGCATCCCACATCCCATGGGCCTCCTGTATCCACTGGTTCAGGCAGTCCTCCTTTCATCTCTTCAGGTCTACATGGTGGTGATGGACCTGCTCACCAGTCTGGGGAATGCCTGTGGCACTGGTGAGGTCACGAGCTAACCGGTTCCAAGCCTCTGCCTTGTACTCCGTCCCTTGGAACTGGCCCTGCAGGAGTCTTGCCTCGTGATGGTGGACTAGGAGCCAAACCATGTATTTGGACTCCACGGTGCCCCATCTCTGTGCTCGGAAGCGCACTCCCTCTCCAACACCAGACATTCTGACCGCAGATGTGAGCTACAATCAGTTATGGCGTGTATTCCTGCCTGTGGGGCTTAAATATGCCGCATTTCCCGCACTTTTTTGTGATTGGCCATTTTGTAAAATTCTCGGCTGACTGCAGACCTGCTTAGCAATGGTTAAACTACCATTCCTAAGTTTATGAATGTTAATAGTGTTTGTTTCCCCTATGTTGTCATGGCTTAGTGGTTCTGTACTTTGATTATGATGCAAAGGGTCCTGGGTTCAAACCTTGTCATTCTTTTATTTTAATACTGTCTAGACAGGCTAGGGGGTGTGGCTGCATTTAAGCAACTTAGCTCTACGTTGCTCCCCTGTGCCCTATGGTGCCCTGGTTGGCGCGGTGCGCACGTCCGCGCAAACACATTGCGCTGGGTAAAGCGCTTTTAAACGTTGGGCAACTCTATTGCGCTGGATAAAGCGCTATTACACTATAGGCAACTCTGTTTAGCTGGGTGAAGAGCTATTAAACTATGGGCAATGCTGTTTAGCTAGATAAAGCGCTATTAAACTATGGGCACCTCTGTTTAGATGGGTATAGCGCCATTAAACTATGGGCACCTGTGTTTAGCTGTGTAAAACGTTGCTTAACGGCAGGCTGTTATATATCTGGGTCTTTTCAAAATATATATTTTGTTCGCTGATACATTGGCCATGTCACTGCTTTTAATAAAATTTTAATCATATTTGTCTGGTATTATTTGAAATACTGATTTAAAACATAAATAAGAAGAGGAGTGGTGAGACTCAAACCATGAATGCCTTTTCTTTGTGCATATGCTCTACCATTACGCTTTTGCTATTTGGATTAATTTGCATAAGTAGTTCTTATATGCTCTTCAATGTCACAGTTGCTAACTGTGGTTAAGCAATGGGCACACCTGCGCAAACAAGCGCAAATACAGGCAGCTATATCGTGGATTTAAAAAAAATAATAATATTTTCCGTTTTATAACTCTGATGGGGGTTTACAGTGTCAGGGAGTGTGGTGTTGGGTGCAAGTACATTTGAGCGGACACGCTCTTGTCTGTTGACATTATGCTTTTTAAAACCTTGCAGGAGCGTGGACTTTTAGACTGCTCGGCAGTCGGACACGCCCCCTGCTTGCCTAGTCATTCCGTGTAAGAGTTACGGATGAGTCAGCATGCCCTCATGAATATTCATGGCACACTGACATCATACAGTTCAACTGCAGCCTCCGAGTAAGACATATTAAGTCTCACACAGAGGTTTCGTGAATCGGGCCCAATGTTTTAGATTTTATTATTTACATTTCAATAGTTACCCCCATTTTGTTTACAAAAAAAACTCATGTCAAAGATTACTTAATCAGGTTAGTGAAAATGATTTCTGATTATGTAATATTCATAAAAGAAAGGGATTTTTTATTGTCTCTGTTTCTTGAAAGAGGATACACTTTATACTTATTTACAAAAATAGCTAATGAAGTCACATCAAACAGAAATAATATATTTATCCCCCTAATAATGACTCCCACTTATCCATTTCAGGTAACTGTAGACCACATCAATAATAGCTGATATGAAAGATTGATGGTATTTGAATAAAATTCTGCATCAAATAAAGTAAAGGACATTATGAGAAGGACCTGAATTATATTTAAGTGCGATGAAAATGTATTTACACTATTTGGTGATGGCCCATTATTTGTTTAAAAAAAGGTAAAAGTCTAAATAATAGATTTGAATTGAATGGTAGAATAAAGGAGAACCTGAAGAAACTGCAAATGAAGGGTACAGTAAAATGTGTTTTTTGTAATCAGTGTAAGTACATATTGGAGGAGCACATTTTACCATTGAAATATGTAGATAAACCTTTAAGCTTAACTAGTTTGGGGAACTGTAGTTTGAGTGGGGAAGTTTATCTGACTGTATGTCAAGAATGCCAGTCCTTTTATATTACTAAGACTTAGCATACTCTTCAAAATAAAATATATGAACATTATTATGATATAGACAATAAAAACATTACTAATGTGCTTTATAGAAACACTATGGAATGTAAAAGTCCATGTTGATTTAAGTTTGCAATATTAGAAAAGATTATAAGGCACCCTATGAGATGGCATTGGGAGATTAAAATGTAATTTAAAGAATTAATATGGCAATTAAGGCTCATTGCAACATTCTCCCTGGTTTAAATGATCAGATATCAATAAATAGTGTTTTTAAATTAAGTTAATCTAAGCTGAAGAACTTGTACAGTGTTAGTGTCTTACACTTGGAGGTATCATTTAAAACATATTTAAATATATACTATGTCATTTATTTATTTTTTAAATGGCTAGATTAATGTTGGTCAGTACTTTTTATGATTATTTGAACAAGCCATTTCTGCAATAGATATTTTTGAACACTTTATGTATTTGTAATACTTTTATATAATTCATGGGTAGAATCTTGTAATGTATGGTTAGTTCTGGATATTTAAATGTTTATTTAATGATTTCTTTATATGTATCTATCTATTTTATATATATATATATATATATATATATATATATATATATATATATATATATATATATATATATATATATATATATATATATATATATATATATATATATATATATACATACACACACAGATACATATATAGATATATGCACATGGGTCCCTATCAGTTGATCGAGTTTTTAGAGACTTGAAATTCATATGGTCAAGACCATATGATTGAGTTTTTGAAAACTTGAAACTTTTTAATGGAGATTGTGGTACACTGCATTTCAGGAAATTTATTCTTTTCCTCACTGTAGCGTGATCCTGAAGTTGGCATATTTAATTTGCATGGGGTGTGGAACGCAGCATAAAAAAAGAAAATTTTTGTATTTTTTATGTGTTTTTTTGCTTGTTATTTTTTCATGTTCAAGTTTTTGGAAACTTGTTCACATGGTTTCAACCATATGAATTATCAGTTTCTGAAAACTCGATCATCTGACTTAGACCCATGCACACATATATTTAATGTCAAAATATTTAGTAATTTTGTTATAGAAATTATAGTTTTTTTTAATAGGAATATCAAGTTTTTTATTTAAGTTTTGTGTTGTGTATTTAAATTGATTGCTTGTTTTAATTGGTCATTTGATGTATTTCAGTTGTTTTATTTGCATTTAATACATGAATGAGGTGCATGTCATTATTTCTGATGAAGTCCTGTGGTATGCTGTACACTATAGTGGCTGAAAGCACTCACCAAAAACTCCAAACCTGGCTTAGTATTATGCTGTGCTCACTCTGGGTGGTTTGTAGTTTTTGAATGACAACAGCAATTATCCTATCATTTGCTGAGCCCACAGAAGTTCTGGCAACCCATCTGATGACTCTGTATGAGGAGGCAGTGTATTATCCAGGTTTTTCTCAGGAAGAAGAACAAAACACTAACCTCAAATGGGGACACTGTTGAAAGGTACAAGGAATACTTTGAGAAATTCTTGAATCCAGTGAACATACCCTCTTCTGATGATTCAGTTAAAGAAATAGTTTGTGGGACTGGATCTATTTCTGTAAATTAGGTTCCTGTTCTGATTAAATAGTTCTACTGTGCTAAACCTGCAGAATAGATGAGATCTGTCCAGAAATGCTGAAGATTCTGTACATAGTTGAGGTGTTATAGTTAGCATGTCTTTTTAATTACTGCACCTCTGGATTGTCAAACAGTGGCAGTGATCTCCATTTTCAAAAAAGGGGAACAGGATGATATGTTCCAGTTATACAGGGTCATACTCCCCATCTGGAACATATAATCCTGTTCCCCTTTTTAAAAATGGAGACTCTATTGCAGACTCAGGAGGGTATTGTGGAAGAAATATACCTCTGTCAACTGTCCAATTAATAATTGCTGATCCCTCCCAAATTGTCATGGGAATTGTAGTTACCTGGGAAGTGGATGCTTCATTTACCTTTATCTACTCTCACCACGATTCTCAGCAGGACAAGTGAAAATAAACTAAGAGTGAGTGAGTGAGTGAGTGAGTGAGTGAGTGAGTGAGTGAGTGAGTGAGTGAGTGAGTCAGTGAGTCAGTGAGTTCTGGAGGTTATTCAGGATTCGGGTCTCATATATATTTTCTAATTTCACTTTCTGAAATTTAGTATTTTAAAATATAATAAAGTTATTAATGATTGCACGAACATCAATGCTAAAAATGTAACTGTTTTCAAGCTAATCCAGCCTTTTGCATTCACACCTGCAGTACTGGGAATAATCCAGTTTTATTTTTCAGTATTTGGTATAATGTTAGTTTCTCTTTTATTTTGCCTTTGTGTTTTTTTATTGGATCAGACACTTTGAATGGATATAATAAAGGCAAGTTGGTATTTTTTCCCTCCATCAGTGGCAGTAGAATTATTAAGGGAATCAAACATTCATTGTGGATGGTATTTCATGTTTGTATATCATACACAACTTATCCATTGTATATGCTGGGATGGGACAGCTTTTGTTTTTGTTTTTTTCCCCCATGTCACTGAGTTCCTGCTGGTATGCGATACCATGCTTGAGAAAGACACAACACTTCCTAAAAAGGTACTTTTCTCAGAATTAATGAAAGTTAAAAATGTCTTTAAGAAAATTGCCACAGACTTCTTCATGTGATAGTCTGCATCTATTGCAGCAAGTATGGCAGTTGGTCAGCTGCTAACCATAAATATCTAAATCAGAAATATTTTCTTCACTTGCAATTGCAAAATGTTAGTAAGTTTATTATTTTTAACTTTAGTGAGTTTCAGTCAAGCATTTCAAAACCATTCTATGCTTCATTTTTACTTCAGGTGACAGCCAGACATAGTCTATTCATACCGATAATTCTAAGTTCATTTTATCCCCCTTAGTCTATGACCAACAAAATTCTGAATCAAATAAAGTAAAGGACATCATGAGAAGGAACTGAAATATCTTTAAGTGAAATGAAATGTATTTACACTATTTAGTGATGGCCCCTTATTTGTTTAAAAATGTAAAAATCTAAAGAACAGATTTGAATTGAATGGTAAAATGAAGGATAACATGAAGGGACTGTAGAAGAACTGTACAATAAAATGTGTTTTTTTGTAATCAATGTAAGTACATATTTGAGGAAAACATTTTACCACTGAAATGTGTAGACAACCTTTAAATGTAACTAGTTTGGGGAACTGTAGTTTGAGTGGGGAAGTTTATCTGACTGTATATCAAGAATGCCAATTCTTTTACATTACTAAGACTTAGCATACTCTTCAAAAAAAGAGTATATGAACATTATTATGACAGAAAACAAAAACACTACTAATGTGCTTTATAAGCACACCAGAGAATGTGAAAGTCCATATTGATTTAAGTTTGCAATATTAGAAAAGATTATGAGGGACCCTATGAGATGGCATTGGGAGAGTAAAATAGAATTTAAAGAATTAATATGGCAATTAAGTCTCAATGCAACATCCTCCCTGGTTTAAATGCTCATATATTAATAAATGGTGTTTTAAAATTACATTTTCTAAGTTGAAGAACTCATATAATTTTAGACTCATACAATTGGAAGTTATCATTTTAAAACTTATTTAAGTATATACTATATCATTTATTTATTTTTAAATAGCTAGATTAATGTTGGTCAGCAATTTTTAGGATTATGTGAGCAAATAATTTTTACAATAGATATTTTTGAACATGTATGTATTTGTAATACTTTTATATAATTTATAGATAAAATCTTGTGATGTATGGTTAGTTCTGGATATTTAAAAGTGTATCTATTAATTATTATTAATATTAAAAAAACATTAAAAAGGTAGATATTTGTGGGGGGTTTTTTGATATGCGAGTCTTCAAAAACTCGATCATATTGTCTTGACCATATGAATTTCGAGTTTCTGAAAACTTGATCATCTGACATGGACCCATACACACAAATATTTAATACCAAAATATTTAGCAAGTTTCTTATGGAAATTATAGTTTTTCATAGGAATATCAACTTTTATTTAAGTTTGGTGCTATGTACTTATATTGAATGCTTGTTTTAATTGGTCCTTTGATGTTTGTCAGGTGTTGTTTTATTTGCATATAATACATGAATGAGGTGTATGTCTTTAGTTCTGATGAAGTCCTGTGGTATGCTGTACACAATAGTGGTTGAAAGCACTCAACAAAATATTCAAACCTGGCTTAGTATTATGCTGTGGTCACTTTGGGTAGTTTGTAGTTTTTGGATGACAACAGCAGTTATACTATCATTTGTTGAGCCCACAGAAGTTCTAGCAAACCATTTGTTGACTACATATTTGGAGGCAGGGCATTATCCAGACTTTTCTCAGGAAGAAGAAAAAAATACTAACCTCAAATGGGGACACTGTTGAAAGGTACAAGACATACTTTGAGAAATTCCTGAACCCAGTGAACATGCCCTCCTCTGAGGATTCAGTCAAAGAAACAGTTTGTGGGACTGGATCTATTTCTGTAAATTATGTTCCTGTTCTGATCAAATAGTTCCACTGTGCTAAAGCTGCAGAATAGATGAGATCTGTCCAGAAATGCTGAAGATTCTGGACATTGTTAAGATTTCACGGGTAGCATGTCTTTTTAATCACATGTGGAAGGCAGAGACTGCACCTCTGGAATGTCAAACAGTATCAGTGATCCCCATTTGCAAAACAGTTATACAGGATCATACTCCTCATCCTCTCAGAGAAAGCATATGTCATCATGATTTAAAGGAGGCTTCATCCTATAGCAGAGTCTCTGACTCAAAATGAACGGTGTAGATTTCAGCCTTGCTGTGGTACAGTAAATCAATTTCTTTTTGCCTCTGCGTCAATAGCCATCAAGGACCTCTCTCTCTCCTCTGCCCCATACAGCTCATTAGTTCCTGAAGGATGTGAGAGCTGAACAGCAGAGACCAAAGCTGTGAACCATCTGAGGCCAGATTTTTTTTGTGATTTTAAGGTCCTAAACTCTCTGCACATGTCCTTAATCATCCCAAGGATGGGAGTGTAGTCGGCAAGAGTGATGGTGGGTTACTTGCTTTTGCTACTGAGATAACCCCCCCCCCCAAGTGTTGTCTTGTTTCCCCTGAAGTCAGTACTCCTGTTAGATCGTCTGACTTCACTGGGGATTCTACAATGGAAATGAGTGCCCTGACATACCCAATCCCTTCCCCCTGAAGAGGAGTAAAGCTGGCAAAGCCATATCACTCCTTCCTTCTCCCCATGCCAACTCCAGTAGGAAGCTGAACTGCCATTCAAGCTTGCTGCACCAGTATCACAGTCATGGCTTTATCCCTCTACACCAATGGAACTGGCTACAGGATCAAATCACTCTCCTTCTTATATACTGGAGAGGTCCAGAGGGTTTGACTATACTTTTTTTACATAATTTGTTGATCTGAAGAAAGTGTATGATGAAAGAACTTGTAGGAGTTGTCATAAAAGTATGAGTTCCCAGGGCCATGGCTGTTTCCTAAATGTTCCAAGAATTTCAGAGAAAATCAGAGAAAAAGTTGTCTCTTCACACACAGCATTATGTTGTAGCCACATGAATAGCATTATGTTAAATACATTCAAGGTGGGAGCAAGACTCCACCAAGTATATTTCTTGGTCTCCCCTTCCCTTTCTGATTTTGGCATATATGTATTTATTTGATGAGACTGTAACTGAAGTGGGATTCACCTATCATGTTAAATTGAATACAGATATCACTGAACAAATGTAAGTACTTTGAGTGTTAGCACTTAACTTTGAGGGCTGGGAGGTTTCCCGTTATATCCATGGATTTGTGATCAGAGGAAAAGTACATATAAACATGCAATGGTGAGTGTGTTTTGTGTTTTATTGATAAAGTCCATGTTTTCCTTTTTTAACTCTGCTTTTTCAGTAATACCCTATGTGATTAATGCCATTCGATGATTTACTATAACTTCATGATTTACGTGGATAAGATAACAAAAAAATATTAAAAAAATCTGGGATATTCTGTGAAGTCAGTGACAGGTATACATTACTTCTGACCACTGCTAAACAGTCATTGATCTGGTGTGGCAGTACTAGTATCTCACAATGTATTGCTATTTGCTGAAGTCACTGTAAAACTAGAATTAATTTGGCTTAGGATTTTATGGGGGGGGGCTGCAGTATAAGAGTAACAAGATGGCTGTAATTCCACTTTCTATCATAAACTGGCACTGCCATTATGATTGTATATGGGGGCACTGTTATAGTGTATTTAAGAGTAACAAGTTTGCCATAATTTCTTTCACTTGCCATCACAGATTTAGACCTTGCAAATGATAGGTGGCTATCATTAGTGGTTTTGCAGGAAGAGGTGGTATGAGAAGGCAACTGTTTATTGCCATATTGGCATGGTGGGTAGCATTGCTATTTCACAATGCTTTGCTTTGGATTACTTCTTGGCTGTGGCTTTTTCTATGAGGAGTCTAAATGAGCTCCTTGTCTGTGTGCATCTTTCCATTCAGTTTGATTTCCTCCAGCACCTCAGAGTAACCCAGTAGGTGGACTCTCATTCCTTCAGTTTCTCTGAAGGTGAACATGCATTGTGTATGCACATGCATGTGTGTGTAAAATGTCACAGATTTTACCTGCATACACATACAATAATGCTAACCACATATATAATTCTTCTGGGAAGAAGTAAAAAAACGCAGTTAACAAGTAATACTTTTTCAAAATAAGACATAAAATACATCATGGAACATTTCAGACCTTAAAGCTTCTAGGGGCCAGATGACCCCCATATCCCAGACTGTATAAATGTATTTTGATATGAACTTAATGGTGGACATTCTCGCAACTGTTGCACCCATTCTAAAACCATTCCTGGTCAGAGGTATGTACAGAAGGTTGCTATAGATTGTATAAGTGGGAGCAAAAGATGGCATGATCATTATCTCTTTAATTTTCCTCACAATAAAACCTCAGAGGTGTGCACAGCAGGTCATCATAGTTTGTGTTGAGACTGGGGACAGTGTAGTTATTGTTTCTTTGACTTTTCTCATAGATCTCTGAGGTGAGCAAGTAAGGTTTGTTAAGGGATATTATACTGTCTAGGAGCAGCAAGTGAGAATACATTAATGTGATAATTATTTTTCACTTTCCTCTCAATTACACATGAGACAAGTTTACTTGTGGCTGCCTTTCAAAGCAGGGGTGAAGAGTGCAGAAGCATGCTATATATTTTGTATGGCAACAGACACTTGTGGCCCTTTGAACCTCTTCTTTCATCACAGTCTTAACACAGACAGTGACTACTGTCTTTTTTTTTGGGGGGGGGGGTTAATGAGGCAGTCAGTATTCCCAGAAAGGATTTATGTATCCTCTCAAATGTTTTGTCCTGTTAGTTTATTGAGCTTATCAGCTTTGAACATTAATCTTTGGGCACCATTTGTGTCTTCCCTGAAAGAAAGAAAAGTAAGACAAATTCTTTACTCATAATTTTTGTTTAGGTCACCACAGCATCAAAAGGTTGTGAAAATGCTCTAAAATGCAACTCAAAGCATTTATATCCCTATGGCTTCTGGGGGCATGAAAGCCCCCAGAGTCCGGGTATAATTTATTTCCTATTTTTTTAACACCTTTATTGAATTACCACTTAAGAAACAGGCAACATACATTTATATAAATGAAAACATATCATATTAACATGTTCCCAGTTACAAACATTATACATTTTATATATATATATATATATATATATATATATATATATACATATACATATATATATATATATATATATATATATATATATATGTATATATATATATATATATATATATATACATATATATATATATATACATATATATATATATATATATATATATATATACATATATATATATATATATATATATATATATATATATATATATATATATTTGTATAACTATCATCAATCCATTATATAAATTGCTCAGTTCCTGCCTTTCGTTAAATCTTACTCCTCCTCCAAAGCAATATTCTGCACACATTGTTCCACAGTTTCTACTTTGTCTATATAATTGCTCCTACCCTTTTCTAAAGATACCACTTCTAGATATTTCATCACTGTTACAATATTCAATAATTGAAATATAGTTGGTTTAGACTTTGGTGCAGATTCAATAAACTCTGTGGAAGCTCTGTGCAGAGCCTACACGGAGTTTACTTCTTACCATGATGGTGCTCAGTGCTCATCAGCGTGTAATGCATTTTAATGAGGTGCAGCATGCCTGAGCTAGGTTTTGAGGCTAGTAACAGTATTGCGGGCCATGAAACCTTGTCAGCGAACATGGATATCATCAATTCCATGTAAAGTAGAGCACATACGATCCCAGTATTTGTGCATAATGCCACAATGATCACCATCGCTATACACATTCTGAAACTTTTAGAACAAGAAATATTGGCAAAAGCCATAACTAATGTGGGGACAAATGATGAAAACTAGGGACACACATTAAATATTTGTTCTTACAGACTTACAAAGTTGATCATGTGACAGGTATTACATTTGCATGAGTTTTCAGAAGAGTATGAAATTTGAGACCATAGCTCTCAACATCTTAGCACAAAAAATCTGGGCAAAGCCAAAAATAATGGGGGGGGGGCAAAGCTCAGAATTATTGACAAATTTTAAATATTGCTCTTATAAACTTAGAAAGTTGCTAGAATAAAAGGTTGTGTTACCATCCATTTTCTGAAGGATATGAAGTTTGAAACTCAAATGTTTGTCACTATTTAGTGAATTCAGTCCTCACAGATTTGCTGCAAAAATCCAGAAAAATCACAAATTTTATGAGGAACAAACCAAAAATATGAGACACAAATATGTACATTCAGTGAAAACCTGGACAGTTGAGAAGTATGTCTGAAACTCAAATGTCTGTCACTATTGTCTGACTTCAACCCTCAGTGCTTTAACAATGATTTGCCAGAAAACCACAACTGCATGACAGACCAAAAAGTTGAAGCAGAATCTGGAAATTCTGAAAAAAATCTGTAGAGAGGCCAATTTAATGAGAGGAAAAATAACCAGTAATAGGGACATATTTGACATAAATGTCACATGGGAATTGTGCTTGAATATAACACTTTTACCATCTTAGAGAGAGAAATGTGGACAAAGCCATAAAAATGTGGGGAGAAAGGGAAAGATATAGGGACAGACTGTTAATATTCCACATCCAAACTTATGAAGTTGGTAGAATATATAGGTTGTACATTAGCATGAACATTCTGAAGAGCATGAAGTTTGAAACTCAAATGTCAATCATCAGTTACGGACTACACTCTGCAATGACATGCCAATGATTTGCCATGAAAACAACATGTTATGAGGAGAAGATCACAAATATCAGACAACTAAACATTCTGCACATATCAGGACAGGTGAGAGCTATGCACCTCTAATATTGAGTCAAAGCAGCCCAGAGGTCATCCCAGTGATATGGCAGAAAGCCACATATTTGATAAGGAAAACATCTGAACATTCTGAGAATATCTGGACAGTTGAGATGTATGCCTGAGAAGTATATGGTCCAAACAATGTACAGGATAGTGTGCCTACAGTACAGAGTATTGTGATATCCAGTTCCTGGCATTCTGTACTGAAGCTGTGTTAATAATCTGTAACAGGACATGGGGGTGCCCTGCAAAATGATCCCTCAGGGGAAGTGTGAGTACTGAATAGGGACACACAGATGAATTATAGGAATGAATACATTGGAAAGTGTACAGGTGAAACTCTCCCATGTACAGCAGAGGAGTGCATGTGAATGGAAGATTGTTGTAGCAGCAACACCAAGCGCATAGCTATTTGGTACACTACAGACTGTACAATATAAATTTGTTGTCTGTGACTGTCACACAAGTTGACATAATAGGGAGGATGTGTGAGATAAGCATCCTTACATGAATAATGCAGAGGGCATACATCAAGGATCTGACATACAATTGAGGTAGGGTGCATATTGGGAAGCTGTAAACACTGATGCACCTGAATATGAGTGTACTCTCAACACAGGTCTCCAGCATGGTGGCCACAAGTAAAGGATCTTGCCAAACATTACAAGAACCAGCCACACTCATGGATAATATCTGAATAATACCACCACAAATCCCATCCCTCTGACATAATATATATGATGTGGGAGTGATAATGGATGACCCTGCACACACACTGGAAAACTAGTATGATACATCCACACTCTATGAGGGTAACTATGCACACTGTCCTGGTACTGCAATATCTGCAGGAGGTATTAGGAGGGACACTGCTATACCTGTATGTGACAGTATGGGCACTACAGGCTACTTGCCTTGTGTGCATGGTATATATCTATGGCAAAATTCACATTGTCACAAATGATATATATGCCATTAATGTTGTCAAACACCTACATATGCAGTATGTTCATAAGGTGAACAGGTAGTACACATGCATTTGGTGTAACAACTTGATTGGTGTTCCGCACCATCAAACAGTCATGTATATTCCCCAGAAAGAGTACCTAGGTATGGACAATAACCTGTGTGATAGACCACTGTGATAAAGGTGGTACACTTCAGTTTCACATCACTGGAGCATGTGTAGGGAGGTACATGGAGAAGGGTGCATTGTACTCAGTTATTGGTGTGATGAAGGCTGGGAACCATGATGCTAGTATGCCCTCTGATGTGCATGTCCTTCACATACCCAGTACTTGTGTAACAGTCAAGGGAGTAGTCAGCACTGTGACCACATGCATGTGGATGTGTACACACCGAAGAAGGGACTTTTCCTGAAAGCTTTGTGGAACAATAAATTTGTTTTTCATCGACTGTGCATGTCCATTATTGGATTTTCTTAGTTTGCTGCATGTTGATGTACACCCTTGTACAGGAACACAGGCTGTGTGCAGAATGTGTTGAACTGTGCATTAAACTGTATCAGGATGGTATATATGCTGGGTCATGCCATAAGTGTCCATAATGTTGTCACAGCACACTGGTTCCATATGACAGGCCTTGAGGAAGGTAAGACAGTGCATACTGCCTATTGTGATCTGGTCTAGGGTTTTGACACAATCACACAATCAGGTATCATTGCAAAAATCCCAAAGCTGGGGATTAAACCTTACATCAGGTGATGGGTGTACAATTGGCTCACTCACAGAACACATCATATGGCAGTTGGTAAAGCAACCTGTACCAGTAGAGCTGTCACCATTGGCAAACTCCAGAGATCTGTGCTTGGTCTTTCACTGTTTGAACTGTATTTCCTGACAGTTCAGGCTAAAATATATGGTCTTTTGCTAACAAAGTTTACTGATTCTTGCATATTGTATGCAATCATTGGGTCCACCAATGGTGATAACGTACAGGAGGAGCTAACACACACACAACTGGATGCTGACAAAGGCATATGATCTACAAATAAATGCAGAAGTGCGTGTTTGTAATGTTGTCCATCTGAAAAGTGGACGTTCATGTTAATCACAGCATTGACAACAGGCCTGCTATGCAGAAACTCAGTGCTGCAAGCACTAGGAACACATTTAGATAGCAATCTGAACTTTGACCACCAATTGTCCACACTGCTATTGAAAGCCTATGTTGCGCACATCATAAGTCACGCCATCATATTGACATCTTAGGATTGTACAACAGCACTGTAGTCAAACCTCACTACAGCATTAATAGAGTATAATGATCTTTTTCACATGTACCTCAACAGACACATATATCAGCTGGAGAGACCACAGGGCTTTCTCAGCAAGATAAACACAAGGCCTACACACCATGCCATTGATGTATGTGGCTAGATTAAAAACCATGTCACTGTAAACTTTATTGTATAGGATGACATGACTTCGACCTGGGCCCCTATGCTAGTCTCTGACAATGTCCTGGTGGGAGTACTGTATATCCAAAAATGTAATATAGCTGATGACATCAGCAGTGTCTGCTAAGGACAAGATGACAACGTCCCACACGCTGGTGTAAAATGCTGTCTGTAATGTCAAGCAACAGATCTTACACACACACACAAAGACACACAAACACACACACACACACACACACACACACACACACACACACACACACACACACACACACACACACACACACCAGTTGACTGCAATGAGAATAGAACCTCTACCTATCTAAGTACACAGACTACAGAACACAGTACCTAATGCAAGTGCCACAGCTCAAGTCTGACTTGGAGTATGTCAGACAACACTTTATAGCTGAGGGCACCAGCAGTGCCTAATGAGGACAAGATAACAGTGGCCCACATGCTAGTGTAAATGCTCTCTGTAATGTCAAGCAACAAGTCATACAACTACCCCCCAAGTTGACTGCAGTGATAATAGAGCCCCTACCTATCTAAGTACACAGTAAGTAATGCACGTGCCACGGCTCAAGTCTGATTTATACAGGAGTGCAGGTGAACTTATAGTAGATGACATCAGTAGGCCATGTGGTAGACAAGAAGTTGGGAGACCTGTATGAAATGGATGAGTAGGCATGAGCAACTATCAAAATACTGTCATTGCATGGCAGTGGAGAAGTAACTGTAGGATACACACAGCTGCTCTGCTGTCTAGACACATACACACACACACATACACACACACACACACACACACACACACACACACACACACACACACACACACACACACACACACACACACAGTTGAGAACAAAACCCCTGTCTATCTACGTACACAGATTTCACAGATGATAGAACACAATACTTAATGCAAGCACCACAGGTCAAGTCTGATTTTATACAGGAGTGCAAGTGAACTTATAGTAGATGGCATCAGCAGGACATGTGGGAGACAAGAGGTTGGGGAGGCCTGTATGAAATGCATGTGAAGGCATGAGCAAGTATGAAATTACTGGCAATCCATGTAATTGGAGAAGTAACTGTAGGATACACACAGCTGCTCTGCTGTCTAGACACATACACACACACACACATACACACACACACACACACACACACACACACACACACACACACACACACACATACACACACACACACACACACACACACACACACACACACACACACACACACACACACACACAGTTGAGAACAAAACCCCTGTCTATCTACGTACACAGATTTCACAGATGATAGAACACAATACTTAATGCAAGCACCACAGGTCAAGTCTGATTTTATAAAGGAGTGCAAGTGAACTTATAGTAGATGACATCAGCAGGACATGTGGGAGACAAGAGGTTGGGGAGGCCTGTATGAAATGCATGTGTAGGCATGAGCAAGTATGAAATTACTGGCAATCCATGTAATTGGAGAAGTAACTGTAGGATTGACACATCTGCTCTGCTGTCTAGACCACACACACAGTTAACTGCAGTGAGAACAGAGCCCCTACCTATCTAAGTACACAAGTACACAAACTAAAAAGAAAAAGAAAACACTGCCACAGCAGCTGTGGAGTACTGGAACACTTGGAGATTTATTATATAAACTTAAAGCGCTTTTCATTTGCTGACACCCAAACTTCTTTAGAAGTAAAATATAGTAGTACAAACCACTTTTAAACAAGCAGGTAATCAGGCTACCCAATCATTTACAATGTAACTCATACAAAGAACTAATTAAATGGATACACCTTCATAAAATGTTATTGTTTTCAGATAAACCAGCTTACATTAAGTCATACAACTGGGCTAAACATACTGTGGCAACACGATATAAATACAAAACATAAATATATGTATGTATACACATCTATCAAAAAATGTATGCAAGGAAATCTAGTATGTATCAAAGGGAACATACTGAACTACTGATTGCTACATGTACTAATAAAAACTATTTCAGATGTTTTTTCTTTTTCTCGTACATCATTTGCTAGTGAAGGAGGACAATCGACGGATAGTGGTAACTCTACTGACTTTCCTGACATTGTAACTGAATTAAAAACTTTTGACAATCATCTTATTAAGCTTAAGAAATTGCAATTGGAAATGTATTATTTCCGTGAATGTTTGGCACAGAAGGTAGTCCCGAAGGGTTTGCGTCATCACCGGTACCCTACGAGACTTGAAATTGATTCTGATTTTCACAAAAAAACATATTGTTTTGTTTGACCTGCAGGGCTTTGAGTTGCTAGAGCCCATGGTCAAACATTATAGCATATGGGTTGACAATTTATCTAAGACAGTAGTTGAACTGGATAACAGTATCAAGGCTGACCTTGAGTTTTTATGATACAAATTTGAATACAGTCGTGTATTCTCAAGTATTGATCATTATATGCAGAAACTTAAAGTCAATAAGATTAAAAAATTAGAGCATGACTGTAAGGCGTATAACCAAGGTGCAGCATATCCAGTTCCTTCCACAACACAAGTTTGGCAGAAAAGCCATGCCCCTATTCAACATCAGAGTAGTGACTCATGTTTAAATGCTAACAGTAGTACCAACAGTAATCAGCTTAACCAGAACATTAACAACGACGGGGTTCATTATGTTAATACTCATATGGATGTCTCTAATAGTACTGGTGACAATATTAATTCTACTGGTTTTGCTGAAGTTCAGAGGAGTGAGAGACTACAAAACTGTCCTCAGGGGCAATATAGTAATGGTCAAAATAGCAATAACCAAATTAACCAAAATCAAAATCAGAATTTTCGGCAAGCCAATTATACTGGAACGAGGCCAAAGCAACAGAAGAATTTCCAATCGAACAAAGGCAAATCGAAATTTAACAAACGCAAGACTTAATTTATCCAGTTTGCCTTGTTGAAGAGTATCCTAGTCCAGTTGCATTTCACAGATTAGGTGGTACATCTCAAGAGTCAACACTGACTTTGATAGACTCCCATCTTCCGACTGTTTCAGACCCAGTTAGCCCTGTTATTGTTACCAACAAAGACGGAGACTTTAAAGTTTATAATTTTTCTTCAGTGTTTATTTCTTCTGAAATAGTGGATTTTCTAGCAAAGGGACATACATATGTCCCTTTTCAGCAGCTGGACTTGGTTAAAACTGTTATTGATATTAAAACCTTCACTAGGAAGTTGACTCTTCATTTGATGTTTGGGGATGCTATGAATGTATCAGGTGTGGATACATTTCATATACCCAGTACATTTAATCCACCATTACATCCATATTTACACATTTTTGAACAACTTTGCGAACTGGACATTAGACAAGTAGTTAGAAGTGGTCTTAGATTAAAATCTTTACATAATGCAGTTAAGGACGAATGTGAGTACCTAGAGTACATTAAGTCACAGGACATTTGTGCGTGTAAACCAGATAAAGGAGGAGGTTTAGTAGTATTTGACAACAGCAACTACACTGAACATATGAAAATGTTATTGGCCAATAGTGCATATGAATTAAGTTCACATTCGGAGGTCAACAAAGCTTATTGCCTCATTAAAAACTGTATTAATGATATGTATATAGAAGGTAGGATTGAACAGAATTTATTCAATTATATGTCAGCATCCTATCCAAAATTTCCACACCTTTTCAGTATTCCTAAAACACATAAAGACCTACTAAATCCACCTATGAGACCCCTAGTTGACGGTCGTGGTTCACCTACATATTCTTGTGCCAAGGTAGTTGACATTATTCTCCAGAAGTATTTGGTCTTTGAGAACCAAATATGCAAGGATTTTTGGGAAAAATTGACAACTTACAGTACAGTGAGAATTACAATTTTCTCACCGTTGATGTGAAATATCTTTATACTTGTATCCCCCAGGACCCAGGTATAGAGTGGGTGGGTTTTATGTTAAACAAAAATGAAGCTTCAGTAGCTGAAATTTTCCTGGTGACAGAATTACTCGACCTTATGTTATCAAACAATTTTTTTATGTTTGACAATGATTTTTATTTGCAAAAAGTAGAGGTCACTATGGGCTCCCCGTGTGGGGCCAGCATAGCAAATTTAGTAATAGCTTATTGAGAAACCAAATTTGTATTTAAAATGACAATTTTAGGAATTCTTTGGTATTTTATACATGATAATTTGACGACATTTTTATTTTATTGAATGGAGACTGCAAAGTTAGTAGGAATGTATTAGAACAGTTTAAATCAATCCACACAGTTTCTAGAATTTACATCTACATTTGACACGAAAGCTATAGCCTACCTAGACATTTGGTTAGTCAAGAATAGAACACAGGGTTGCTTTGTAGCTAAGATATACAGGAAAAGCACCTATTCTAACTCATTTCTTCATTTTTCTAGTTGCCACCCTTATTATCAGAAACGGTCAGTCATCAAGGGTCAGTTAGTAAGGGCCTTACGTATAGTTAGCCAGGATGAAGACTTTATTGATGAATGCTGTTTTTTAAAAAGCATGTTTTTGCCTTGTGGCTATCCTGAGACCCTACCAGACTCTTTAATTGATGAGGTTAGATTGAAAAGATCTAATCAGTTTTACAAACCCATCCTGGCCGTCAAGGTTTCAGTGTCCAAACAGGTCAGTGGGTCTAACTCCGTGGCAACGGATAATATTAATGAGTCAACAGATCTGCACATTCATGATTGTCAATTAAGTTTCATTACATTTAGTGTACACAGTCATCTTTGCATCAAGATTATTCAGAAAAATTGGGAACTTTTTAGAGCTAACCCAACGTTATTCAATAAACTAGGTAGCTTGCCCAAAGTAATATTTAGGAGAGGCAGAAACCTGAAGAATCTGTTGGAACAACAACATCACAGTATTCCTAGAATGACAGGTATGAACAAATGGGAAAATTGCAATTTTTGTAAGTTTGTTGAGGTAGCCAGTTGGCTTGCCATTAATGGCACACACTTCAAACTCAAATGTAGGTTTAACTGTAATTCTAGGTTAGTAGTTTATTTAGCTAAATGTCAATGTTGTCCTGCATTTTATATTGGCAAAATGGAGCTTAGGCTCTGTGATAAAATGTATGAACACAAAATGCCATTGGTAAAAGAAAAACGGACAACGCTTTAGCTAAACACATTCAGTTGAATTTAGACCATAAATTTAAGTTTATGGCTATAGATCAAGTATCACAGGATATTAGGGGTGGACCTACACTCCTAAAACTTAAAGAATTAGAATTATTTTGGCAGATTAAGCTTAATGCTTACAATTTTCCAGGAATTAACAAAACTTGTTCTATTAGTAGTACTTTAAAATTAAGAAGTTTGCAGAGATGACAGGAATTAGTTTGTATACACAAGTTGATGGATATTTTTATTGTTTCATTTTTATTGTTTTTTTATTATGTTTCTGTTATATATGTCTTCATTGGACAGTTACAAAAGTTAAAAGTGTCCCACTGTTTTCTTTATGTTTTTAATTTTGTATTGAGTCTTGAGTTTTTATTAGTACATGTAGCAATCAGTAGTTCGGTATGTTTCCTTTGATACATACTAGATTTCCTTGCATACATTTTTTGATATATGTATATACATTTTTTAACATATATTTATGTTTTGTATTTATATCATGTTGCCACAGTATGTTTAGTCCAGTTGTATGACTTAATGTAAGCTGGTTTGTCCGAAAACAGTAACATTTTATGAAGGTGTATCCCTTTAATTAGTTCTTTGTATGAGTTACATTGTAAATGATTGGGTAGCCTGATTATCTGCTTGTTTAAAAGTGGTTTGTACTACTATATTTTACTTCTGAAGAAGTTTGCGTGTCAGCAAATGAAAAGCGCTTTAAGTTTATATAATAAATCTCCAAGTGTTCCAGTACTCGGCAGCTGCCGTGGCAGTGATTTCTTTTTATTTTTAGTTTTGTGTGCCATTTTGGTTTCAAGTACACAAACTACCGAACACAGTACTTAATGCAAGCACCACAGGTCAAGTCTGATTTATACAGGAGTGGAGGTGAACTTACAGTCGATGGCATCAGCACACCATGTGGAAGACAAGAGGTTGGGAAGCCTGTATGAAATGGATGTGTAGGCATGAGTACGTATCAAAATCTGGCAAGCCATGTTAATTGAAGAAGTAACTGTTGGATATACACATCTGTTTTGCTATCCAGACAGACAGACAGACACACACACACACACACACACACAGTCAACTGCAGTGAGAACAGAATCTCTACCTAAGTACACAGACTACAGAGCACTGTACATTATGCAAGTGCCACAGCACAAGTCTGATTTATACAAGAGTGCAGGTGTACTTATAGTAGATGACATCAACAGGCCATTTGTTTGACAACAGTTTGTGAGGCCTGCATAGGTACATACCTTCATAGGTTCATATGAGACTTCTAGCCTAATAGCACTAGGGTCTTTAGAAGACTAGCTGTGTAAAAACACAAGTTCCATTACTGAGCATAGTTGGATGGTCATTTTTAGCAGAGTGTGTTTTTGAGCAGCACCAACTGACCTTCTCTATGAGGGCCATAGGTGCCATCCCACAGGTGACTTTACAATCACCCAACCAGTAATCAAGGTTCTGCTTGAACAGGGTCATTGAGTAGCACTGCTTCTCATGTTGTGGGAGGCTATTACAGAGGAGTGTGAATTGTTGTATGATATATCTGTCTCACCAGCATGTTGTGTTTATGTCACAGGCTAGTTTGAGAACCCTGGGGCAAATTATAGTTGTCCCAGTTGAATTGCAGATATCCATTATTTGCAGAAGGCCAGGGCCTGAGACTGCTCTGCAGGGCAGCCATAGGTCACCCCTCAGCACCCTACATAATACTGAGTGCAGTGGCAGCTATGTTAGTCTTTCCATGCATGTCATGTTTGGAGGCATGGGACTCTCCCAGGTATAACTCTGTGTTCTCAGCAATTGCTGCACGTATCTGGCAAGGTACAGAGAGATATGAGCATTGTACTCCATTATTGGTGTGATAAGGATAGAGTACACCAGATGTATGAATACCCTGATCTTGGATGTGATGTCCATATGTATGATGTGCGCAATGCAGATTGTGTGTCTCACCAATATGGACACATAATGATGAAAGTATAGATTGCTATCAACATGTGTTCCCAAGAATTGCAACATTGTGTTTGAAGTTAGGGGAGTGCTACATATATCATAATAAGCAGAAGTACTTCATTGACAAAGGTGACAAAGAGTCATTGTATGCTTAAAGTTCAGTCCATGGGTTTGTCACCAATCATCAGTCTGTGTCAACCCCTACTGTAATATGTTACTATCACAGGTGCCTCTATATGAGTGCGTCCAGTTAACAATCATATGCAAACTTTGGTAAACCACAGGGCATCTACTTTTGCCTGTGCTTCAGTGTAGTACCTTCCAAACAGTTGAGGGCTCAGCACAGATCCTTTTAGTATTCCACTGGTGAGTGAGCTAGTGGTGGAGGTCAGTCCCCAGCTTTGAGAGTGCTTGTTCTGTCTTTGCTGGGCTATCAATCTCAATCCATGTTGTATTTATCAAGGATAGACCTTGCCTAGTGAACCTTGTGGACTTCAATGATACTGACCCCAAAGACCTGGATGACAGATAACAGGACATACTGCCTATGTTCAGTTATGCAAGACCTATGACAATATTCCCATTCATGTTTCATACTGAAAATGTCCCATCTGGGAATTAAGCCATACAGTGCTAGCTGGATAGCCAACTGGCACACCAACAGAACACACAATATCAAAGTTGGGACTGAATCTCCCCCCCCCCACTAGTCACTTACAAATGGAATACTCCAAGGAACTGTGCTGGGCCATCAACTGTGTGGAAACGACTTCCCTGAAGTGCAGCCAATGGTGGGTGGCCTGTGGTTTAATATGTTTGCAGATGACTTTTAATTGGACACACTCATACAGATTCCACCAAGGATAGTAACATATTACAGAAGGGGCTGACAGAAGCAAATAACTGGTGCCAAACTCACAGACTGAACTCCACAGCAAACAATGCCTCATTGTCCCCTTTGACAATGAAGTATCCTGCTAATTATGATATACATAGCACCCCACTCAGCTCAGTGTTGTGAGACTTATGAACAATTGCTCATAGCAATCTGCGTTTTCATCACTATGTGCCCATAGTGGCGAGACACACATTCTGCATTGCACATATCATGCATATGGGCAGGGAGGGCATAGGTCTCTTGTACTCTTATCAGACCACTAATTAAATACAAGGCTCCTTTATGTCTGTACCTCATCAGACAACTGCAGCAATTGGAGAAAAAATAGAGGTTTGTGACTGGGAGAATGCATGTTCTCCAAATATCACATACATGGAAAGACTACAAGACCTGTCAATGCACTCAGTTTCCTGCAAGCTGCTGAGAGATAACCTATACCTGACCTACAGAGAAGTCTCAGACCTGCCCTGCTGGAAATGCTGGACATCTGCAAATCTAATTGGACAAGAATAACTTGGGCCAGGGTTCTCAACCCAGCTGTGACATGAACAGAACATGCAGGGGAGACAGATAAATCCCCCAGTGACTTACACCCCTCTGTTATAGGCTCCCACTGCATGTGAAGCAGTGCTCCTCAATGAACCTGTTGAAGCACAACCTTCACTACTGGTTGGGTGATTGTGAAGTCACCTCTGGGCTGGCACCTATGTCCCTCAGAGTCAGACCCACTTGTTGCTGCTTACAAAACAATCTGCTAACAATGACCATCTAAATATGCTTAATAATAGTACTTCTGATTTTACCAAGCTAGGCTTCTATTGCTTCATGTATACTGACAACCATGTACTCGTAAAACTTACAAATACAATATGTGAGAGATGCAACTATACAATGAATCTAGAATAAATGTTTTCTCTCAGGTAACAACAAACCAGCTATCAAGCAAGTTGTCAACACACACACACACTTCACCTGCTTAGCAGACCAAGTGCACACACATAACCCCACATATGCAGAGAATAGTCATTAGAAGCTTACCAAAAGAGCAGAAACCTCACAAATGCAAACCTTCTGCACACATTACAGTCACTACACATAAAAACAAATATATCAGTTTGTCACCCATTAAACCCTTAAGGCAAAACACCTGAAAACCAATGTCTTGGTTATAGGTGAATCCAAAGTGAGACACACAGATGTCCCCCTCACCAGGTTGCACAAGGAGAAAGTTATGGTCAGCTGCCTGTCAGGTGCCAGTTTCCACAAAATCACACATACACTCAAGTCTCTCAACAACAACCATAATTACACCTCTGTTGTACTCCTTGTTGGAGTAAATGACTTGAGACATACCTCATTGGACTATACATAGAGAGACATGATTGACCTCTCAGATTATGTGTCCCAGACAGGTATGTCCGTAGCACTAAGCAGCATTCTACCATCACTCAGGATGATGCCTCAATACAAATAAAAGAATTATTGACTTCAACAATTGACATAGCTACTGGTGTCACTCCAGGGGGATCCAGTAGTTGCCAGGCTGGGATGATATGATCAACAGACCATGCTGCTTTGCCAGTGATGGTCTTCATCTGCCACTTCTTGCCTTTTGGTTACTGGCCAAGGTACTTGCCTCCCTATAGTCACTTTTTTAGGCAATGTTATAAGAACAAAGTTCCTGACGTAAAAATATCCTCAAAAGACAAACTCATGGTTATGTTGCTTAATGCTAGAAGTCTAAATCAGAAACTACACTCAGTGGATGCACTATTACTTGGGAAGATGTTTGTGTAGTCACAGAGACATGGTTTAGGTCCACAGAAAATACTCCAGCCATGAAAGGCTGTAATGCCTTCCACACATTCTGGCCACAAAATGAACATGAAAGAACCAAAGGAGGAGGTGTAGCCTTTTCATAACAGACAAGTACACCTCAAGACTGGTTAAGCAGTACGACTCCCTAGAGTTACTCCAAGTCCAACTAACTGTAGGAAAAAAAAACTTCCACATCATTGTCAGCAACAGGTCCACCAACATGAACCATGAAAGCCACACAGTGTCTGCCTGGACCTACTTGAGACACCTGTAATACAGCCAAACACCCAAGGCATGAGTAACTTTAACTTTACTTCCATCAATTGGGATACATATATGAGCTCAAACACACTCGGCCTAAGGTTCATGCACATTGTAAGCATGAATCCTCTGGAACAGTTAGTTTGCCCACAAGAGGCTCAAATGTCCTTGACAAGGGAGATTGCTGCACCACCCTATGTGTGATACCCTCCCTGGTAAGTTCTGACCATAAATCATGTTCGATGTAACAATCCTACTTGACCACACCTCAGGATCCAAAAGGTAGAAAAATCTCTGCAAAGTAAACTATAGCCTCCTAAGTGATGGCATATATAGTGTCAAACCTACTGCCACCACTGACAGCAAATGCTCCTATACAGAGGTGTATGCAAATGCCCTGTATAAACACCTTTACAAGTGTATCACTAACTGTAGTAAACATAAACCTCCACGTTAATGTGAGCTAAATGTCCACCAACATGAACCATGAAAACCATAAAGTGTCTTCCTGGACTTACCTGAGTCACTCGTAATACTGCCAAACACCCTAGGCATGGGTAACTTTAACTATCTTTCCATTGATTGGGATACATATATGAGCTAATAACCAAACCAGGAGTTTGGAAAAAGCAGTCGCCAGCCACAAAGTTTTATTAATGCTGACAACACACAATGCGTTTTCGTCCTCAGACTTCATCAGATGACACAGTCCACAAAAATACACAGCCTTATATAACTCCTCACCTAAATAATTAACTAATTAACCAATAAATCCTTTGCATCAATTAATGGAATTAATATATATGTAAGGACAAAAAACAGTTTAAAAACATGATATAAAAGCCCACATTTAATAACTATTTAACAATAAATATCAAGTTAATAAACATGTATATATATAAAAATATAATAAATATATATGAAAAATGTAATATATAAATGTATTTATAAAAAATTCACCTTTTAACACAGTTAAAAGAATAAATATGTAAAAACTTGTGCAATGCTACTCTCTAGTGGCTAATAACGGGAAAACTTTTATAATTTAGCTGCTCTTAGTTTTAATAATGGTGCAAGTGAAATACTTTCATTCAAACCAGGGTGCCTTCCTGCATCCAAAAATACTTGCCAATATAGCTCCCTATATTCAAGACGGGTTTCCCACAACCCCCCCCCTAATATCTTTGGGAACAACCTCCAGTACAAAAAACAAAAAAGCTGCTTTGGCACAGTCCAGGGTATGTTTATATAGGGAATTCTTGTCATTATTTTTACTTATATCATAAAAATGTTCATAAATCCGCCTTTTCAGGCATCTTTCAGTCTTCCCTATATAAAAGGCACAACATGCCTTACAGGATACCAAATAGGCCAAACCACTGGAGTTACAATTACTGTGACATGTACTATGAACATATTTATTCCTAGTTTTAATATACACCTTATCAGTATTTGTTATGTGTATACACTGTGCACATGCCCCATCATTTGTAGGTACCCTGCCTCCTGACCTTCTGAACAGACTTTCTTTTTTCCATTAATTCCTTTAAATTAATTCTTTTTTAAAAACAATATTTAAAGGCTTGTGTTGCATGTCCTTTAAATCAGTAAGGGAGGTAAACCTGTCCCATTCCTTTTTAACCAGCTCTATTACCCAATGGGAATGACTATTATATTCCAAGGTAAATACCCTAAGAAACTTATCATCCTTAGTTTTAACATTGTTAGAGCTTGACTCAATACTTTTACCCAACAAGGGCCTAAATCTTGTCGCCCGCTGACTTTTAATATATAAAATAGAATCCTTCAATAATTCATCTGGGTAACCCCGTTCTAGAAAAAGCTTTCTTAAAAAAAAGACATTCTTCACAAAATCTTCATCTAGAAAGGTAAGCCTACTAGCCCTAACCAATTGCCCTTTAAAAATACTTTTTCTCTGTGAAAATGGGTGGGCACTCTCAAAACGGAGATATGAATTGGAGAATGTCTCCTTTTGGAAAACTTTGGACTTAATACCACCATTAATTTTAATAATACTCATGTCTAAAAAGTCAACATTATCAAAGGAAGCATTACTAGTAAAATGTAGAAAAGATGTGGTGGTATTAAGTTACTCCAAAAATTTTACTAATTTTTCCTTGGAATCATTCCAAAAATACAAATATCATCCAAAAAGCACCTGTATAAAACCCAACAATCACAGAATCTAGAATTAAAGATGTATTGTTTCTCCCACCAGGTTAAATAATATTAGCATAGGTTGGTATACAATTAGCGCCCATGGCTACCCCCCTTACCTGATGAAAATATTTGCCACCATAATAAATGAAATTGTTTTTCAAAACTATGTCCATCAGGTTTAAAATAACCTGCAAGTCATCACTGGAAATTCTGGTTTTATCCACCAAGGCAGCTTCAAGCCAAACTAAACCCTCTTCTTGGGGAATAACGGTGAATAGATCTTTAATATCCACTGTTACAAAAATGATACTGTCATAAATCATATTCATATCTATACCCTGAAGGAATTCCCACGAATCCTTCAGGATTGTTTTCTCCATATTCCAAAGTTTTTTTCAATTTTATATCTAAGAATTTTGCTAATGGCATAGTTTTAGAGCCCTCTGCCGACACTATGGGTCTAAGAGGGAGGTTTAACTGGTCTTTATGGACCTTGGGAATCCCAAACATAGTAGGTATCCTGGGTTGGGAAACATGTAAAAATCTGAAGGTTTCTATATTAATTAATCCTTCCAACAACATATCAATCAGGGCTACCTCTATTTTCTTGTATGCCACATGGATCTCATTGTTAAAAACCTTAATATAAGTAAAATGGTCTCCCAAAATTTCGTTCATCTTCCCTTCATAAATTACCTGGTCCATAAGTACCGTACCCCCTCCCTTATCAGGTTTCATAGCCCTAATCTGTGAATTTTCCTGCAGCTCACTTAAAATGTTTTTCTCATTTACAGTTAGGTTGTATTTTTTAGATTTACCTACAACCTTTCTTAATTCATTCTCCACTATAACCTCAAAATTCTTCAACTGAGGGTATGTAGGTACATATATGAGCTCAAACACACTCGCCCCAAGGTTCCTGCACTTTGTAAACATGAATGCTCTGGAACAGGTAGTCTGCACCCCCACAAGGGGCTCAAATGTCCTTTACCTAATATTTACTGACATGGGTGATTGCTGCACCACTCCATGTGTGAGACCCTCCCTGGTAAGTTCTGACCATAAATCATGTTCAATGTAACAATCCTACCTGACCACCCCCTCAGGATCCAAAAGGTGGAAAAATCTCTGCAAAGCAAACTATAGCCTCCTAAACAATGGCATATATAGTTTCAAACCTACTGCCACCACTAACAGCAAAGACTCCTATATGGAGGTGTACACATATGCCCTGTATAAACACTTTTACAAGTGTATCAGTTTAGCTGTACCAGAACAGATCAAAACTTGTGCATGAAAAACAAGCTGCCCTGGTGGACATCTAGAGTAAATAGATTACAGAACAAGAGAAAAAAGCTGATTTCCAGGAATAACAGGGATCAGTCTCAGCAGAAAAACAACCTCCATACCTTGAACAAGCAAATTAGACATCTTGTAAAGTCCTCTAAAGCTAATTATGGAACTAAATTAGCATCCATAACTAAGGATAATCACAAGGCATTTTTTAGCTATGTCTGGAATGTAAAAGAAAGGCCCGGCTTTGCACCAAATTCAGAGTGAACGGTACCACTCATACTAAACATGAGGACATAGCCAACCTGTTAGCAGACAGGTTTAGCAACAATTTCACACCCCTGTCTCCACTGATCATACCCCACAGCATACCTGTCAACCGTTCTCTACCTATTATCTCAAAATAACAGGTCATAACTGCACTTGTCAGTGCCAAAAATATAGCCTCTATGGGACCAGATAACATCCCAGGCTGCTTAATAAACATTCTCAAGCAAGATTTAGCAGAACCACCGGGTACTCCCTTCAACACAGTCTATGTACTGGATTTATCCTGGCAGATGGGAACACAGCAACCATAATACCCTTGCACAGAGGGGGTCCATCAACCGATCTGGGGAAGTATACACCCATAACCCTGACCAGCCTTGTCTGCAAGGCCATGGACAGAATCATCTTAGACCTCATCAACAAGGACATTGGTGTCCTTCAGAATCTTCACCTGACACAGTTTGGCTTCAAGTGAAGATCATGACTGTTTAACTTAGTGGAATTATTTGAAAGTGTCATCAAAGCCCTAGATAAAGGAAAATTGGTACATACTGCCTATCTCGACTTGGCCAAGGGCTTTGCCACAGCCCTACTGAGGCATCATTGTGGAGCACACCCACCTGGGGATTAGCCCATACATCATTTGATGGGTAGCCAACTGGTTCACCAACAGAATGCATATAGTCATAGGTGAGGATTTCACCTCTACCAGCAGACCTGTTACCAGTGGTGTCCTACAGTGGTCTGTGCTGGACCCCCTACCATTTGCAATGTATTTCTCAGAAAATCAGGAGAAAAAATAAAGCCTGTGGCTCAAAAAGTTTGCTGATGACTGCAAACTGGGTGCAAACATTGGATTCCCAAATTATGTCAACATACTACAAAATGTGCTTACATGCATAAATGATTGCTGCCAAAACCACAGACTTAAAGTTAACCCAAACTAATGCACTATTATCCCTTTTGGCAAAGGAGAAGTCCCTGCAAATTACAATATTAATAACCCCCCCCCCATGTTCTAACCCAATGGTGACAGATTTGGGAATGCAGGTTGATGGCAACCTCACATTTGATCATCATGTGTCCACAGTGGTAATGAAGACCCTTTACGTTGCACACCTCATAAGTGAGGGCATAGCATCCAAGACTAATGATAACTTTACTGTACTTTTCCCTCATCGTACCAGTAATAGAATACAATGCTCCCTTTTGCATGTAATTCAACAGACAGCTGCAGCAGCTGGAGAGACCTCAGAGGTTTTTCACTAAGAAAATCCAGGAACTTCCAACACATTGCCTATATGGACAGACTGAAGTCCCTGTCACTGTACTCTGTATCATATAGACTGCTGAGAGGCAACCTGTGGCTGGCCTATAGAGCAGTCCCAAACCATATCTTAATGGAAATGCTGCACATATGTAAATCACATAGGACAACACTCACTCACTCTAGGGGTCTTAACCTAGCCTATGACATCAACTGAACATGCTGGAGAGACAAATATGTCTCCCAGACAGCATCAGTCCTATGGAACAAACTCCAGATTCACATGAAACTGAGCTACTCAATGACTCTATTTAAGTGTAAATGGAACAACTGGATGGGAAATCATCAATTTTCCCTGTGTGTTTTACCTATGTAACTCTTAGACTGGGTCAACCGGTGCTGATCATAGTTTTGCAACTATGGACTACATATCTTGGTCTATAAGTGAGCAATGGTACAACTTGGGTAGGCTTGACAAGGCCCTAGGGCCATTAGCCTAATTACCTCCTATGAACCTATGAACCTAGGGCCATTATGGTAGTAACTTCATATGAACCTATAAAGCTATGAACCTGTGAAGGCCTGCCAACATCTTGTCTCATACATTAGGGTGCTGATGTCATGTACTATAAATTCAGCTGCAGTCTTGCAAAAGTCAGACTTGTTATGTTCTCTTCATCAATTTATTCCAATAACAAGTAAAAACATACCATAAAACAGGGCTCCATTGATCAGTGACGTTGCTTTTAAGTCCAAAGTTCTTGTAAACACAAAACCACCAGTAATCCAGAGCAGTCAATATTACTATTTTTAAAACACCAGAGCAGTTCTTTTAAAAACAGGTGAAAAGAACCTGTAGTGCTGTTTAAGTCCAAAGTCCAAAGCAATTCCTGTAAAAGCAAAGCATCAGTAACCAAAAAAAGTTAAAATCCTAGCATTTTCATCTCTCTGCTTCAGAGACTTTTTCAAAGATAGTGTTAACCAGTTCACTTCCCTTTTTTTATTTCAGGTCCTAACCAGTTATGTGATGCCAAAGGCAGCCCCATTTAAAGGGATAAAACACATTTGACATATCCTTTTCTTTCCATCCTAATAATTTCTTCTGAAAACCTTTCGTAAACCCATTTTAATACCAATCCATATACAAACCATAAGGTTTAAAAAAAAAAAAAAATATATATATATATATATATATATATATATATATATATATATATATATCTTCTTTTCCCTCCACCTGGCTGCTGTACGCCCTGCTCCGGAGCTTGTCTCACAGTAAGAGAGTTAATTCTCTCTGTGTTCCAGTCTATCCCTGTGCCAAACACCTGTACCTACCCAGTTGGATGCCTCTGAACACCTGTGCTAACTAAGGGAATAACTAACAGCTCCCTGAGAGACTTTTTTCCTTTGTAAAAGTGAAAGCATGTATTGATTCAGACAGATATAAATTCCATCCATTTGGTTGTTTACTCTCCTAACCTAGTCAAGCCTCACAGGCAGGACAGCCAGCAGCCAACCCCCCCTCCCCTCAGCCATATACTTCTGTTCTTTTATGTAATTCTTACCTCTCCTTATCCTTCTTCCTATATACTCCTGTTCTTCCTCACGACCCCATAACGTGGCTAAACTAGGAAGGGACCTCTCTTTGCTATTACCCGACAGCCCACTAAATAGTGTCTCTAGCATAGCTTATTGTATTGCTTTGCCTACCCCATTTCTGTATCCTTTCCTCTTCACTAGCTCTCAGTTCTTCTTGGACTCACTCACCTATCAACTCTCCTTAGTCATATAGTACTCTTGCTCAGTTTCTTCTCCTCAAATCATCCTGCCTTCCTTCCCACTAGACTGTGAGCTTTCTTCTACAGTCCTCCATGTTCAGACTTACCTCTGGATCTTTCTCTCTTCACTGATTGTCTTCCACAACACTTCTGCTCTCTTGGCTCTTCCCGCTCCCCTACCCTGCCCCCAATTCCCACACACCCCCACTACTCCTACATTTATCCCTCTACTAGACCCACCCCCACTTCACAGACTCCAATCAAACACACCTCATCATTAACACCCTCAACCCCTTTGTTATCACTTCACACCCACTCATTACCTAACTTTACTTCTCCTCTACCTCTGACAGTCATTCTTCTTCTTTTCATTTGTGTCTATAATTTAAACCTTATTACCTCTTTCATCACCCATACCTTAAAAATGTACACATTATTAATTCCTCCACAACTCCAATTACTGATCTGGATCTCTCTCATACCTCCTCTAGCTGCAACCTATCTCCTAACTTTATATGAACATCCAATCCACTACTCCCTGACCTTTCCCTCCTTACACACCTCTACACCTATATTCCCTTTATACTCAACCTCCATTAACCTAACTTATAAAGCCAGCTACCAACTAGCCAAATACCACAGACTTGTACATATCAAGTTTAACAACCTCAAAACCAAAAAATCACTAGTTTGCTTCTGGAAGCCTCTCCAACCCAAATACTTTATACTTATCCATGCCCTATTGGATGGAGACATTCATCCCAACCCTGGCCCTCAACATACCTATCCTCTAGGATACACTAATCAATCCATAACTAGTACCCTCTTACCTACCAAACCAGGCAACTCACTCGCTGTAGCTCATGTCAATATAAGTAGTATTTGCAACAAAATTCATCAAGTCCACGCCCTCTTAGATATCCACCAATTTGACTTACTTTGCCTATCTGAAACATGGCTTAAACCTAACATTAAAGACAATGAAATTACCCCAACTAGGTACAATATTACAAGACATGACCGCCTAGCCAAAAAGGGAGGAGGAGTGGCTATCTTATATAAAGCTAACCTTCAAATCAGTAATATAAATCTCAACCTACCCCCAGACATTAGTTCTAAAATTATTAGCTTAAAGCTCCTACTCAACCAAAGCAAAGCCATAAATATTATTTGTACATATCTCCCCCCAGGAAATAACATTAACATTCTAGAAAATACCCTTAACTGGCTCTCCTCTAACCTCCCACAAGAGACAATTATCCTAGGTGACGTAAATATTGATTGGAATACCTGTAAAAGGACAAACCCCACCTCCCATATAAACCTTTATGGCTTCTCACAATGAATTAACAGCCCTACCAGAACTAATAAAATCAATAATCACGAAACTACCTTAGACTGGATACTTACTAATAGCCCACAACATACCTATAAATCTGGTACCCTTCCAGATGATCTAAGTGACCATTCACTAACTTACGTAATTAGACATAGAACAAACCTAAATCTTCCTAATACTTTCCTAACATTACGTTCAAAAAAGTAATTTAACTCAGAACTCTTTCTAGCTGAACTAAAACAATGTAATTGGTCTCCACTAAAACTTCTTCCCCTTAATGAAGCAGTAGAATTCTTCAATTCCACATTCCTATCCATCCTAGACCATCATGCACCTCTACGTACTATTAGAACCAAAGCTAAACCAGCCCCCTGGCTCACCAATGACACTAGGCAAAAAATCATTCTTAGAAATAAATCCTGGGCAAAATGGCATGCTACTAGGAATCTGACTGACCGCCAAACCTTCAGAGAACTTAGAAACAGTACAAAAAAGGCCATTGTGACAGACAAAAAGAACTATTTTCTCCTATTTCAGCAAACCTCGAATAAGCAACCTAAACAATTCTGGACTAGTATTAACAATCTTCTTTCCCCAGGCCAATCTATTACCCCCAACCCACTAGGCTCCAATCCTGAACATCCCTCACAAACAGCTAATGCCTTTAACTCATTCTTTACAAATGCTATCCAAACTCTAGCTAGTCACCTATCCCCCAACACTTCTAACCTGCTTACATCTTCTACTACTCCACCTCCTTCTTTTCATTTTGAACCAATTCCTACCTCCTTCATCTTCTCACTTCTTCATAAACTAAAACCTACCACCCCTTCGGCTGACAGAGTCCCTGCTGAGTTCCTTCAAATAGGCGCCAAAGCTATCGCCTATCCCATCTCTCGACTTTTAAATAGATCTATAATTGAAGGGACTGTTCCTTCTATCTGGAAAATATCTCATATTATTCCACACCACAAAGGTGGGAACTCCAATGACTTCTCTAACTACCGTCCGATAGCACTTCTATCCCCTCTTGCAAAAATATTGGAAAAATGCATACATAAACAACTACTAAACCACCTTCTCCAAAACAACCTACTTGCCTCCTGTCAGCATGGATTCAGACCTTCCCACAGCACCACCACTGCATTGCTCTCCTTCACTAACTCCATTAACTATAACCACAATAACAATAGACTATCATCTGCACTCTTCATTGACATATCTAAAGCTTTCGATATGGTCAGTCACCAACTTCTTCTGCACATTCTTACTTCTCTCTCACTCGATCCTCCTTCCATAACCTGGTTCACATCTTATTTAGATAACTGACAACAAGCAGTTCTCTGGAAAAACTCTCTATCTGATCACCTTCCTATCTCTGTAGGGGTTCCTCAAGGCTCTATCCTAGGCCCCCTACTATTTTCCATTTTTATTAATGACCTTCAAACAGCTATCCCAAACACTACCTGCATTCAATATGCCGATGACTCTACAATAATCTGTACAACCACCTCTCAAACTGAACTCCAGTCTATTACCCAAAAATTAGATAAAAAATAGATAGAAATTAGAAAAATGGTTGATGCTTTCCCCTACAGAAGTTAACTTTAATTTAACAAAAATTGAAAAGGGCTTACTTAAGGAACTTTGTTCAGATAGGAACATCAGGTTATGAAGCCCCGACAAAGGTGGGGGGATTGTGGGGATGACAAAAACTGACTATGTTAACCGTATGAATGGTATGTTGTTAGAAGACACTATGTATGATGAAGCATCTATCAATTTAGTTAATTTATCATATGTCCAGATAGATTATTTGATTAAAGATATGTTTGACCAAGGTGCAATTACCCCAGATGACTACAATTTTCTTAAGTGTGATTATCCTGTTGTACCTTCTATTTTTGGACTTCCCAAGATCCACAAGGATATTGTGGATCCCCCATTAAGGCCAGTTGTTAATGCTTCTAAAGCTAAGATTCGCCCCCTTGCTAGATTTATTGATATAAAAATCAAAAAATGTTTGAAAATGCACTCAGAATTGTGTAAAGACTCTTGGGATTTCGTAAGAAAGGTTGGAAAACTGATATTATTGGAAGATGTAAGATTTATAACTATTGATGTGGTAAATCTTTTTAATGTCATTCCCCATGGTATTGGGATGTCATGGTTCCATGACTATATTGTTGCTAGTGGGATGTTTTCAAACAATGACATTTATGTATTAACTACTCTTATGGAAACTGCTTTGATCTGCAATTTTGTGTATTTTGAAGGCAATACTATCAGCAGAAATGTGGGGTGGCAATGGGGGCCTCTTGTGCCCCCATTTTTTCAAACATTGTTATGTTGGAGTGGGAAAGAAGGTATCTTAATGATTCAGGTTACAAGCAATACTGGAAAATGTATTGTCGCTTTTTGGATGAAATTTTCATTGCATGGGATGGGCCTGTCCATGAGATCAGTAACTTTATAGAGTACTGTAATCAAACAACAGCTTTCTTTAAATTCACTTACAACTGGCATTCTGACACCATCCACTATTTAGATGTTGAGTTAAAAAAGAACTATGTTAATAAAAGATACACTAGCAACATTTTCAGGAAACCAATCTACTCTAACAGTTTGCTTCACTTTACCAGTTGCCACCCATACCATCAAAAGAAGGGATTGGTAAAGGGGCAATTTGTTAGATTGGCCCTATGGTTTCTGAGGATAATGTTTTTCAACAAGAAAGTGAAAAATGAGTTAACATGCTTATGGCACATGGTTACCCCAGCCTAATGGTACAACAGATTTTTTCTGAGGTACATACTAAGAGGGAGAATATGTTTTACAGACCCATTTTAAGAGAAAATAGTGAATGTTTTGGCTTGGGGAGCAATGAAGGGACTGAACATAAGTCTAATTTTCATAAGGCTTTTGTTAACACCTATTCTAATGACTATTTGGACATTTCAAACATTTTGAAAAAGAATTGGAACATTTTTAAATGTTTTGATGGGATTCTGGAACATGTTGGGACAGAACCCAAATTTGTATTTAGAAAGGGTAAGTCTATTAAGAATTTTCTTGAGAATGGCAACAACATTTCCCTACCACTGAGCTTTAGGAAACATGGCACTTATAAATGTGGCTCTTGCCCACAATGCCCACACATTTTGCAAGGTGATAGTTTAATGGTTACCCACCAGATGATTATACCCAATTTTCATTGTAATTGCAACACTAAATGCATTGTTTATGTGGCTCAATGTAGTGTGTGCCCCAAATTTTATGTGGGGAAAACACAAAGATGCTTTAGGGATTGCATGTATGAACACTCCTTGGACATTAGGCAACACAAAAAAACTAATGCTCTGGCAAAACATATAGAACAGTTTTCTGATCATAATTTGTTATTTTTTGCAATAGGGAAGGTATGCCCAAACCCCTGGGGTGGGCCGTAGAAAGATATCCTGGAGTTAAAAGAATTACTGTGGCAAATTAAGTTACAAGCACACATTTGCCTAGGGTTAAATGATTATTGTAGTATAAGTTGTGTTTTAAACCTTAGGTCTTATTTGGTTTAGATTTAACTGCCAACATTTTTATATAAAAAGGGGGGGGGGTTCATTGAAGGATTGCACTGTGTTTAAATTTTCAAAGTATGTCTTTTTAAGTACCCCTTGATTAATTGGTCAGGTGGTGTGTTTTGTAACTACTTAAGTTATCTTTCTGTATGTTTGAGTAGATTCTGATGAAGTCTTTAACTATAAGCTGACGAAAGTGCTTAATCTACTGGTGAATAAAAGGAAACATTTTATTTTGGTGTGGACCTGCTGTGTACACTTGGACTGTTTCATTTTTATCTGGTTTTGTGTTTGGTTCCTGGTTATGCAGGTGTGAACCATGCTTGCTAGAGGTGTCAGTTCATCGTTGTTGCTCACATAACTACAAAATAACTGCTTCCAGATGAAAATGAAAAAGTAGCCAGTCAGTATTACCCACTGCTAAAACATAAAACAGACTTGAGATGTGAAATAGTAACACAGGCAGGATATAAAACAAGGAGAGTAAAAAGAGCTACATATCCTTCTTTGTGCCATTACAGTAAGTCACCTTTGTTCCTTCCAAAACAACAGTCCATTCTTGTTTGTGCCACAACAGTAACTCACCATTGCTCCCCCCAAAAAGAAGAGTCCATTCTTGTTTGTACCATAACAGTAACTTACCTTTGTTCCCCCCAAAAGAACACTCTATGCTTGTATGTGCTGTAACAGTAACTCAGCTTTGTTACATCCTCAGCAGAACAGTTGTACCCTTGTATGTGCCATAACAGTAACTCGCCTTTGCTCCCCTCCCCCAAAGTGCAGTCTATGCTTATTTGTACCATCCAACCTGCCCTTCAGTTGTTGGCAAATGTATATGATAAGATTGCTAGCTAACATCCTCACACATTTTAAGGCAATGATATAGCATTGCTTACAGGGTGCATGTCTCATACTGGTCAGATAACTGATGAATGGCCAGGAAACAGAGAAAGGTAAGACAGAGCAGTATATTTGCAAGCAGTATTTATATAATAATAAATGTGGAAGTAACAGTTTACAGTTTGATATTTGTGGACATTCTGTTGCAGTTGGTTGTGTAAAAAATGACTTCAGTTCTTTGCTGCAAAGCTGTTTGGCAAAGAGGGATAAGGCATGTATCCTGTTTTCTGAAGGTGCATTGGAGTGAGAGTTGAAATCTAGACCTATGTTGACATATCTCATGTGTACTAACATTTTCTACTATGTATGTCATAGATTGAGTTTCCTCATTTCAACTATTTCTACCTTTTTTAATGTATTCTTTTCTTTTATACTATATAATAATACTAAAAACCTGACAGAGAAAACACAGTTTGGCAACAAATGAAGAGGAGGTCGGATGTTAATGAAACAGAATCTGAAGTGTGCACTGCTTACTTGCATTTCCAATCTTGACAGGCCTCCATTCAACACTTTGTAAGTCTAACCTGACACACCCACCTGATGTAAGCATTCACAGTTGCCTTCCTATAAACACAAACATTGAGGGGGTATATGCACTATGTTTACACCCCTACACAGATTCAATTTTTTGTGATTCAGCAATTCTAAATAGCTTAGACCTCATTTGCATATTCACCTTGCTGACAGCCTTGAATCTACACTGTTGGCAATCGTGTAGCTAGAGAAACTGAAGGGGAGCCGAATGCTGAACACAAAATGGAGGATATTACTTTGGGACATATATGCACAGAGGAGTACTGCTTTTCAGATGGATATGCCTGCATTTTGTCAGCTACGTATTGCATATGCTGGCATGTAACTATGAATAGTTTGTTTAATGGGTTTATATTTATTTTGATTAGCACACACTTACACCTTTCGCTGTCTGCATCATATCTCTCAAAAGTACAGATTTTCATAGAATATACAAATTTCTGTTTCATACTTTTGGAAAATTTTTCATAAAGCTGTGATTTTCTGATAAAACATTGTAAAAGTATTAAATACTGATGTCAGAAAATAATGACAGACATTTGAGTATTACATTTCATGCCCTTCAGAAAATTTATGCTAACACAAAACCTGTTATTCTATCAATTATTTAAGTTTGACAGCCACTTGAATTAAACTTAGCAAGGCCTTACTAAGGCAATTCAGATCCTGTATCCCAGCTCAGAAAATCATTTCTTTATTTACACCCATTTACTCACCCAATATTTCAGACAAAGTACTCTATAGGGAATTTTCAAAATTTGCCAGATCATTACACTCCCAAAATATATGTTCTCAGTTGCCTCTTTCTCCTCCATCACATCTCCAACATTTGTCATCTACCTGAGGAAAAATTCTTTGGAGTCTGCTTAGGGTATAAAAATACCTAGGCAAACACTTCCAAGCAAAAATCCTAAACTTCTAGACGTTGCATGGTTGGGAGCCGTACATATGTCCTCTCATTGTTTCCTTGTGAATTGCTTATCCACTCACTTCTCAATATTTTCTAACCTCCTCTGATTGATTCCTAGAGTTATTGTGCAATATTTTGCATGCCCTATCAATTATCCTTTTTTAACATCAGCTTCTGTTCTACCAGAGCACTTCATTCACTTAGGATTCCCCTATCCATTTTTCATGCTTGTACTCTGATATCAATCTCTGGTGTGGAAGAAAGTCTCTAGCCTGCAGTCCAAATGTCTTCTTGGCATCTTCCCATTCTATTATCTTTCTATCTCTAGTTATTTGCTCCAATACCTTGGTTCCTTTGCCAGTTTTCTCCATGAAATTACAGCCCCTTCTTGCCTATTTGAGAGCCCTTGTTCAGTTAAGTAGGTAGATGGATGAGTGTTTTTGTTCTAATGATCTAGAACAAGAACACTCATTTATCTACCCACTTAACTGAATAATCTACTTGCAGCTTCAACAAGGCATACATATTCCTCTGACAGGGAGGGTTTCAGAGAGACAGAGTCTCCTAGATCTGCTAACTAAAGTGATTTTATCAGGACTAATCCTTTGTACTCCATTTCCTTTTGTTTTTCTAAAGTGCCTATGAGAAAACAATTTTGAAGGCCTCGTTGAAGCATATTACCTTCACAGTTATTGTCTGTTGATTAAACACATCTGGAACTACTGCTACTTTTTCCCTTTAGATTTCCCCTTCATCTTTTGTTGTAATGTGATATTATTTGTGCCCCTTCCACAGATATTGAATCCTTTATGTCACAGCTCTAGACTTCTGGTATCCTCTTTCTGTTCCATATATTGTCATATGGTACCCAGTTATTTGCCATGATAACATTACTTGCACATCTGCCAAGTTTAGATTAGTTGTTGTGATTAATTTCCAATAATTCTTGGCATTGTCTACAATTGCAAACTAGCTATTGCCTCATGTCTTTCTACAAATATATAGCCCTCTTTAGCATTTACTATCCCAGTCATTATCCTACCCTTCCAGGTCAATCCTCTTTGCTCAAACATCTCCAGACATGTTCAAAGGAAAATTAGTTCCAATAAAATTCTCCATTTTTGCTTTTAAATAATTTTTTTCATCTATGAAGCTGCATCACACATCCCTTACTAACTGCATTTACTTCATGCCTCTCATCCTCACAGTTCAGACAGCCCAAACTCTTCATCTCTGTACCATTCTTCCTGAAATACAGTGTATTCAGAAATTTTCTTTTCTCACATTGTTATCATGTGAATCTTGAAGCAAGTCTGAAAAGTAGTGATCCTTGTCCTTGTCTTCTGGTTAGCCACACACACTGGATTGTCTTCTGGTTAGCCACACGCACTGGGCTACCTGACAGTTGTTTTGTTCCAAAAATGGATAACTATGTATAACTTAAAATTACTTTCTCTGGCAAATGCCATTCCGGGCATTTTGTCCACCCATACCATGCTCTGCATCATGATTCTTCCATTCGTCTTGATTCTCTTTTAAATGCCTCCTTCAGTATCAACATCCCATTTTCATAGTCCTTTCTTCAAGGGCATGCCTCATCTTCCTTCACCATAACTTCTCCCTGCTTCCTCTCCTCGCATTTCTTTACTCTTCCAGTCTTCTTATTTACATTTTACACATTACTTTCTTGCACTTCCCTTTATCCCTAAATGTCCTAATATTGTAATTCCTCCATTCTTCCCTTTCTCAAGTTTCTATCACCGTTTACCTGCTGGAATCCCAGGCAGTTGATCTTCCTTCACTCCACCATCATTCATTTTCTTTGTACTTCTGATCTTACTTCTAACTCAGCTCTGCTAAGACTCTTACCATTTATTCTGGTCATAACATTCACCCCCCCCCCCATTACATGAACTCTCTGTTTTTCCATGCAAGGTCTCTACCTATATTTGCCAAACCACTCAAAGTCTGAAACGTCAAAGGAGTGAAGTCATGACCATGTATTATAATATAATGGATGGTCCCAGGGTGGGAGGGATACTCTGCAATCACAGAATGCATCTGATAAATACATTTACATCCAGAATTAGCAGTCTGCACGTAGAAGGGAAACATGTTTTTGTAATTTTTAAGTTAACAATAAAAACATGGATAAGGGCACACAGGATTACAGTCTGATTCAGAATGTCTGCTTTCCACTGAACTCTACCACATGATAAAGCTTAATCCCAGTCAACCAGCTCACAAGACTTTAGTTGTAAACTGATAATATATATGTCTCCACCCCCAAGAAATTTCTTCCTTCACTTATTTAACCTATGAACTTCTTCAGATAAATTATATTCCTAGTTTCTAGTTGGGAGACATTATCTGAAGGAGAAGAGAAGAGAAGAGAAGAGAAGAGAAGAGAAGAGAAGAGAAGAGAAGAGAATATATTTTCAGTCTGCACTGCTTCACTTATTTTAAATTTTGAGTCTGCCTTTCATTTCCATATTATGCTTCTTGAGGGTGATACCTTTGCTTGCTTTGTTTATTATGTCATTTATGTTGCCTGGGAATTTAGTTATTTTTTTTGGCAGTTCTAAGTATCTTATAAGGCTGTCCCCCTGTGTGGTTTATATGGAGTTAATTGGTCTAGGCATGTCTCACTCTAAGGAGCCTCCATGGCAGACGCAGGAGGGCATTGTGGAAGAAATATACCTCTGTCCAATTAATGATTGGGGATCCCTCCCAAGCTGACATGGCTACTGTAGCTGCCTGGGAAGTGAATGCTGCATTTACCTTTATCTGCTGTCACAATGATTCTCAGCAGGGCAAGTGAAAATAAACTAAGAAAGTGAGTGAGTGAGTGAGTGAGTGAGTGAGTGAGTGAGTGAGTGAGTGAGTGAGTGAGTGAGTGAGTGAGTGAGTGAGTGACTTTCACATGGAAGTTATTCAGCATTTGGATCTCATATATATTTTCTAATTTCACATTCTGACATTTAATATTTTAAAATATAATAAAGTTATTAATGATCACATGAACATCAATGCTAAAAATGTAACTGCTTTCAAGCTAAGTCATCCTTTTGCATTCACAATTGCAGTACTGGGAATAATCCAGTTTTATTTTTCAGATTTTAGTATAATGTTAGTTTCTCTTTTATTCTGCCTTTGTGTTTATTTATTGGATCAGACACTTTGAACGGATATAATAAAGGCTAATTGGCCTTTATTCCCTCCATCAGAGGCAGTAGAATTACTAAGGGAATCAAACATTCATTGAGGAAGTTATTTCATGCTTGTACATCATACACAACTCATCTGTTGTATATACTGGGATGGGGCAGTTTTTGTTTTTGTTTTTTTCCTCACTTCCTTGAGTTCCTACTGGTATATGATACCATGGTTGAGAAAGGCATAAGACTGCCTAAAAAGGTATTTTCTCCGAATTAATGAAAGTTAAAAATGTCTTTAGGAAAATTGCCACAGACTTCCTCATGTGGTAGGCTGCATCTATTGCAGCAAGTATGGCAGTTGGTCAGCTGTTAACCATAAATATACAATTTCTTCATTTGCAATTGCAAAACGTTAGTAGGTTTGTTATTTCTACCTTTAGTGTTTTTCAGTCAACCATTTCAAGAGCATTATGTGCTTCGTTTTTACTTCAAATGATAGCCAGACATAGTCTGTTCATACAGACAATTCTAAGCTCATTTTATCCACCACAGTCCATGACCAACAGTACTGGAAATAGGATGTACTTGCCATGGTTTCTTCTCTTGCCTGCCCTTTCATCAGTGATAGTTCTTACTAGTTGTAGATTTCAGACTCTACGGTCTACATTGACACAATACAGTCCTGTACCTTTTAAATATGATGTTAACTATTACAGTGTGTCATGCTTGCATCTAAATAAGAAAAAAAACACACTCCTGTGCTATTTTTGGCATCAAGCTCTAAACTCAAGTCTCACCAGCCACTGTAGTAATCTGCCCAAGTCAGTTTCAGACCTATATCAGTTTTCATGGTTCAGTTTCACTTTCTAATACAATGCATTTTAAATAAGTTCATTAAACACTTCTTAAAAATATGTTAACAGTCACAGAAATACATTTATTTTAGTAGATCCTTGGTCCTTCCTTAAATGAGCAGTGTGAAATACAAACACTAATGCTGCAGCTTTCTCTGAGTAATTAATTGCTTTTATCCACCCCGAGATGCATGAGGCTCCATGCAAGAATAGTGTTCTGTGGCCGTCTAGGACAGCAGCATGCCCTGTATATTCATGAGGGCATGCTGCTTTCTACACTAGATGGCCACAAAACAACGAGTCCAGGGGGCATGTCCGAGCAATGCTCGCAGAGTACTCACTCCCCTTGCACTGTAGAATTTCCATACGTCAATTCCAAAGCAAGCAGATGCTGTTAAAAGGAAAACAAGACAAATACAGCCCCCAGCAACATAGCTCACAACTGCTGTGATGTTCGCAGAATGTCCAGAGTTGTCCCATACATTTGTGGCCATTCCCTCATAAAATCTGCTCTTGTTAGGCAAATGAATTCACGGAATAGTGACATACATCAGAGTTGCATAAAGACTATCCCTCGGAAAATGTCCCCTAACACAAAATGAATCATCCTGGTAACTTTCTAAGTTACTAAGAGTAATTTTACAAGTTTTAGTTTTATTTTCATCCCCAATAACATTTAAGCATAGCTGCGCTAGTGTGCACAGCTATGCATAGCATAGCTTAAACATTCAAATGAGTTAAATAGAACTAGACAGCCAAAACATTCCAAGTGAAATAGTGTAGTGGTTAGAACATTCACATAGCATGCAGTTGTTCATGGTTCGAGCCCCAATTCCAACCATACATGTTTATTTGTGAAAATAGCACCAAACATATATTTACCTAGAAATACATATGAATAATATCTATTTGTTAACTAGGGTAGTGTAGCAGGTCTAAATGTGAGTTGTCAGTGTAGTACAGATGTGTCATTAAGAAGGAATCAACCCCACAATCTTGATAGTCCATAAAATGAAAGCTGAGCAGTGCTAAATTCTGCCCAGCTATGCTTAGCCAGAGTAAGCATTGCTCAAATATGTATGCTGAGCAATAATTACTGTAGCTAAGTGAATTTGCACACTAGTAAACAGTGCTTAGTATCTACCTCTGTAAGCAATGGTTATCTCAGCTAAGTGGGTTTGCCCATCACTTAGCTCATGTCAGCATATTCAAATTAGACCAATCACGGCAAAGGGCAGGAATCCAGCCCTACTTAAACCCCACAGGTGGGAATACAACCATAACTAGTTGTTGCTGATCACTGCAGGCACTATGGCTAGTGTTGGAGAAGGTGTGCACTTTCAGATGCAGCATTGGGGCATTCAGGAGTCCAGGGTCATGGTTGGACTCCTTATAAAAAAACATGAAGGGTGACTGCTGTAGGACTAGTACCAGGGCTCCCAATACAAAGTGGAGGCCTGGGATAGTCTCACTCATGACCTCACCAGTGCAACTGGAATCCCATGAACTGTTGAGCAGGTCCGGCATCACTATGCTGACTTGAAACGAAGGAAGAGGAACCTCTTGGAGAAGTGGGTCCAAGATGCTCAGGTGCAGAATGTCCCAACAGTGTGTAAGTACCACTATCAATTCTCATGTATCAGAGTCCAGTCTAAGTATGACATGGAAAGGTATTCATAAATGTTTCTCTATCTCCTGTACAGCTGCAGAAGAGAGGGCTGTGAACGTGGAAGCCCATGCCAGCAGGCTACTAAGGCTGCGTTGTGAGGCTGGTGAGTACTAATCTAGTTAGCAGTAGTCAGAGCAAATAAATAGAATGCAGTAGAATGTCACCTGCCAGTAGTTAGTAATGTGTACTGTTTGTGCTGAATAAACAAGACATTAGCAGAGTAATACTGATGTACAGGATATATATCAGTAAAAGTGTAGCAGTACCTGTCAATAAAACTCTAAACACCAGACTGTTGTGTGTACTTTGGTATACAATAGTTTGAATGCAGATGTGTTGACGCTAACAGATTAGCTATAAGAAATGTTTCCTGCACCAGGATCTGGTCCCTGAATTGTAATGCTGTGTTAACCACTGTTTTCCATACTGTAATATGTCAAGGTCTGACTAAAGATTATAACAAGCATCTGCCTTGCATGAATATCAGAATTACAAGGGAGAGTGTCCAAACAACACACTATTATACTGAAAACAGTCAGGAAAGAAACAGCAGTTCCACAGTAGCTCATTGTGATGTAACATAACCTGGTGTTCTATTTTTGCACAAATCAGCACGGCTCGAATCCCAGCAGTGCTATTAAGCTGTATGCATAATCTTATCCAAGAATATGTGAATATGTATAGAAACAGTCAAGTATTGTTAACAGAAATTCCCTACACAGGTCTGCCAGGTAAGAAAAGGTATAAATGAGCTGTAAGAAGCCTGTAATTATACACTGTGTACAACAACCACTGTCCAACCCCAAGGCTGCAAATGACAGCAAGAGTAGTATGTACACCAAGTAGTCTCCTCCAAGAAATGTCCCTCAAGGGTCACGCTGTCACAGCTAGTGGTCACAGCAGCCAACACTCAGGGTGACCGATAGAAATCAAGGTGGATTATGGCACTAGCACGCACACACACAAACATACACACACAGTTTTGACTGCACATATGTAACCTTGACTATGTGAATATGTGTAGAAACAGTCAGGTAGTGTTAACATATATTTACTCCACAGGTCTGCCAGGTAAGAAATTGTATAAATGAGCTGTAAGAAGCCTGTAATCATACACTGTGTACAAACACATCACTGCCCAACCCAAGGCCATAGGTCAATGTAAAGTGAGGTAATACTTGTAGAGTAAGGATTAGAGCAATGACCATTAATGTTGGGAGCACTTCAAGCATATACAGTTGTTAATTGACATCTCTCTCTCCCCCACCTTATCTGCACCAATAATCTAAACACATAAATCAATGGGTATGTTTTTCACCAAACCTATTGTTGAGACATGTGTCCTATTGTTCTACAAATATTGAAATGTTATTCTATCAATATCCCCTGTTCAAATACTATCATTGGTGGTCTGGTGCTATCAATGTAACCTGCGTGCTGTTATAATGCCCACTGTGGTTCCATATATGCACGTGTTCTATTTGCTATGCAACTGTTCCAAATCTGTTGTTTTGGGTTAATGGGAATACTCATGTATGCTGTTATAACTAATCCTAGAATGTGTTTTGCATGACTAACCAACATATGTTCTACAACTGCAACACCATATCACATCTGAGAAGGTCGATCCCAGCAGATCCGCCTCTCCCACCTCATTTGGCCATGGCACAGGGCCCCAGCATGTATGGGACCCACCCCAAGACCTCCTTGTCTGCTGGTCCTGCACCACCTTCAGGTGAAACCACCTCAGGGGATGAGGCTCATTCCCCCGGGTGTGGGCTCAGACAGGATACTGTCACCTGAAGCCAGGTCTGGGGTCTGGTGCATAGTGAGCTCCACAAGGAATTTGGAGATCTGCTACTCCAGCTTGAGGGCTGCATGGTGCATCTAGAGGGTCAGCCTGTCCCTCCTGCTCAGCCCTCAGAACAGCCACCTTCGGGGCTGTGAAGGTGCAGTGGTGACTGACCATGGGTGGGAACTTCAGTCCCACTGTATCCATTTGGGTGGCTCGTGGGCATCCGATTATCAACCACCCCTCCCCTTTCAAGGTGTTTGCCCCACATGTGTCATACACTGCCCCTGTATGCTCTCTTGTCTGTCTTGCCTGTCTACCTACCCAACCTACCTCCACAAATATACCTACTATCCTTTCCCAACATCCCACTCTCACCTTAAAAAAAAGGGCAATCTGTTTCCACAAAAAAATCTCACCCCATTCATAGCTGTCCATTTTGCACACATGTCCACTGGACACATGTAATCTGGAGTAATTGGCTTCACAACACATTATTGTTGTCCTCACCCCTCTCTCAGGGGTTTGAGTGTCAAAATTTACCTTCAAATTCTGTGTATATGCACAGCTGTTGCTGTAGAAGAAATGGACAGCTATGGACCTTCCTTAAAACGGGAGTAAGCATATTTGTGCAGTGCTAAGCAAAGCTAACTCACATTAAGCACTTTTAGGGCTAACTGTGTGTATGCATAGTTAACCATCAGTTAACATTGCTTACCACCACGCAAACCTGCACAAACCTGCTTACAACTGCTTAAAAGTGCTTTAATCACTCTACATCCAGCAGCCCTTCTTCTGGCCTGCAACAAAATAATCAACCATGCTCAGTCTTGAGCCCAGGATGCTATACAGCATAGTCACAGCAATTTACTACTAGGCCATCTTAGCTGTGAGATGTTAGGATGTTTTTTACAACATATCATGCAGTACAGTGAGTTTACAACAGGAAAGACACACTGTGCAATGAGGAATGATTGTTATCTACAAATATATACATGGCAAAAAATATATTTACATATACAGAGAGACAGATATGTGTAGAGATACATATATATATATATGCATAACAATATATAGATATATTATCAAGAAATACTGATGCGTTTATATCTATATGTCCCTAAATGCCCATACAAACATATGCTTCTGTGACAGACCACCCATAACTGGGGCAGCATGCACAGTTGGATACGAAAGGACCCATGACACTCACATCTGCCCCCCCCCAGTCCAAATAAGTGAACAGTATGCTGCTACAAAACCATGATAGGCCATACACAATAGCCAGACATATACAGTGTCATCTTAGCAAAACAACTACAATGACTGAAGATAGTAAACAGAAATACAAACAGCCAGTAATTCCCACAAGTTAATTTTACTGTGATGTCTTTGCCAAAGCCTTCAAGGAGTAACATATTACAAGAACTACTTTCCCTAATTAGAAGAAGCAATTAATACTTAAGTACATTTAAATACACAGCCTCCAATTACACTTTTCATTCAACCCCCTAGGGGATAATGTATCACCTTTAAAACATACATTGATTCTGTACATAACAATTGTTCTTTTATGACTGTTTGACCAAACTGAGAAACAGACTTTTTCCAAAGCAGTACCTTGTAACCCACTACACTTAATTACATGTATATACACAGCCTCCAATTACATTACTCATTCAACCCCCTAGGGGATAAAGTACCACATTTAAGAACTTAAACCAATTCTGTACATAACAAATGTTCTTTTGTGACTACTACCCCCATGATGAGAATTATTGAAATGTACAGCTATAGAACTGTCTTCTTCTTCATCAGAAATATGTCTCACATGTCCTTACAGCCTAGTTTTAAAACACTTGTTACTCTCCCCAGCATAAAATATGTTACAAGGGCATCTAAGACCATTCTCCATACACCAACCTCTTGAATGTACAGAGTCCCACATGTTGTCCACCCTTTCCCCATAGCAGGAATGACAGAACAAAATAATGGTAGACCCTACCTATCAACTTCCTACTGTATGCCATCTGTACAAAGCCTGACATAATTTGGAACAGAAGCTGAAAAACATGGCCATACTTTAAATATTGCTGTTATAAACTGAGAAAATTGCTGGTGTTACAGGGTTTGTTGTAACATATCTTTTCTGAGGGATATAAAGTCCAAAACACAAATGGATGTTGGCATGTACTGACTGCAATCACCAGAGTATGCTACTGATTTGCCAAGGACAACACCTGTCTGGGGTACAGACCAAACATAACAGGCAGACCTCTGGCCATTATGAGGATAACCCTACAATGCAGGCACAGAACTTTGTCAGACTGAAACCCATGTAGAAGTAGCATGTTCAGACAAACCATGTTAAACAAGCAGTATTCAAAACATAAAACAGCAAAACTCACATTCTGCCCCTAAGTCTTGAATCTTCACCACCATTTAGTTGTCTTGTCTCCACATGTCTTGTTCTAAGAGGTATTAGCTCACACACCTCCAGGATCTCTTCCTCACAGGTAAGGGAAACCATTCAACTGTCCAGTGTTCTGCACACTGACCATATGTCTGCCTCATATGTGTAGTCATTTAAACACAGAGTTGTGTTATGTCAGCCAAATCCTTGCCAGATCTGTGAAGACTGATATTACAACACCCCCCTTCATTGTCCTCTGTTTTTCCCATTCAGGATTGCCACAGTGGATCATCTGTTGCCATGTCTGCCTGTCCTCTTGCTCTCTCACATCAACCACCTGCATGCCGTCTTTCACCACATCCAGAAACCTTATCTGAGGCCTTCCACTCTTCCTCTTACCTGGCAGCTACATCCTTACCATCATTTTCACAACATACTCAGCACCCATCCTCAGCACATGTCCAAACTGATGTAATGCTGCCTCTCCAACACTGTCTCATATCGGTACAACATGGCCTGAGCCTATCATATACACATTGCTAAACCTGTGCACCCATGTCACACCCAGTGCAAATCATAATATCTATAACTCTGCCATGTGCAGTTCTGACCCCTGCCTTTTTGTCAGTGCCACTGTCCCCAACCCATATAACATAGGTGATCTCACTACCCTCTTGTAGACCTTACATATCATGTTTACTGGTACTCGTCTGTCATATATCACTCCTGACACTCTTCTCCACCTTCTCCATTCAGGCTGTACTCTCTTCTTCACCTGCCCTCCATAGTCCTCATTACTCTGAAATGTTGATCCCAACCATTTGAACACATCCACCTTTGCCAACTATACTCCTTGCATCCTCAACATTCCGCTATCCTCCTTCTCATTCACATACACATATTCTGTCCTAGTGCTGCTGATCTTCATTCCTCTCCTCTCTAGAGCATATGTCCACCTCTCCAATACAGATCACAATGTCACCTGCAAACAACATAGTCAACGGGGACTCCCGTATGATCCTGTCTGTCAACTGTCCATCACCATTGCAAATCAGAAAGGGCTCACAGCTGATCCCTGATGTCATCCCACCTTCACCTTAAATACATCCATCAATCCCAATGCAGACCTCAATGCTGTCACACCACCCTTGTACATATCCTGTACCACTATTACATATATCTCTTCCACTCATTAATTCATCATACAATACCACAACTCCTGTCTAGGTACCCTGTCATATGTTTTCTCTAAGTCCAGAGAGACACAGAGCAACTCCTGACCTTCTCTGTATTCCACCAGTAACAGTCTCAAAGCAAACATCACATTGCTAGTGCCCTTTCTACACATGACACCATACTGCTGACCAGTACTCATCACCTCCCTGCATAGCCTAGTTTCCACTATTCTTACCCATAACTTCATACTGTGACTGGTCAATGTTATCCCTCTGTAGTTATCATAGCTGTGCACATCAACCTCATTCTTAACACCATACCCAAGCACTTTCTCTCCACTCCTCATGCAACCTCACACTTCCTAAGATATCAGTAAACAGTCTGGGTAACACACCACTGCCATTTCCCCTAAACAACCCCATGCTTCCACAGGTGTGTAATGTGGACCAACAGGCTTTCCAGTATTCATCCTCTTCATAGCCATCCTTACATCCTCCTTGTTAAGTCATTGCACTTCCTGATTCACCATACCCACATCATCCAACCTTCTCCGTCTCATTCTCTTCATTCATCAGCCTCTCAAAGTACACTGTCCATGTGCTCAACACACTCTCCTTGCTTGTGAGTATATATACCTCCTCATCCTTTATCACCCTTATCTGCTGCACATCTTTCCTAGCTCAGTGCATCTGTCCAGCCAATCGGTGCAATTCCTTTCATCCCTCCTTAGTATCCAACCTGTCATTGAACTCTTCATATGCCCATCCTCAGCCTTTGTCACCTCTTTCTTTGCCAGGCACATCATCTTCTCATACTCCTGCCTACTTTTCTCATCTCTCTGACAATCCCACTTCTTCTTCTTCCCCAACCTCTGTCTCTGTATACTGTCTAGTACTTCCACGATCCACCAACAGGTGTCCTTGTACTGCTTCCTCCATCCACATGTCATCCCAAGCACCTGTCTAGCTGTCTCCCTTACCAGCTCTGCTGTACTTAACCAAATATTTGTTAGATTGTCACTGCCACCCAGTGCCTGTCTCAACTCTCCCCTGAACTCCACCTCACAATCACACTTTTCCAATTCACACCATTTGATCCTTGGTGCTGCCCCCACACTCCTCCTCATCTCAATCACCAACATCATCTTACATACCGATATTCTCTGCTGCCTAAATACACTTTTCCCTGTCACCACTTTACACTCTCCAATCTCCTTCTAACTGCCCCTCCTACATTGAATATATTCCACCTGTGTGCATCTTACTCCACTCTTGTATGTCACCCTATTCTACTCCCATATGTTATAGTGCGTGTTCACCACAGCCATGTCCATCCTTTTTGCAAAATCCACTACCATCTTACCGCCTCCACTTCTTTTGATACCATACATACCCATCAATTCCCCATCCCCTCTGTTCCCTTCACCAACATGCCCATTGGCATCTGCTGCAATGACCAGTTTGTCACCCTTGGGTACAGTCATCACTATGTCATCCAATTGACATCACATTTCTTTCTCATCCATCGCACAACCAACTTGCGTAGCTCATGCACTAACAACAATCATCATTACACCATCCGCTTACAGCTTCAGAAACATCACCCTATCAGACACTTATGTCATTCTCCAAAAACACACTTGGCATACTATTCCTTCAGCAGAAGCCCTACCCCCTTCCACCTCCAGGCCACACTTTGATAGCACAATTGTGACCTGCCTACCATACACCCAGCCATAATCCCCTTCCATGTGGTTTCTTGCACACACACAATATATCAACCATCCCTGGCCATCATATCAGCTAGCCTGGTCCCTATACCACTCATACTGCCAACATTAACAATTCTTGCCCTCAATACCACCCTCATAGCCTTTCCCCTCTCTTCCTGCCATATGACTGATGGACATCCTCCAGGGGGATGCCTGTCAGTGCAAAGGCTACTGTGCTATTGAATGACTCAAGTATGTTACAGCAATTTTGAGACATTGTTACTGATTTTGTTGCACCCATGTATGCATGGCATCCTACAGATGTCCTGCTGTAACAGATTGAGAGGGATAATTGTACAGCAAGAGTGTGAATTTAGAGTGCCATACTGACATAGAACAGACATGTATGTGAGTTAGTACCTATGCACATGTCAGTATGAGCAGGTATATGTGTCCACCTCATGAAAACAAACACGGTATGCAAAATGTCAGTTAAAAAAGCTGTACATGTTGTACACGTGTGTCATTTTAGTCATTGTGCACCCAAAAGAGTGACATTTCAGCAGCTACTGGTTGTTGCATTGCCCTGACACAGCCATGGTTAGTACAATAAGCATGATTATCATTACTAAATTGGAGAGGTGTCCAACTGTGTTATGGCTTTGTGGTCATGCCCACTACAAACAACTGATTGAGCACATATATGTCTGTATGGACTCAGCAATACCTTATTTGTCATACCTGCCTCCACCAACATAAAGTAGTCCCCTCTGCTGGACAGCAGAATTACACAAACCGCAGACTTGGTCCATATAGTGGCTGCACAGGGCAAAGTAGGGGCGGGAACCAATCTGGCATCAAGTCAGCCATTGTCTGAACAAGCATATAAGGTCACAGGTGGATTACTGTAAGGCCAACTAGGATTACAAATTGGAGACATCCACCAGGGACAATCACAAGGTCATCTTCCCATATGTCTACATTCTCAGAGTCAACATAGCAACCCAACCTGTAATGGTGGTCAATCAGATCACAGATGCACACAACATAGCTACAGGCAACCTGATGCAGATAGGGTTAGGGCAAACATCCCTCTCTGGCTCAGCATCACTATAGGTGGATATGTACTGCACCCACACTCCTCCCCTCATCACCAGTGAGCAGGTACATATTGCCTACTGAAAGGCAACAAATGTAAGTATCCATGGGATGTCATATCATCCCTGTCTGCATCCTACATGAACTCAGGCATCTACACACCATCCGCATGGAAGATGGCTAATGTCATCCATTTACTCAGACCTTAATGAGGAATGACGGATTATGCAAACAATTTGCCCTCACTGTGGGCAATATGACTCATCAGGACCAGGAGTGCAATGCAAGCTGACATTGTGCTGATAGATTACAGTGGTATGGTGTAGTTGTGAGTGGTGGCTACTGGCATGGTTGTGAGTGTTGGCTACTGGTATTAAAGGTACATATTCAGGTACTGGACATCCTGTTACCAAATGTATGGGGTCCTGTGATATGTTTCCCTGTTAGTGTCTACCAGGTGCAATGTCACATCACCAGTGGGAAACCTTTTCACCAGCGGAATGCAACCTGATAATGGAAGCCATAATACAGAACCACACAGTTCTGTTGGGCCAAAGCCATCAACATCTGGAGGAGAGGACCACCCTGTGGGATTCCCCTGTCCAAAGGGTAAATTAGGTGGGCCTGCACACATGTACATATGAGCAGGTGTGGCATCATGTCACCAACCTCATAAGTCATGCCTGGCAAAGGGCTGTGTCATGTCCAGGGACCCCACAACCACAGGTGGGGGCCCAGCCATGCAGCCCCCACTGACATCAAATGAGGAGCTCCTTGCCAAGCTTGGGCCACCCATCACAGTACAACACCAGGGTACAAATCCCCACTTGCTGGAGGTGGGTGGCACCCACTCAATGGACAAGGAGCGTGCAGGTAAGGTCCCAGTTGGGATTAGTAGACTACTGTATGAGACATAGTTGTATCTGTACAGTATCTACATTCATGTGCCAGGTCAGATTGCAGTTGGGGATGGATATTCCTAATGCATAGAAGTGCAAATCTATTGTGTAGTATTGGGTGTTGTACTGTAAATGTGCAGACACGCTGCATTCATCCTTTACCAAGGGCACATGTGAGTCTGCTGACAATACCTATCTCCCACAACTACAAAGGTCATTCTGGTCTGCATATGCGACAGCAGCCTGAAGCTGGTGAGTATAGAATTGTTCACTTGTGCTTTGGCAATACCCCAGGCATGTGGAGGGCATTCAAGTTACCATGCACACAACTATGACTAATAGCCATATTGCTTTATGTGCATGTTCACTTGTGGTGGTGTTAATTGTATTGGATCACAGTGATCACCACAGGGACCTATCTGAAGAGAATGTAACATTCTTGTAGCATACCTTACAGCCTGTCAGTGCAAGATGTCTGGACAGACACCAGCAAACTGTGTTGGAAAATTGACTAAGGTAGAGATGTGTGAAACATTACTGCTATACAGTGGATATAAAATGTATGCACACACCTGTTAAAATGCCATTTTGTTCTGATATATACTGACTGAGACCATAAGATGTCAGTCCACACCTTTCCCAATCTTTGATGTGACTCATGACATGAACAACTCACTTGTAAAACCAAGCGTCTGGACTCATGTATTGCACCTACAAGCTTGGACAAGTGTGAGAGTAGCAGACATTGTATCAATATGCTGTTTAATTCAGGTATGATACCTGATGCTGCCATGTGTGTCAGCATACTCACTGTGGACTATCTGACAACTATATCACATACATTGGCATTGTTAAGGCAGACAGAGCACTAATAGGTTCCAAACATCTGGATGTTACATGCACATCTGTACAGAGGACTGGTATGGCCTGTGCAATGGTTTCACATGCTGCATGTGAGGCAGATGCCATTACCACACTATATAAATTAATGGCATCAGGAGGTGGTCACCTGCCATGTATGGTACACACATCAAAATGGCATCAGACACACACACAGTTGCCAGTATTGGGATTAGTACTCATGCCTATCTAGTTATTTATACTATAGTGTTACACAGTTATTAGACATGCCACAGAGCTTATACAATTTCACCTACTCAAAAGGTACTTCAAAGGTGAATGACATCAGCAGGACTACTAAACTGGAGTGAGGGGAAATGTAAAGGGTGGTACACAAGTCAAAAATGGTATAACCAACACAGTACATGATACACACACACACACACACACACACACACACACACACACACACACACACACACACACACACAGACACACACACACACACACACACACACACACACACACACACACACACACACACACACACACACACACACACACACGCACACACACACATGCATTTGCCAGTATTGGGATTAGAACTCGTGCCTATCTAGTTATGTCTACTATAGTGTTACACAGTTATCAGATGCAACATGGAGCTTATACAATACCACCTAGTCCAAAAGTACTTCTAAGGTGAATGACATCAAGAGGACTACTAAATTGGAGTGAGAGGAAGTGTAAAGGGTGGTACACAAGTCACAAATAGTATAACCCACACAGCACATGACTCTCATACACACACACACAAACACTCGCACACACACACACACACACACACACACACACACACACACACACACACACACACACACACACACAAAGACTTGATAGTACTGAGATTAGAACCCCTGCCTATCTAGTTATTTGTACTATAGTGTTACACAGTTACTACATGTGCTACAGAGCATACTGGACTTACAACTGGCCAAATGTGCTGATAACTGCACAGCTGAGGAAGTCTGCCTTCAGTTTCTCCCATACATCTTGCTAGTTCTTTCTGTCTTGCACTTCAGATAGCATTATAGCTTTGCACTTCAGCAGATTATTGTATTAATAAGTGTATCACACCTGGGAGCCATCAGCAGTACTCGTTCATCATGGAATTAGCATCAGTACTTACAGCTTATGACCACTCCTCCTGGCATGATTGAAGTGCTGTTCTCTGTGCTTTCACCCATTAACCTGGTGCACTTGTCCATTCTGAGGCACTGTTGCAACTGCCTCATGTACACAGACAGCCCTCTCCACTACACTCCAAACACTCAGACCAGTGAGAGTTACCCCTATATCACCAAATGTGGAAATATGCACTCTCCAAAATGACTGAAGTAGCTGGTTAAGAGGATAAGATCAACACCTGCACCACACCATGTGGACCACATAGCTCACCGCAACACCCACTATGACAGCCCTGACATACACTGAAAACCCACACACCTACCTTCACAGAGGCACTCAATGGACATGTATACAAACAGCACAGACCAGCAAGACACCCACTCAGACACCACGATATAGCACATGCCAAAGGACACATATGTCACCTACACAGTGTGCCCATCAACCTAAGCTCCTAAGGCTGACCACCTTGCACAATACAGTGATCATGGGTGACTCAGTACTGCGGCATACAGATGTTCCACTCACTAAATTGATTATGGAGGAGGTAATAGTCAACTGTCTATCATGTGCCAGCATGTAATACATGACACACACAGTCAGGCCACTCCACAACAACTACAAGTATCACTCTGTCATCATCCACGAGGGTGTGAATGACCTGAGACACACCTCCCTGGGCTACATGACAAAAGACATGGTTGTACACTCAGATTATGTGGTCCAGGCAGGTGTGACAATAGCCCTGAGCAGTATACTGCTGTCACCCAGAATGATGCTGCAGTACTATCAATAGATAATTGACTGCAACATTGGCTTACGGGTTGTGTGTCATTCTCAGGGGATCCAGTATCTCTCTGCTTGGGATAATATGATTGACAGACCTCAATGCCTCGGCAGAGATGTCCTAAATCTGTCAGCCTGGGTTTCCAGGTACAGGGTAAGTGTCTTGCCACCCCTATAGTGCCGTATTAGGCAGTGTTCCAAATCAAATTACCACCATAACAGCTAGAAATGTATGCACTCTGAGGGTCATGCTGCTCAACAGTAGACATCTATCTGTCAAAATGCAGTCACTCAAAGCACTCCTCAGACTGGCCATTGACATTTGTGCTATAACGGACAGGTGTTCACAGCAGCAGACAGCAGCCCTGCACCAACAGGCTATGACGCATTCCACAGCTGTCAACACCAAAACATGGACTACACCTCCACAGGTGGCATCTCCATAGTCATAATGCATATGCACACCTCCAGACTAGTATCCCAGCATAATGCATCGGAGGTACTTCTGGTACAACTGACTTTGGAGAATAGTGCAATCCACACCATAACCTGCTATCGGTCCCCAGCTATGTCCCTAGACTGTCAATGCACATTCCTCAACACCCTGGCATCTATGAAGGTCCAACCCAACACTGACATAGCAGGAGACTTCAACTACTCCTCCATCACCTGGGGAAAGTAGTCAAGCACCAGTACACTGGCCTAATGCTTCATGGAATTCATCAATTCCAATGCCCTGGACCGGCTCATACTGACCCCCAGTAGAGGATGCAACAACCTTGACCAGTATTGATTGCTTACACATGGGACTGTTGCTCGACCACAGTTGTCAATCCCTACCTGGTCAGATCCAAACATGTAATCAACATGGAGCTCAATATCTCACCCACACCCCACACAAAGGTAACAACCTTGCAAAACCTCTCCAATGCTGACACTGCAGTCATAAAAACAGGAGTGGGGACTTTACTGCACCCATGCCAATGGGAAATAGCTGCATGACTGTCTCCTCATACATAAATGCACTGCACAAACATGTACATGAATGCATGGTACTAGCTATAGCCAACAGAACACAGACACTGTCCTCCAAACACTGGAAGCTAATGTGATGGTCTCCTGCCATTACTAAAGTGTACAATGGAAAGAGGACACTGTTGCATAAAAAGATGGCGTCCCAAGACTGGTGAACCCCCTTATTAGCTTTAAACACAACTTGGGATCCCACATGGAATCACCTACAGCCAGCTATGAAGGCAAAATTGCAGCAGACACTGATGACAATCACAAAAGCCTTTGATAGTTATATCAACAACTGCACAGCAATAACCACAAGTGCTGTGAGTTACTGCCCAATGCTAATTCCTATCCTGAGACAACAGATATTGGCCACAGTCTTGCCAACACATTCATTGCCAGCTTAACCCCCCCCCAGGCGGGCAATCACAATGGCAGATGAATGCCAGACACCTAGCATTACTGCAGCCCAGGTTAGACCTGTGTTGTCCACAGGCAATGATACAGCTTCCATGGAACCCCAACATATCTGTGGTTGTGTTCTACATGACATACAAAGAGACCTGGCACCACATCTGTGTGCTCTAGTCAGTCACAGCCTCACCTTCCTTCCAAAATGGCACACTGCTACAGTCATCCCCTTCCATAAAGGGTAGCATCTACAGACCCTGGGGATTATTGGGCCTTTAGCCTGACAAGTTTACTATGTACAGGTATGGGCACATCATCAGGGACCTGACTGACCAAGATATGAGTGATCTCCTAACTCTGGACCCCACACAGTTTGGGTTTGTGAATGGCAAATCATGCTTGCTCAACCTGGTTGATGTCTTTGAGTGAGTTACCAGGGCTGTGTATGACAGTAAGGCACTGCATGCAGCCTACCTCAGTCTGGCCAAGGCTTCTGATACCATTCCTCAAGTCATAGGTTCATAGGTTCATAGGTAGGTACTAGACTATCTGCCCTAGGGCATTTATAAGCCTAGCCAGAATGTGTTGGCTTTCGCCTCCCTTTTAGATTTGATTAGATTCCTGAGCCTCTGTCCAACAGGGCCATAGAAGTGATCCCAGGAGTAAATTTATGATTTCCCATCCACTCGTCAAGATTTCTCTTGAAGAGGGTCAGTGAGGGGCTCTGCCTAACATGGATTGGGATTCTATTCCAAAGCAAGGGAAGCCTCTGGGATATGAATCCATCCCTCCAGCATGTTTTATTTATTGTTGTGCTGAGGTTTAAATCCCTGGAATGTGTAGCTCTGAGGGATTTGGTTTTCTTGAGGTGGAGCATGTCCATCAATTCCGGGTTAGACATGGCCTTGTACATCAGGCAGAGATCACCTCTGAGTAGGCGTTAAGCAACTGAGTAGAGCTGGAGTTTCTTTAGTCGGGCTGCATAGGGCATTTGTTTGAGGCCCATGATCCTCTTGGTGAGGTACTTCTGGGGTCTTTCCAGCTGTTGCAGGTATCGGGTAAGGTACATCCCAAATGGGGCATTGTACTCTATTATGGGCCTGATGAGCAATGAGTAGAGGGGCACAATGACCTCTCTTGATCTAGATGTGAGCCCTTTCATGATTAGGTGGGCTATATAGAAGGTTTTTCTAACCACTTTGGCAATGTGATTAATCAAAGCAGAGGTTGCTATCTACTTGGGTCCCCAGATCCCTAATTACATCTTCTGTACTTAGTGGATTACCACCTATGTGGTAGTTTGTGGGCACTTTGTTTTTCCTAAAGGGGATGACTATGCATTTTTTGGCATTTAGCTTGAGGCCATGGTTCTGACACCAGGTATTCATTTCTGTAAGACCCTTCTGGAGGATGTCTGTGTCAGCCAGAGAGTTGATTATGGCTCCCAGTTTGCAATCATCTGCATACTTGGTCAGCCATAGTCCTCCCATGCTTGCCTGTACCTCAGAAAAGTTTATACTGAACAAGAGTGATCCCAGGACTGAGCTCTGTGGGATGCCACTTGTAACCGGTTTGGAGTCGGACATGGCACCCGCAACTCTGACCATGTGAGTTCTATCCATGAGCCAGTTTGCAACCCATCTCATGACATAAGGGTTAATGTTCAAGCTGGTAAGCTTATCTGTAATGCCAGAGTTGAGTATTGTGTTGAAGGCATTTGCTAGGTCTAGGTAGGCTGTGTGGACTATCTTTCCCTCATCTATGGCCTTTGTAACTGTTTCAAATAAGTCTACTAGGTTTAAGAAGCAAGGTCTGCCTTTAACAAAGCCAAATTGGGTAGGGTGCAGTGTCTGGAAGTTCCCAATGTCTTTGTTTATGAGATCCATGATGATGCGCTCCATAGCCTTGCAGACCAGGCTGGTCAGGCTTATAGGGCAATAGTTCCCGGGATCCATAGTGGTACCACCTTTGTGGAGTGGGATAACTGTTGCACTATGCCATTCTTTGGGTACATATCCTGTAGTAAAGCTGAGTTTGAACAGTGAATTTATGTGAGGGTTTAGTTCTTTTTGGAGCTCGTGTAAGACGCAGCCTGGGATTCCATCTGGTCCCATTGATGCTGTGTTTTTTGCTTTGGAGAAGGCTGTTTTCACCTGTGTGTCTGTGATGTCTGGGGGTCTACATTTTTCTGGGATGGACACGGACCCTTTTAGGGGTGAGGGGGGGTAAAGTTTGCACTGAACCTGTCAGCCAGGATGTTGGCAATGTCAGTGGGTTCAGTGTATTTTTTGCCATTTTGCACCAGCTCAGAGCAGATCTGAGAGTTGCCACCTAGATTCTTGACATAGCTAAAGAAGGCCTTGTGATTATCTTTAGAGTCTTTGGCAATTTTTCTCTCGAAGCTGGCCTTGGATGATTTTATGAGGAATCATAGTTTCTTGCTAATACTGATCAGGGATGCCTTCACTTTTTGGGATTTTGCTCTGTCATGTAATAGTTTCCTCCTTCTGTTGTATAGCTTATTTATGGCTGGGGTCCACCAGACTGGTCTCCTCTTTTTGGAGGAGTGAGTTTTGGTTTTACTTGGGATGGCTCGATCCATGCATTCCTGTAGGTGCTCATAAAATGCATTTGTAAAGGATTCTGCAATTTGGGCAGCATTTTCCATTAGTCCCGGGGCTTTGAAACATTCCACCTCTGTCTTGAGAAGTGTGAAGTTTGCTTTTTAGAAATTTTTCACAGTGGTTTCCTTGGCTGGGGGTGGGGTCGGGATGTGGATGTCCAGTGTGATTAGTTTATGGTCTGATCTTACCAACAAGGGGTTTACATCTGGTGTGGAACATTGCGCCTCCGTGTTGGTGATGACCAGGTCCAATATGTTGTCACCTCTTGTGGGAGTGGTGACCAGTTGTTCCAGGGCATTTGAGTTTATAAACTCCAGGAAATGTTGGGCAAAGGAGTTGGGACTTGTGTAGTTTTCCCAGTCAATGTTTGGGTAGTTGAAATCACCCAGTATCATAGTGTTTGGTGAGACCTTCATATTCTCCAATGTTTTCAGGAATGCCGAGTGGGGCTTCTGAGACAAAGTGGGTGATCTGTAGCAAGCTACAAACTGAAAAGCAGTTTTGCCCACTGTTAGTTGCACATGGATGGTCTCCGATGCTTTGTGCAGTGCCACTAACCAGGAGGTGTGGGTATCCTTGATGAAGATGGATACACCCCCACCTTTTGTATTTCGGTCCGGGTTCTGGGGCCGAAAGGTATGGTATGAGTTATAGCCTGGTAGTGCTGGGGTGCTCTCTGGAGCCTTGAACCAGGTTTCTGTTACTGCACAGATATCGATTTTTTCCATACTGAGGAGTGCCTCGAGTGCGTGCATTTTGAGGTTTAGACTTCTGGCATTGAGTAGCATTACCCTCAGTTTTTTGTTTCTTGTGTTGTCTATGGAGGTGGGTTTGTCTTTCGAGCCTTGCCTAAAAAGGCACTATGGGGGTGACAAGAGCCTTAGCCAGTATTCGAAAGCCTAAGTGTAACAGGTGCAAGTCGTCTCTAGTGAAGCAACGTGGCTTGTCGAGCATGTCATCCCAGGCTGACAGACACTGGATCCCCTTTGAATGATACCAATAGTTTAGCCAATTGTTAAAATTGATCATTTTGTCTTTATACTGTGGCATCATTCTTGGTGAGGGCAAGATGCTACTCATGGTCAGGGTCATACCGGCCTGGGCTACATGATCAGAGAGCTCCTATATGTCTCTTTTCATGTAGTCCAGGGAGGTACGTCTCAGGTCATTCACACCAACATGGACAATGACAGAGTCGGGGATTAATGGTAAACCCAACAAACTAGGCATCAACCCCTGTATCAGTGGGTGGTTTTCAAATTGGTTCACAGAACACACAGTGTGACAGTGGCAAACTCAAAGTCAGACTGGCAAGGAGTCATGAGTGGAGTCCCTCAGGGATCAGTACTGGATAGTGTCCTGTCTAGCATCTACTTCTCAGGAGTCCAACCCAACACAGAGGAACTCTAGCTGACCAGGTACACAGAGGACTACAAGCCGGGAGCTATCATGAACTCCACAAGTGATGCAGACATCCTACAGAAAGGACTGACTGAGACCAATGAGTGGTGCGGAAACCATGGCCAGAAGCTTAACACCACAAAATGCATCTTCCCCTTTGGTAAAACACTCAGTTCCCAGTAAGTTCCACATCAATGGGAGCCCAATGAACACTGTAGGCATTATAAGAGATCTGGGGACACAGGTTGACAGCAATTTTTCCTTCAAGCACTACATTGCCACTGTGGTCAGGAAGTCCTACTATATGGCACATTGCATTACCAAGGGTTTTGCATCCAGGAAGACAGAGATAATGATCTCTGTCTACTACTCCCCCAGTAGACCACTCCCCAGGTATTATGATCCATTTGCCATGTACCTCACTAGACACCTGCTACAGCTGCTACAACCTCACAAATGGGGTTCCTAGGCATTAAACACACATCCTACACAGACAGACAGTCTCAGAAGACCCAAGCTATTCTCTGTGTCATATTACCTAATTAGCAGCTATCTGTGCTTGACTTACAAAGCTATATCTGACCCAGCTGGTTTAGAAATGCTATACATAAATCCATCCACACCACACACTGTAGAGACCTCTACCTCAGTACCACAATCACCACAACATGCTGGTGAGACAGGTTCCTCACCAAGCGACTGCACATGCCCTGGAATACACTTCCCATACATGTCATGCAGAGTACCTAGCTGACCCTGTTCCAGAGAAATCTTGATGAGTGGATGGGTAATAGACAGTCCAACCCAAGGATCACTGCAGTGGCTATCCTTGATACAGGCACTGGAAAGTAACATCAGGTGGCACAATGCCAGGGCCTTTCTATGTGCTAGACTTGTTAAGGCTCATGGGCCATTACCTATGACACACTTGTGAACCTATAAAGGGAATGACATCAGCAGAACTGATAAAGTACTGCAGTGGGTGTTAAACTTAACACAATAATTTATCCTACAAGCAGACACACTTTCCAGATGTGAGAGTAGAACCCCTACCTAGCTAGTGATTTGTACTACAGTGTTACACGGGGTTACCACACACGTTACAGAGCTTACTGGGCTGAGAGTTGGCCAAAGGTGCTGATATGGGGAATGACATCATCAGGACTGATAAAGTAGGGTGTTGGGTGGGAAACATATCAAAATACTTCTACTTACAAACATGCATACCCACACACACATTTTCTGGATACAAGAGTAGAACCCCTACCAAACTAGTCATTTGTACTATAGTGTTACGCATTTTTCACATATACTACTGAGGTTACAGAGCTGACAGCTGCCCAAATTTCCTGATATGGGACTGACATCATTTGGACTGATAAGGTGGGGTACTGTGAAGTGTTGTGAGTGGGAATGGCATAACACTGTTTCACCTATAAATAAACTCCCTCAGTCTTGCACACACAACTGTCATACAAACACACACACTTTTACATTCACCAGGACTGAGATTAGGACTCCTACCTAACTAGTTATTTGTATTATAGTGTTATGCAGTTATTGCACAGACCACCGAGCTTATGGGGCTGGGTCTAATAAAAGTGACTTCTATGCTGACAGTAGGTTCATTCACACTTCTGTGGTGACAGTAGGTTCATTCCTAGATCCTACTGACATTTCTGACAGTAGGTTTATTCCTAGATCCTACTGACATTTCTCTAAGTGTATGAACATGCCCAGTGTGTCCTTCTATAGTACATGTGGGACTTCATTCCAGGAATTGTTGTACTCCAGTCCGGTTTGTTTTGTGCTACAGCCATACCTCTCAACCTGTTGGTCCAGGATATCTGGAGATAGCCTATCAAAATGTGGGGACAATGGGCCATACAATGACTGTGACAATTTTTTCTCAATAATGTATGGGTTGCTAGGGTTACAGGGCTTGTTTTAGCAGTCATCTGTCATATATGACATTTGACACTGTCATGTATTGTTTCATTATCTCGTGACATCCCTTCTCAGATCATCACAGTGATTTACCAGATAAATACAGGATGGATGATGCACACACAAGGTTTATGGGGCAAATGCTATGCATTCTTGCACAATCCAGCCTGTTGAGGGGTGTGCCTACAAGCAATTGACTGCTGGTGCTGTGGAAATGGTCCAGCATCTTGGTGATATATTACAATGGAGGAATCTCTTTGCATTTATGTTCTGGGCTGATCTGATTTCCAGTCCACAGTTGGGTAATATAAGTCAGACAGGATCAGGGTGACAGGCAGACTCCAGATAGATTTGTAGGTGATAGGATATGTGGGGGGGTGTATCCTAGGCAGATATGTTTGCCTATAGCTACCAGTACTTTGCATTGGGTTCCCGTCAATGGTTGACTGCACTTGGAGGGTTTTGTGTGTGTCAGACTGTTTGATCAGCCTGGAGGTGTGTGTTTGTTACACACACGTATTCTAGGTGGGGGGCTGTGCCCCCCACACACCCCCAACTATATATAACAACTCCACAGTCGCACAACAGTGGGGAGGGGGGCAAAACCCAGATTTTTGCCTTGAATACTTTTGTCAATGAAATGAGCTGTCAACCAAATGGGTTTCAGTGAAATGGGCTGTCAGCTAATAGAAGTAGACCCATATATATATATATATATATATATATATATATATATATATATATATATATATATGGCCCACCTCATTTTGCTTGGATGGCCACATATGGGGGTCAGGATGTTGCATAGGATGAGTGATCAGGGAGGGTGTGTTACTCCCCATGGATGTGGCCCAGGGTTCTGTGGATGCAGACATGTCACCATCATCCAGGGTTAGGCCTGCCTGCAGTGAGTGCATTCCCATGTTTCAACTCCTAGCCCTGCCTGTCACCTGTACAGAGTATCACAGAATGACCACATCCATGACTCATATATCTTGTTGGTTACCCAAACAAGTGTGGTTTTCCAGCAAAAGTATTTTGCAAGTCACTCAGGATTGAAGTCAGATATTACTGACAGTTGACATTGCAGTTTCAGACTTCATACCCATCAGACATTCCATGCTACTACATATCATTCTGTCAACTTTATAACATTATTAGGGCAGTATTTCACAGGTGTCCTTTTCTTTGGACCTTCATCACCCCATTATTCATGGCTTTGTCCCGATTTCTGGCTCCCTGAGGCTGGCAGTTTTTCTCCTAGCAGTTGTCAGCATGGCCTTTCTTTGTATTTTTGGACTGTGTTATGTTGGTGTTATAGACCTCATTACACTCCCTAAAGGGCACTGTGGGTGAGGCATAGGCATTTGCCAGAGGCCTGTAGGCCAGGTGTGACAGATGCAGGCCATGTGTAGCAGGGCAGTACATTCTGATGACCATATGTTCCCAGGCTGCCAGCAGGATACACCCCTGGGATGGCACCAGTAAGTTGACTGTTGGTGTTACTAACAATTACTTTGTGTTACTATTGTGCCACAGCTGGATGCTGCTTAAGCCTAGGAACATGTTGCTGCATTTCTATGGGACTATGGGGGCATAACACAACTGTACACGATACACATCTGCACAGACTGTGCTGATATTTGCTTAACGTTTTGGTCCCATGTAGCATAGTGATGTGCTCTATCTTTCAGACTACAGGCATAACAGTATCAACCACAGGACAGATTGTTCTGGCATAAACATTCGTAGTTTCAAGCATCTTACCTTTCAAAGCCATGCTGCCACTGCCAGACTTGCTGTGATATCACTGTGTAAAAGTCTGTGGGTGGAGATTTCATGGATGTCACCATGTGGGGGCCTTTGCCAGACATTTCTGTATGGTTGTCTACAGCTGATCTGCTGTGTGGGTTTGGTGGTGGGTATGGGACCCCCACTTTGACATCCATGCATGTGATCTATGACCCCCCCCAGTTATTTGGTTCACCACATATACTGCAGTGGTATTTGTCAACTAGGGTGGTACTGCATGGTGTGGGTAGGGCAGTACTGGGGATACACATCGTGTTGTCTCACAGAGCTGTCAGTTGTCTGCTGTTTCCCAGTTAGCCACCCCATTACCTTACATGCTTGATCAATAACAGATATGCTATCAGAAAATTCCACTCCATTAGTGTATTTTGTTACAGAGACTGGCTTACCTTGTGCCTGCAGCTGTTGTGATGGTGGTGCTTGAGGGCTGCCTATGTTGGATGCACATAATACACTGCCTATACATGGTCAGGTATAGGTGGTGTGATGTTTGGCATCCATTTTACTGTGTGCGTAAGTCAGGCAGAGACAGAGAGAGAGATCAGTCCCTGGGGCCCTACAGTGTCAGTGTATGTACTAGGCATTGCCTCTTTGCCAAGGCCAGGTCATACTGGGCATGCCTCCTTCTGCCTACAGGGGTAGGCTCAGGATGTTCCTCCTCTAAGTCACTTTGTGCCTGTGGAGGCTTTGGCAATGGTGGGGGGCTGTGTGGCCCTTCCCCATTTTGTTCCTGCTGCAGCTGTTTCTGCAGGATCATACTGTACAGCATGGCACATACTATGAACATATGTGCACATGTGGCTGGAGAGTACTGCCAGGCACCACTGGATATATCAAGGCAGCGGAACCATGATGTGAGCATCCCAAACACATGCTCTAGAATGATCCTGGTTTGTGCATGTGCCTCATTATGGCATTCTTGTGTGGGTGTGTGTGCATTTCTGATGGGTGTCATCAGCCACGGCTCCAGTGAGTACCCAGCATCCCCTACCAGCTGGCCATATGGGATGTCCTCACTGGCAACCACCAGGTACAGCTGTGACAAATGCCAAATGTGGGAGTTGTGATAGCTTCCAGGGCTGCCAGCACACACATTCATGATAATGCCCTGGGCATCGCACAAGACCAGGCAGGCGATGGAAGGGAAGCCCTTGCAGTTTATGTAGACCCTACCCCATTCACCATGTGGTGCTTTAATGTGGATGTGCGTGCAGTCTATGGCACCCAGTACCCCGGGTAGTCTGTTACATGGTGGAAGAGATGCATATTGCTGGTCCTCTCCTCGCAGGTGCTGGGGAAGTGAATGTGCTCAGTGGCGTGTGTTCATATGGCATCCAGGAAATGGTGGAGTATCCTGGATGCAGATGCCTGTGAGACCCCCATGATATCCCCAGTTGGTCTTTGGAAAGTACCTGTAGCTAGTATTCTTAAGGCTACACATACCTTGGTATCCAATGGGATGGGTTCCCCTCTGTTGGTTCTGGCTCTGAGGCGAGGCTGGCACAGCTCAACAAGTTGCTAAAGTACGTCCCTGTCCACCCTGTATCACTCTACTATCTCCATATCATGTAGCCCCTGGTAGGTTACCCTGGGTCTGAACACTCTCCTCCTCCTCCTCAGTCTGAGTTGGTTGTCAGCATTTTCCTCCTCACCACCCTCAGTCTCTAGCACATGCTGATAGATAAGAGCAACAACAGCCCCTAACATGTTTTGTTAGATTTTTCAGTTTAAAATTCCCCCAAATGTGTACACCAGTGGTGTAGAGTTTGTGGGAAAAAACAGACTGAAAGGTGTTTGCATAGTTTATAGCAGTGTGCTGGGCTGCTGCTTGTGTAATTGGTTGATTCTGATACATTCCACCTGCCAGCTATGCTTGTTCTCCTTGATTGCCTTCATTCTGCAGTTTCCCCTTCCCATTTCCTCCCTGTTTAAGCCCTGATGTGTGCCGTGCATTCCCGGTGCTCAGATGTACACAGTTCTGCTATTTCAGTTTTTGTTTTTCCTTGTTTTAAGCCCAGTGCATGCCACGCACACCCATTTAGCTAATGTAGACTGGTTTAAGCAGAACTGGCCCTATCAAGACACGAACACGCTCTGTATTTCATGGAATAAGAAACTACTGCCTGAGGCACACACCCCTGCCTTAGTTGTGCTTAGCTAAGGTCAAACACGGGCCACTGAGCTCCAATGTGCTTACAGCAAGCACGACACATCCCCTTTTCATGTTAGCTGTTCCTCCTGCCTACACAGTGTTGTTGGAGTGCCTACATGGTGTTGTTGGAGCACCTACACGGTTAGGCGCAATCTGATACTTAGAAGAAATTTGTGATTCAGTATAAGTCCCTTCATTAGCATACCCAATACCTTACTCCATAGTTACTGCACTTCCACTCAGGCTTTCCTCTTAGCAACTACTGTTCCCTGGTATTGTTTTCATTCTGCATGCCATTGACTATAATGGCAAATGCAGATTTCTGTAATAAATGCTTTTCCCCCCCTTTTTTTTATTTTCATCACGATCCCATTTGCGCGTCACTGTCCTATGCTTAAACGGTTGAGATTGGGCAAAAAAAAAAAGTTTTATTTTAAAAAATTAAAACTGTTTTTCATACCAATGGCCATTTATGTGGCCATTGGCATACCTAATAAGTATAATACATGCTTTCTGTCGAGCTGTCATGCCTCCATTTTCTCATTTGCAGAAATGTATTCAGCTAGTAACTGAATCCATTTTTGCAGGTTACAGTATTCCTGTACGGACATCTGCCTGCTTGCTGAATCGCTAATTCACCTCATTTGCATGGTTTTCACCAGAAAATCAGGTAATTTGCATTAGGCAGTGGTATTGGTGCAGGGATAGTGTAGGACTGCTCATGCACATCCCAGGACACCATTGGTGAATCGCTCGGCAGACATATTGCGTGCAGCAGCTCCTGCACTATTCCTACACTCTGTGCAGGGCTTCCTGAATCATGGGGCCAGTTTTCTGGGTCAGGGCCAGACTCCCATTTAAATGCTGTAAATGTTTTCTCTGTTCTAGGCAGAAATTATATAATGGCAAATGAAAGTATTGTATCAAGATTCACGCATCTACTAGAGCAACTCTGGCTGATTTTATCCATGTCTGTAGACATTCAGTTTTCAAGTAATAAAGTAAAAATGTGAGATGCACTGACATTGTTGTTACCTAAATTTAGTTTGGTCAGCTCATCATATTGAAAAATGTAAACAAGGTAGAACAGTACAGATTAGCAGTGCTCCACAAGGGCAGCCCCACCAGTGTTGATGTCAGCTATATACCACTAAGCTTTACCACTGTTATCTGTAAGGTAAGTCAATGAATCACTATAGAACTCATAAACAAAGACATTTTCAACTTACTATCCCTCAAACTAGTTTGAATTTGAGAAAGGGAGATCCTGCCTGCTTAATTTAGTACATTTCTCTGAAAAGGTTACTGAGGCATTAGATGAGGACAAATAGATACACACCACTTTACTATCTATCATTCCACACTCAGACTTTATCAACAGCTTAATCAAACTAAAAGTAAACCCGTATGTGACCCAATGGATTGCAGTTAGACAAAACCCTGTCAATAACGGTTGGAAACATTCTCCTCAAAGAGGCTTGTTATTAGTGGGGTTCCCCAGACTCAGTACTTGAGTTGGCTCCTGTTTTGTCTCTATACCCTGATGTCAAAGCTGATGTCAAGGGTCTTTGGCTGACCAAGTTAGCAGGTAATTGCTATCTTAGATCTATCATCAACTCTCCAGAGGAGTCTCAGATCTTCCAAGATGACCTAACACATACAAACCTAGTTACTGGGACCATGGTCTAAATCTAAATGCTAAAAAGTATAGTATCTTGTTCCTTGGTAAATGTGAGCAACTGTGCACCTAACACATAAATGCCCCCCCACCCCCCAAGTTCATATGGCCATCAGAGACCTAGGCACTTTTGTAGATAATGAATAGTCCTTTGACTAGGATATATCTTCTGTTGTTAAAAATCATTTTGCATAGCTCAAATGATTACAAAAGGCACACCTTCTAGGTCCAATGATGTATCATCTATCCCTTCTCTTCCCTTATTAGGCCCATAATAAAATGGAATGCTGCCTTTAACATTTATCTGTCGAAACATATGATTTAACTTGAAAATAAATTCTTCACTCACAAAGTAAACCAAGGTCTTGATTGCCCTCAGTTGTACATAATACTTAGTCTCTCTTTTCCTCTGAAGTAACTTCTATTTAGGCTACATGGTGCTGAATGACCCATTCCTGTTTGACTTCCTACACTTTCACAGACCCTGTAACAACATGAACCCTACAGGAGAGACCTAAATCTCATTCACATGATAAACAGAACCTACTAGTAGAATAAATACCTCTCTCAAAAAAAATTTTCTTTTGGACAAACTTCCTGTTTACATTAAACAGTGTAGCTCCCTGGAAGTCCAGCCAACTGACATTGTCCTTTATGGAAAGGGATATTTGCAGTGTCTACTCTACAAATGACCTACCTACTCAACTGCCTAATAAAAGTGTATTAACCAAAGAATTCTGCCAAGAGGGACTTCTTGTGCAACAGTTTCCCAAAAATCTGATTTTGATATGACATTGTCTGTAGGCTACCTGTTTCACAATCCATTAAATTAATACTGGTAAAATTGTTATCTGTAGCAGTTTCTCACTACATCATACTCAGTAATATCAATGGTATCAGTCAGATATCCATATACACACATGCACACACACACACACACACACACACACACACACACACACACATCTGTGTGTGTGTGTGTGTGTGTGTGTGTGTGTGTGTGTGTGTGTGTGTGTGTGTGTGTGTGTGTGCGTGTGTGTGTAGATCTGTATAAATCATCCATCTGTAGATTCAAATTCAAGGCCTTTACACAGTTGCTAAAATATTACATTGCTGCTATTTATTTTTTGTTAGTGTGCCTTTTCTAAATCTGTAATCAATCCTGAATTTATGTATTTGTTAGTATTCTTCATCCAGTTCTATAGTCAACCATATATGAATCATTTTCTCTAATGGTTTACAAATCTTGGTGGTATTTTTATTGGTCTATTACTTTTAGTGTTGCTTGTGTGACCTTTATTTTTGGAAAGTGGTCTGGCTATAGTGTGTTCCCTTTTCACAGATAAGTATGTCTGAAGAGTGTTAAGTTTAATAATCTCAGGAGTGTATTCCCAGCTGTTTATCTTATAATTCAAATATATCTTTATTTCCTCTATCAGCATTATTGCTATTCAGTTGAATCATTAATTATTATAGTTCTGTTTGAAATACATAATGAAAAAATAAATTGGTAGATGAGTAGATTCTGTTGCCATACTAAGAGTACTTATTATCAGTGGCAAAGCAATTATTGGCAGGTACTCTGACATGTGAAGATAGGTATTGTCACTATTTCCCTTGTGTTTCAGCTAACAAATTATAGAGTTCTCTTTTCTTGCATTTTTCATATACTTACATTAAGATTGTGCTATTTCTAATGCCCTTGAATAAATCTAATTCTCTAATTAATGTCTCACATTTATTTATTTTGACTTGTATCAGAAACATTTATATTTTAATTGTCTCAGATTTTAAATCTCTTAAAGGTGTATTTGTTTTGTTAATTATTGGTATAACCTATTTGGGAACCTATGCCTTTATGTGACCTTAGTTTACTGTTGCCATGTATGCCATTTCAGAGTCAATTTTATTTTAAACTATGTGCCATGTTTGTGAGGTATATAAACCTGCCTAAGTCCTGTTTTCATTTGCAAACTTTAAGCTGCTTCTCTGCCATGTCATAGCCTAAGACATTCTTCTGTCTCAAAGTGGATGAAGCAGGTTTGGATTCCTTGGGCATCAATGGTCTACTAAATTCAGTGGCTCTCAAGTTAGCAGATATGATGACATCATTGCTGTTAGGAAGAAGTGATGATGTAATACACTTCACAAAGGACTATGGCTAGTGTATACAATATGCAAAGCACCAATGGGCACCTGGATAATGCGAAATAGATTATTCCCTTTAACACAGTCAGTCAATTCATCATTGCTCTTATTACTTTAAAGTGAAAGAGAAGAAAATTAAGAATAAAAAAAGAACCTGGTATTTTAAAATGGGAAAATGAGGAATGCAAATGATAAAGGCTCTCAAATTTGGTGTTAAAGTCAATAAGAAAACTGTTTTTGGAACAACTGGATAAAACAGAGAGGAAAGAAAAGTTATAAAGACCAAAAAGTAAGAAGCAAAACTATCTAAAGTACTATTATGTAAAGTTGAAAGTAATTTAAAATTCAGTACTTCATCAGCTGGGAAAAACAAAGAGGGTGCACAAACTGGAGGATAGGAAAAATAATAATAACTAAAGATAAGACATGGTAAGGCACCGGCTGGATTTAATGGACCAAAGAGGAAGACTGAGTGAAGTAAGGCAAATGTATTTAAATATACATTTGCACAACTGGAAGAAAGATAGACCCCTTGTGAAAATGGGATTTATAGTGTTTCACTGACAAAATATATCTACTGATAATGTTATTTTGGCAGACATGGAATCAAATGTGAGTTGGAAAACTCCAGATTTCACAGAAAGTATTATGTGAGTCAGAGAAAGCAATTCACAAATTTACTTGTTTAAGTAAACATCTGCAGAAACAGAAAATTAAATTCCATGTCTGAAAATATAAGTGGTGCCTTCATAAGAAACTTAAAGATTAAAGGAAATCAGACAGCAGACAGACTATATGATTGACATTTAGCATTATGTATTGCTGGGAAAGTGAATAAGTATTGCAAATGTGCAATCCCTTCAATACAGATGAAGAATTTTGTCATGTAATGTAAAAAAGGACAGGAAATTTGATTGGACATATGTTGACTAAGAAATGTTCTTGTTTAGTCTATAAAAAGAAGAAAACTGTTACAGGAAGCATGTGCAACACAGAAATTACATATTGTGCCAAGAGGGCCACCTCAATCTGAATGTGAACTGCAGAAAGGAAATCACTTGTCTCTTGTCTGCACACTTGCATCTACTGCTTACTCAGTGTATTCAGCCTTCTTAGATACTATAGAGATGCTGTGCACAACCCTCATGGGAGGATACATGGAGGTACTAGGAGGGCATGACTGGGTGGACTTGCCTGCATGATCTAAACTTGAGTGGGATACTGCCTGCATGACCTCAACTTGAGTGGAGATACTGCCTGCATGATCTGAACTTGAGTGGGGATACATACTGCATGCATGATCTGAACTCAAGTGGGGATACTGCCTGCATGATATGACTTCAGTGGGAATACTGCCTGCATGATCTGAACTTGAGAGGGGATACTGCCAGCATGACCTGAACTTGAGTAGGGATATTTTTTATACATTCATAAGTACATAGGTAAGTACTAGGCAATCGATCTGCAGACCATTTCAACCCTAGCCAAAAAACTGTATTCAAAATTTTCCTGTAGTGCCAAAGAGGGAAAGACAAGATAGACTGGAAGAGAATTTATGGTTGTCTATCCAATTAACTAGCTTTACTATGAAGGTGGCAAGGGTGCTACACTGCTTGACATGTAGTGGAAATTTGTTCCACAGGTGAGGGATATGTTATCTATTTTATTTATCTGCTGATGAAGGTTTAGTTCTTTTAACCAAGCATTTGATGTATGATTAGTTATGTGAGGGAATAGAAGCTCAAATATGGTTGGTTCTTTCATGGCATGAAAGGCTAGACATAGATCTCCATGCAGGAGTCTGTAAGAGACTGAGTACAGAGAAAGGGCTGCTAGTCCTTCCTGATAACTAAGATGTTTGAGGCTGCTGGTGTTTTGAGTTATAAATCTCTGAGGTTTCTCAAGTTGTGTGATATGTTTTGATACAGTAAATACATGATAAAAGGTGAGTTATATTCAATAATGGGTCTGATATGATATGAGTAAAATAAAATTAAAACTTCTTTGGATCTAGTGGAGATGCCTTTGGAAATTAGATGGGCCAGATAAAAGGTTTTCCAAACTACTGTGGAAACATGATGGTCAAATGATAAGGAATTATCAACAAGAGTGCCCAGATCCCTTACAACAGCGTCTGATTGGAGGGGTGCATCTCCTATATGGTAAGTTTATTACATTTAATTTTGAAACTATTGTTCTTGCACCAGTTGTCTAAACTGTGTTGGAGCAATTGTGGGTCAGTTGAAGATTGAATAACAACACCCAATTTACAGTCATCTCCAAACTTAGTTAACTACAGGTGAGAAGTACTGGTCTAGAGGGCCCAAAACTGAGCCCTGTGGTATACCACTGGTAACTGATTTGCTTTTAGAAGTGGCCCATGTTACTCTAACCACATGGGTTCTGTTAGCCAACCAGTTAGCTATCCATCACATAACATAGGGATTTATAATCAGATTTACAAGTCTATCAATAATGCTTGCATTGGGAATAGTGTTAAAGGCCTTGGCCAGGTCTGCATATGTTGTATGCACTGCATAACCACTATACACTGCTTCAGTTACTTTTTCAAAGAAATTAATGAGGTTAAAGAGGCAAGATATTCCTTGATAGAGCCAAACTGATGAGGGTCCAGGGTTGAAAGACTTTCAATGTCCAGATTAATGAAGTCTGTGATGATGCGCTCCATAGCTTTACCTATGAGGATAGTGAAACTAATGGGTCTATAGTTACCCTTATATAATGGCATTACAGTAGCTGTTTTCCAGGCATCAGGAATGTAACTAATGAAGAGGCTTAGATTTAAGTAGGGATTCAGAAAGGCTGTATTTGGCACTGATAATAAGGCAACCTGGTATGTTGTCAAGGCCCTTGGATGAAGCATTCTTAGTTTTTGAAAGGACTGAGGGAACTTGTTCCATCAGTAATGAAAGGGTGTGGTTGGGACTGTGGAACCTGTGGGATAGCTATAACTCTGGGTGGAGTAACATTTGCACTAACCTTGATAGCTAGAATATTAGCTATTTCCTTTGGGTCAGAAAATGTAGTATTATTGTAGATTATCTCTGAGGGAACTTGTTCCATTATAGTAATGAAAGGGTGTGGATGGGACTGTGGAACCTGTGGGATAGCTATAACTCTGGGTTGAGTAAAATTTGCACTGAGTTTGATAGCTAGGATATTATGTATTTTCTTTGGGTCAGAAAATGCAGTATTATTGTAGACTATCTTCGAACATTTTAGGTATTAGTTCTTAACTTCCTGATATAGTTAAAGAAAGATTTGCAGTTATTTTTGGTTTTAGTTAAGTTTATATTCAGCTTTGTGCTTCTCAATGGTTTCCTTAAGCTCTTTGTTAGTTTGCTTAAGTGTGCTCTTATGGTAGGTAGAATGAGACCTCTTATAAGCATTAAACAGTTTCTTTCTCTTGTTATATAATTTATTTATATATTTAAGCTTCTCATTCTATTTGTTGCAGATAAGGACTGCCTGAATAATATTGAAGTGGGAGTAGAAGTAAAAGGCATAGGTAGCAGCTTTAGCAATAGAAACCTTCAGGGAATGATTACAGCAGAATTAAAGTCATCAAGTAACTGAAAAAGGTTTGCGTTGAACTTCTGTACTAACCATGGGCCATCCATAACAGTAACCCTTGTCTAAACACATGGATGCTCATAAGTTTATTTAATATTACTACAGCTTGAGCTAGCAGCCAGCAATTGGCTTCGTAGGCCTGACATCAGACCTAAGGCCAAATGTCCTGGATAGTCAGGTGAAGGGTGCTGCTGAGCAATCAGATGATCAATATTCAGTGGTTAGTTGGATCAAATGATCAAGGAGGCAGCTGGGCAGAAGTGGAAATCCGAACATGCAGTGAGGGTGTCCTGAAAATGCCTCTCTGGTGTTTCTTATACCCTATAAGCCATACTAGGTAGATCCTACCCAGTTCGGCTTTGTCAAGGGCAGATCCTGCCTTTTGAACCTGGTTGACTTCTTTGAAACAGTCACCAAAGCCATAGATGAAGTGAAGGTAGTCCACACAGCCTATCTGGACCTTGCAAAGGCATTTGACACAATACCCCACTCGGGCATCATAGATAAGCTATCCAGCTTAAATATAAACCCCTATGTCACAAGATGGGTCGCAAACTGGCTCAAAGACAGAACCCACAGAGTGAGAGTTGCTGGAGCCATGTCAGACTCAAAACCGGTCACAAGTGGCATCCCACAAGGTTCTGTCCTGGGACCACTCTTGTTCGGTATATACTTTTCCGAGGTACAGGCAAACGTGGGAGGACTATGGCTCACCAAGTTCGCAGACGACTGCAAACTGGGCACCATAATCAACTCTCCAGCTGACACAAACATCCTTCAAAAAGGTCTCACAGAGACAGATAACTGGTGCCAGCACCATGGTTTAAAGCTAAATGCCAAAAAATGTATAGTCATACCCTTTGGCAAAAACAATGTGCCCACAAATTTCCACATAGGCGGAAACCCATTAAGTACAGAGAAAGTTATTAGGGACCTGGGGACCCAAGTTGATAGCAATCTCTCCTTTGAAAACCACATTGCCAAAGTGGTTAGAAAGACCTTCTACATAGCCCACCTCATCATGAAGGGTTTCACATCTAGATCAAGAGAGGTAATTGTGCCCCTTTATTCATCCCTCATCAGGCCCATCATAGAATACAATGCCCCTTTTGGGATGTACCTCACCCGACACCTGCAGCAATTAGAAAGACCCCAAAAGTATCTCACCAAGAGGATCAAGGGTCTCAAACAGATGCCATATGCTGCTCGGTTAAAAAAACTCCAGCTCTACTCAGTTGCATACCGCCTACTTCGAGGCGATCAATGCCTGACATACAAAGCTATGTCAAATCCAGAATTAATGGACATGCTCCACCTCAGTAAATCTAAATCCCTTAGAGCCACACGCTCGAGGGACTTGAACCTCAGCACAGAAATAAATAGAACTTGCTGGAGGGACAGGTTCATAACCCAGAGGCTCCCTTCACTCTGGAATAGAATTCCAGTTCATGTGAGGCAGAGCACCTTACTGAATCTCTTCAAGAAGAATCTCGATAAGTGGATGGGGGATCGTAGGTTTGTCCCAGGGATTACTCCCGTGTCACTATTAGACAGAGGCACAGTAAACTAAACCTTAAAAAGGGCACAGTATACTCAAATCAAGGGGTAGTGTAAGCCATACAGAATCGGGCTAGGCTTATAATTGCCCCAGGGCAGATAGCCTAGTATGAACCTATGAACCTATGAACCTATGAACCTATGAACTAGTATCTCAAGAAGATCTTTTCCTGCATACCCAGGGAGTTTGGAAATATATAAATGACCCTCATTCAAGACCTCTGTAGCTGAGGAGACAGCAAACTGTGATGACAAAAAGGTGGTCAGTACTTCTTTTCATAACCATAAAACTTGATGGATACAGGTGGTAAGAAAAGTTGTCTGGTTAAAGAAGAATATTTTCCATCTAGTTTTGATCTGGCTGACAGATAGTGACAAGCTAGAAGGGCAGCACTTGTGGCAGTTGCCAAAGCAAAACCGTAGGTATGGGAAAACTTTGGCAAGGCCATGGAAATTAACTTTTGGATGGCTTCATGGAAGTTCTGGTTGAACTTCAGCTGTTTAATAGGAAGCTAAATTTAGCTTTAATAGATCATGATAAAAACAAGCCACAGTACCTGGAAATGCCCCAAGACTAGTACCTACAACCCCACCCCTTATAGCCATTGATCCAGGTTTTTGAAAAAGCATGAAAATGCAAGATTTATTATACATATGGTATTAAAATGAGGCATGTATGAAAAAACTTAGATCAGGATGTCAGATTTTTATTACTTTCTGTGTAGAACAATTCAAGCATTCAAATAATGAAACCTGATAAAGGGGATGGTATGATTTGATGGACATGATTAATTATTCGGCAAAATAGTTGAACTCTTAGAAGAAAATATTTAAGTATTTTTAAAAAAATATGATTAATGCAGCTTATAGGGAAATAGATTTTGCTTGATTTAAGGAATAATTTCTCCTGATCTTTACAAATTTTTCAATTTAAGGGAACCTGTTATACCAACAATTTTTAGTATACCTAAAATACATAAAAATATTGAACACCTACATTTAAGACTTCATGTGGTGATACAAGCATTAAAAATACACCCCTAGACAATTTATGTGGAAAGGATTTTAAAAACTTTTTATAATAGTAGTTCATATTCACTGAAGGATTTTGTGGGACTTCCTGAGCAAGATAAAAAAGTATTTATGGGAAGAAAAATTTTAAGTGTGGACATAATTGATTATTTACAAGTATTCCCCATGGTGAGGATCTGAATATGCTCAGAGAGGCATTAGTGAGTTGTGATTTTTTTGAATGCAAAAAATATTGAACTTATGGTTAATTTATGGAAATTATTTTATTTAATAACTTCATATACTTAGGAGAATATTATAACCAAATAAAAGGGGTGGAAAAGGGAACATCATGTGCCCTGATTTTCACAAATATAATAATGTAGAAATGGGAGAAATAATTTTTATTGCAATTGAACTTTAAAGCTGGAAATTATATGCTGAGTTTCTGAATGATATTTGTATTTTCTGAATGTTTCCCCAGAGAAAGTGGAAGATTTTATTAATTATATTAATAACACTACTGGATTTTTAAATTTTGCACACCAATACTGTCAGGATAAAATTATTTTTTTAGATGCTTCCACAACAAAAACAGTTGAAGGTTTAATTCCAAAATATGTATCTATATCTATCTATCTATCTAGATATAAATAGATAGGAAAACAATGTTTTAAAATTCTTATTTAAATTTCAGTAGTTGCCCCCTTTTGTTTAGAAAAAAAATCATGTCAATGATCAGTTAGTCAGGTTGGTGAGAATGATTTCTGATAATGTAATATTTATAAAAGAAAGGGATTTTTTATTGTCTCTGTTTCTCAAAACAGGATACACTTTAGACTTGTTTACAAAAATAACTAGTGAAGTCACATCAAACAGAAATAATAGATTTATCCCTATAATAAGGACTGCCACCCATCCATTTCAGGTAACTCCAGACCACATTAAAATCAACAATAAGTATTATGAGAGATCAATGGTATTAAAATAAAATTCTGAATCAAATAAAGTAAAGGACATTATGAGAAGGAACTGAAATATCTTTAAGTGCAATGAAAATGTATTTACACTATTTGGTGATACCCCTTATTTGTTTACAAAGGAGGTAAAAATCTAAAGAATAGATTTGAATTGAATGGTAGAATGAAGGAGAACATGAAGAAACTGCAGAAGAAGGGTACAGTAAAATGTGTTTTTGTAATCAATATAACTACATATTTGAGGAAAACATTTTACCATTAAAATATGTAGACAAACCTTTAAACTTAACTAGTTTGGAGAACTGTAGTTTGAGTGAGGAAGTTTATCTGTCTGTATGTCAAGAATGCCAATCCTTTTATATAACTAAGACTTAGGATACGCTTCAAAAAGACTATATGAATGTTATTATGATATAGACAATAAAAACACTACTAATGTGCTTCATAGGCACACTACAGAATGTGGAGGTCCATGTTGATTTAAGTTTGCAATATTAGAAAATATTATAAGGCACCCTAGGAGATGGCATTGGGAGATTAAAATAGAATTTAAAGAATTAATATGGTAATTAAGGCTCAATGCAACATCCTCCCTGGTTTAAATGATCACATATCAATAAACAGTGTTTTAAAATTAAGTTCATCTAAGTTGAAGAACTCATATAGTGTTAGTCTCTTACATTTGGAAGTATCATTTTAAAACTTATTTAAATATGTACTATATCATTTATTTATTTTTAAACGGCTAGATTAATGTTGGTAAACACTTTTTACAATTATGTGAACAAGCCATTTTTACAATAGATATTTTTGAACACTTTATGTATTTTGTGATGTATGGTTAGTTGTGGATATTTAAATGTTTAAAGATTTTTGTATATATATCTCCTCTCTGTGTGTGTGTGTGTGTGTATATATATATATATATATATATATATATATATATATATATATGTGTGTGTGTGTGTGTGTGTGTGTGTGTGTGTGTGTGTGTATGTGTGTGTGTGTGTGTGTGTGTGTGTGTGTGTGTGTGTATGTGTGTGCACATGGGTCCCTATCAGTTGATCAAGTTTTCAAAATCTCAAAATTCATATGGCTGAGACCATATGATCAAGTTTTTGAAAACTTTAAGTTTTTGAATGGAAATCATGGTACAGTGTGGATCAGGAAATTGACCCTTTTCCTTACTGTAGTGCAATCTCAGACTTGGTATATATAACTTACAAAGGGTGTGGAGAGTGCAGCATAAAAAGGTAGAGTTTTGTGTTTTTTTCTGTTTTTTTTTTTTTTTTTTGATGTTCAGCTTTTCAGAAACTCAATCATATGATTTTGACCAAATGAATTTTGAGTTTCTGAAAACTTGATCATCTGACATAGATCCATGCACATATGTATTTAATACCAAAATATTTAGTAAGTTTCTTATATAAGTTATAGTTTTTCATAGAAATATCAAGTTTTTATTTAATTACGTTTTGTGTTATGTATTTAAATTGATTGCTTGTTTTAATTGGTCCTTTGATGTTTGTTAAGTGTTGTTTTATTAGAATATAATACATGAATGAGATGTATGTCTTTAGTTCTGATGAAGTCCTGTGGTATGCTGTACAGTATAGTGGCTGAAAACACTCAACAAAAACTCAAAACATGGCCTACCATTATGCTGTGGTTACTTTGGATGGTTTGTAGTTTTTGAATGACAACAGCAGTCATGCTATCATTTATTGAACCCACAGAAGTTATGGCAAGCCATCTGTTGACACCTTATGAGGAGGCAGGGCATTAGCCACACTTTTCTCAGGAAGAGG
>NC_056725.1:372661885-372929385 GCF_019279795.1 Protopterus annectens | reverse complement strand
CTGCAGAGCAACATGAGAACAATGATGCACCAAGACGCAGCTTGTGGAACCGGATCTAATTCTATAAATGAGGCTCCCACACTGATTAAATAACCACCGGTTGGGTAGTTGAGAGCTGCTATTTTGCAGAGCTGCTCATTGTTTAAGGGGGTTGCTGCATGAGATATCACAGGGTGCCTTGATGAGGTATTGCAGAGTGAGTGCTTTGGAGCTTAACATGCTATACTAATATTTCTTCATATGTAGTTTATTCACATCTCAGCAGTACCAGTGTTGCTCACTTTCAGTGCTGGAAGACCAGAAGGCTGTGATTCTGTTCCCACACCAAATGATTCAATTGTTGACACTACAGTGCAGCATTTAGGGGTACTGCACTCCTGAGCATGTCATCTATCACATGAAACATTAAACCATAGTCCCATTTGCCTGAGCTGGTGGTAGCTCAGGTGGATATAAAAGATCCCACACAACCTGTCAGAAATACAATAGGGGAACTGCACTGCTGCATTAGCCAAATCTCTTGTAGTAGTTATGACAACAGGAGGTACTGCCAGCCATGCCAGGAGATGTAAGGCAGTAGATGTATGAACTGACTTGGCAGACAGGGAATGCAACTCTGCAGATGAACTGGGGAAAAGGGGATCTCTACTTAGCAAGCAGGACATCACTGCACAGGAAAGGGATATCCAGTGCTGCACATGGATATAAGGAAACCCATGGTGGGCAGACTAAACCACCCCAACAGAGTCCACTACTAATAGGGGAAGTCACTAGTTCAGGTACATGGTCAGGATCAAGGGTTAAATGTTTTAAATGTAGGTGGGGAACAAAAGATGGTGAAGCAAACAAGCAGGGATAACAGAATGCCAATGGTAAGTTGTCTGGAGACAACAGTTGTACCAAACTACCACCAGAGTTTGTATCCTATCTTGGTGGAGGGAAAACATGCCACTATCAAGGGAGAGATAGCCTCTGATATAACCACTGTAAAGCCTGCAGTAGTTAAAGAGGAGCAGTACTGCTTGTGCATTCCACTCCAGTCAGAGCTTTAGGAGGGATTCCATTCCAAATGCCTTTTGCTAGGGATCGCCTTGGCTGGGAGGGTGGAAAAGGAAGCAAGCAACTAGGTGTGTTTGAGGATATCCCTGCAGATGTCTTGATAAGGAATGATTTTGATAATGCAGTACCATGTGTGTATGCAGTGACACGCAGTCAGCTTGGAGACAGGCATGTTGGTCTGGTAGCCTGGGGGAGACCCAGACAGACCACACCACTGAAGACAGGACTGGGGCTATGGCTAATTCAGAGAGGGAGCTGCCCTGTAGCAGTGAACCTGAAGATGAGCCACAGCTGCTGAGAGGTACTTGGACAGGGTGACTGCAAAGGCAAAGGTGAGTGGTAGTATCCAGATTGACAGTAAGGCACTGCTGTCAGAAGATACCAGACTTCCTGCGGAAGGGGAACTGGGAGAAGTCACAAAGATAGACCTGAGCCAGGCTCGGCTCTCAGACCCTACATTACAATGCCTGAGGAAGGTAGCTAGGGAGGAGCTGGATTCTCAAGGAAAAGGGGTGTCTGTATACTGGAACAAAGGGTTAGTGTATAGAGTGAACTCCTGAGGGAGGGCTAGAGGGTGAGAGAATAAAGAAGTTGGTAGTGCCCAGAGCCTACCATCTGGCACTTCTAGCCATAGCCCATGACATTTCTTTTGCAGGTCATATAGACATAAAGCATACCAAGACACATATTATGCAGAACTTTTATTGGCCTGAGATTGTCAGGGATATAACAGGGTACTGCAGGACCTGTAAGCAGTGCCAAAAAGTGGGCAAGGCAGGAGACAAGGTCACAGCTCCTTTGATGCCTTTGCCGGTGACCGAAGAGCCATTTCAGATGGTAGCTATGGATATTGTGGGGCTTCTGAGTACCCCAAGTTCTACGGGGAAGAAGAAGAATATCCTAGTGGTAGAAGATTATGCTACTAGATAGCCTGAGGGGTGGCTCTGTCCTCCATCGAAGTAGAGAAGGTGGCAAATGCTTTGCTAGAGGTTTTCAGCAGGGTATGTTTCCCAAAAGAAATACTGACTGACAGAGGTGCCAATTTTATGTAAGACCTGCTGGCTTGTTTGTGGGAGCACTGTGGGGTGAAGCACTTAAGGACAACCCCCTACTATCCCCAATGGTCTTGTGAAGAGGTTGAAACCTACACTAATGACCAAGCTACAGGCATTTGCAGACCATTTTAAGAGAGAGTGGGACAAATACTTGCCCCATCTGCTGTTTGCTTACAGAGAGGTACCCCAGGAATCCACAGGTTTTTCACTCTTTGAGTTGTTGTACGGGCATAGTGTGAGGAGACCTCTAGATTTGATGTGTAATGAGTGAGAGGGTGAGTGTGAATTCCACAAGGAGTCTGTTGTGGCACATGTCCTAAACCTCAGGACAAGGCTTAGGGAGCTCATGGACTTTGCCCACGAGAACCTGGCAGAAGTCCAACTGCAAAAAAAGGTCTGGTATGACAGGAATGCTTGAGCTAGAGACTATGTTGTGGGACAGCAGGTAATGTTGCTCATTCCTGTTAGACACAATAAGCTACAGGCAGCTTAGAATGGACCCTACAAAATGGTAGGGAGGGTCAGTGATGTTAACTACATGGCAGAACTGCTAGGCAGGAGCACAAACTGTACCATGTTAATGATGAAACCTTACCAAGACAGTGAGGTGCACTGTGCTACGTATTTGCAGTAGGAGGAAGGAGGAGTCTGAGGGGGATCTATGGCTACAGTAAGCCAGCCAGCAAAATGCCAGCAAGGTACTATGGTGGAGCCTAGGGTTCTAGGCATATGGTATGACAGTGCAGCACTGTATTGCAGTCAGCAAAGCCAAGGTAGATGGGCTCTCAAGACAGGGAATGAAATAAATGGCTTCACCTTCATAATTAAACCACACCAACTGTGGGTAAACCTTCAATATATCACACCCAGTTGTTAGTTGTTGCTATAATATGTATACATGTTTGGATTGTCAACTACCATTTGGTTTAGAAGCTAATAATTTCTTAACATGAAATCCTGGATGACAGAGAAGCAGTTCATTTTCAGGTCTTGAGGAGTGGTCTACCCATCCTTTACACAGGTTGATATCTGACTCCCAGTTGCTGCCTTGTGAGGAGAAGAAAGAGGTGTGCATACTCCCACACACACTTTCCTGTTTCCATGGCTGTACACAGCAGAGATCCTCATAGACAGCATTGACCAATCAAGTCATATTGGTGGACAATACACCAAGTCATCAGTAGGTGTCACCAGTGCTGTAAGCACTGCAGCCTCCCTCTCCCTGAGGATGAGTGAACTAGTGTTGGCCACTCAAGCTCATCCTCCTCTGTCTGACTCCTCTGACATCCATCTGCTAATTAAACACGGGTCATCTAAGCTGTAATCAGGCATTCATCTCTCTCCATAATGTAGTCAAATTCTCTATCATAATTTTAAATAAACTCAACTCCCATGTATTTCACAGAGCTTAAAATCTTGGTACAGGCTTAAATGCAAGGCTTCAGTGACTGAAACTATGATGTGCTGTCAGTAATATACAATTCCTGTGATATGTATTAAAATACTGAGAATGCAGCATCTCAGTGTTCTCCTTACTCCAAGATCTCAGAGGTAGTTTATATATACAGCAAAATCTATTAGGTGCCAATTGAATTCTGTTTGTCAGTACCATCAAAAAAACATTTTATATCAAAATTTATCAGAGTGATTGAGCAACAGTTTTTAATATCAGAAGTCTCTGCCATGTTTCTGGATTAATACAGTTTGAGACTGAATAATACACTGGTCTCTAAAATCATTTCATAACAAAAAATTACACATCAGTAATAAAACAGAGGCAATTAGCTATGAAAGCAATGGTAAAAATGGTTAAGAGTCAGAAAGGGCATTATTACTTACATTTACAGTTTCACTCAGCACAAACTCAGCACTTAATTTTGATCTACAATTTTGTTTTGTCATATATGGTAACTGCATCCCATTTATATAATCAGTAATGAATATAAATCCTATGCAACAAGGGACTAATCATATAAAAGGGGAAACTGGTCATGACGATTTTTATAATAACCACATATTTAATCTGTTTCTTCCAGTTTATATGTAGAATATATTTTTTGGCTTTTTAATTGTGTAATTTCCCTTCCTCTTTAACCTTTTATTTGTGTTTAAGGACAACTGAATGTTAATGTAGTCCTCAGTTTTTGCCTTTAAAGCATGCTTTCCATCTATAAAAGGATGGCATCACATGTCACATAATGGGCTCTTCACTGTCATATCATCACCCTCACCAATACATCCCTCATTCTTTTGTCTACTCTACTCTGAAATTTTCTGTTCACATGTTGCTGGTATGAAGAACTTAAGCATGTCTGAAATGGCAATGGAGTCATTATCCTTACTGCAGATAGTACCCCACTACCTCAAGCTCTAATGACATTCACAAAACAATATGAATGGTCACTTGTCTCAAGAAGCATAGCCATGCATGAATTCAGTCTCTGCCTTTTCTCAACATGGTCAGTGGCACCAAGCCAGCCATCAAGAGAGTCAGTCCAGAGACTGTTTGCACCCATATGATGTAACATCTTATCATCTTCATATGCTATCTAATCCCCTTTAAAACTATTCCTCAGTATCACAGCCCCATTTTCCTTTTCCTTCCAGAATCCTTCTGTTCATTTCCTTGCTAAGTCTTCCCCTGCTGGTCCTTTCCACTGTTCCCCTCCTTCCTTTCCACCTTACCAACTGCTTTCTAGCACCTCTTCCCTTCACACTTCGCCAGTCTTTTCTCCTTATTATCTCTCTCTTGCTTATTTATTTATTTATTTATTTATTTATTTACAGTTTGTTAAATGGGTAAGTGAGCTGATCTATTGACCCTTTTCAGTCACAGTCTTAATATTACACATACACATGCAAATGGAATAACATTACAAATGCAAACGGAAGATAATTATGGAATGGAAACATAAAAGAAATATCATATTTGTAACTAAAATGATTAGAGAACTAAATGCAATAAAAATTATATATACAGTTATAATCACATGAGCAATACCATTATAAATACAGATAAAGCACACAAACAAACTTATATATATATATATATATATATATATATATATATATATATATATATATATACACATAACATATATTTACAATGAGAAATACTTAGTGAAGGGTGAAAGAGTTGAAATTTACTGCAAAAGTTAAACAATGTAAGACAATGTATTGTACTGGCCTATCACCCTGCCTTTCCACAGTTTCTAATAGAATTAGCCCACTGGAACCCCAGGCAATCAATCCGCTTTCTGCATACTATTACTCCTCTCTCCTGTTCTCTTCCTGATCCTGCTTACAACCCACCTGTGTTTAAGACCATTACCATATTATAGCCATGATAATTAGCTGCCCACTACACATAGCTCTCAACCTGTAAATGCAAGAAATCTGGACAACACCAAAATAATAGGGGTACAATGACTCCAAAATAGAGATAAATTTTAAATATTACTTTTATCAGTTTAGAAAGTTGATATACTAAAAAGTTTTAATTAGCATGCATTTTCTGAAGGATATGAAGTCTGAAAATAAAATGTCTGTTATTATTTAATGTTAGCATTCCTTAATGATTTGCCAGAAAACCACAACTTTTATGAGGGACAGACCAAAAATTAGAGGAACAATCTGGACATTCTGTGAAAATCTGGACCATTGAGAGGCATGCCACCACAATATATATCCTCATCACCTACATTTAATTACCTCAGTATCTCATTAACACAATATCTATTTAGATACAGATACCCCATCTTTGTCTTCATCATGCCACACAGCAGCCTTATCTTACTCCCTCAACATGCCCAGTCCTCTACATACAATACTCTCCCATACCCTTCACAGTACTTTGAGACATACTGTTTCCATGTATCCACCATATTTTACTATTTTTTTCTATTTCAGTTTCTTCTAAATCCTGTGATTCATCTTCTCATTTACCGCTCCTTTTGTTCACTTATACCCCGGTCCCTTCCTTTTCTTCTCCGTCTTGCTTTTATGATTAGCAGCTGCTGTGAAGACCTTTATTTGCAATTATTGCCCATACTCCTGTATCATAACTGGATTACTAACAAAAATATCAGACCCAAAATTACAGGTTTTGTTGTCCAAAACATATACTGTGATTTAATTAAAAAAAAAAAACAATGAATTTTGAAAATCACGGTTACAAAACAAAAGTGTTGTTTTGTTTCTTTTTCTTTGTAAGCAGAGAGGTCAGGACTTGAACCCCCATACAACTAGCAATGTCTTTTAGCTTCTCCTGTTAGGGGGTCTCATAGCAGATAGCCAGTGCACAGACTGATTGGCAGTGGAGTTTTTACTATGACGAGTTGCCAGCCTGGTATCCAAACTTCACAGAAGCCATACACACACACACACACACACACACACACACACACACACACACACACACACACACACACACACACACACACAAACCTACCTGCATGTCTTTAAAACTCACTCGACCGCAGGGAAGACATGAAGATTCTGCACAGAAGGAGCTCCAGCTGAGAATTGAACCAGAGAACCTCTTCCTGTGAAGTGACAAAGCTAAACACTGCACTACCACAGCTAACTCTAAATACTTATATATACTAACTGTAAAATTACTGTATCTAGTAACAGGAAGACTACTCAGAGGTGCCATTACATCAGGCTTAGTATATATTCCCCCCACATTTTCACTTTAAGTTCCATCATTTTAAGAATCACAGTTGTACTCCTCAGAATTTCATTGGGTACTCCCAGTAGCTCATTAAAGTCTGCATTGCTAGAGGCAAAATAAGGAGGTAAGGTGAATTTAGAACCATATGCTATAAATTAATGTTGGCCCTGATGTCTGAACAAAATTAAAAAAAAGAAATCTGCATAATGACTTGCAGTCAGAGGATAAACATGCTGTCACTTTAGTTTCCAAGTTAAGAAAAGCATAAATGTGCCAGCAGTGTTATGCGCTGATTCAGAAGATCTGATTTCTTCACAGCTGAGCCATGTCTTACATGAAAGTAAATGAGCTATTTAGCCAATCATTCTTGAACACATTCCTCCAAGGTTGTCCACAGACTGAACCCTTCAGTATTTTTCCAACCATTTCTTTTTCCACTGGGGACACAGTCACCAACTCCTTCATAATCCAATAAAAACCAACCCCCTTTTTATTTATTCACTAAATAATTTACCCATGAAAAACCGAACTTTAATGTCATATTGCTAAACAACACGCCATTTGAAGCAGTGCCCCATAGAAAACTACTGGGGGTAATAGTAGATGACCATCCCAAATATGACCTCTACATACAGAGCAATAAAAAAAAATCACAAAAAACAGGAATGCTGTAGCTAAAAATTTGTTAGTGCATCCACCAGAGTCACGCTGGTTCTACCATACTGGCCCAGCCTTTGGGTCACCCTAAAATCTATACTTGAACAAGGTTATAACACGGTAACTAACTCTGCAGCTAGTACAAGTCAAACAACAAATCACTGTTCTGCAATAAAAATTCTAAATAGGCTAGAATTATCCCACCAACTCAATTATACCCTCTTAGCACAAAAAAAATAAATTTAGTACCACTTCCTGTCTAGCTATAAGCACACCTGCAATACCACCTCCTAAATCATCACCTTCAATCTTCTGACAAATATCTACTTAACATCTAAGAAGTCTTAACAAAAACTGCAGTCAAAGTCTTTACTTACATTATGTAGCAAAAGTCAGGAATATGATCCCTGCACCAATCAGGGCAATGCATACCATTCATTCATTTAAGCTGCAACAAAAAGAATTCCTCTCTGACTGCTGGCTTTGCACTGGGCTAATCATTTCAGCTCCTACAGCTCGAATACAAATATACATCCTGTCTCTCCTTTTCCTTCCTTTTATTTATCTTACTCTTATTTTTCTTACTTTTACTTTTACTCTTTATTTCTCTCCCATATCTACCCCACTTATAACCTCTAACAAATACTTATTTCTCACTCTCCCCTCCCTATCCACTGTTTGAATATTCCACTCTTGACATTTGCTTATGAGTGAATAATAAACTCTCGCACTTATAACCTCAGCACATTTCAATGCTACATGATATTGTATTTATTTTGTTTTAATGATGATATAGGTACACTATTATACATGACATATGTGTATTAATATTTGTATTAATCTACATATTTACAGTATATTGTAATATGATGTCAGTTTTAAACTATTTATATGTATTTTCAGTTCTTTCATTTGTGGAGCTTTTCTCCCCTGACTGCTGCTGAGAACGTATAAAAATATATAGCTGGATTTTCCCAGTAAACATATGTCAATAAATAAATAAATAAAATACCAGAAGGAACTAATATGTCTCCTGTATCGTCTCATCCATTGATTTTGAGTCCTGTTCTCATTTCCTTTGCAGGAGACAGTGACTTTTTCCACGTCATGCTTCTTGTGAGTGATGTCCAGTGCATGTTGTTCAACATCTCACTTCTGCAACCCATGAATTTAGTTATTTAACTTAAGCAGTTTGGATGTCTCATAAGGATGTCCCCTTGTGCTTCTTTCAGGAGTTGTTCAAGGAAGATTCTCCTGTGAAGAAACTCAGGGGCAAACTCTTGATATGATGGATAAATTATCTCTCTTAGCTGGCCAGGAAATACTCTGGGATCTACCAACATGTGCTGGAATCCATGGCTAAGAAAGTTTTGTCTGCCCTGCTTAACCTCCTGCTATCATGACTACTGCCAGAAGTGGAATCAAAATAAATTACAAACAGCAGAAGCAGAATCATTTAGAAGCTTAACCTGAAAGTTATTCTGGCAAGTGGTGAGTCATACCAAAACCTACAATATGAAAGCTGAAATTTTAAAAATGACTAAATCATGAGCTATTGTATGAACGTTAATTAATGGTAAAATATGAAATGTTTAAAAGTGATCCATCATTTGTATTCACCCTTTCAGTATTAAAAGCAATATTTGTATTCCCCTCTCAGTATTAGAAACAATAACATTTTACTTGTCATGTTTTGACATCTGAAAGTTTTCATATTTTCTTTACCTTTATTGATTTGATCAGATACTGCCTTATAGAGTCATAGTATCAATAACTGCATACTTCACTGCACCATTAAAAGTGCAGGCTTCCACATACCATACGTGGGCTTTTTGTCTCCCATATGCCTATTTTAGTTTAAACACATCCAAACTGGAAATCTTTATTACTTCTGCCAACAATCTGTTTCAAAACTTTAGAATTATTGGAGTAATGTCTTCTATCTTTATATGTAGGAACAGTTTTTCAAGAGTTAGACCAACATCCAAACTAAAGTCAACATTTAATATTGTTCATGATGCAATCTGTAATTTGCCTCAAAAATCTGCCCAGGGTGGTAAATAAATGTATTACTTTAAGTCTGTCAATGAGGTAAGTCCTAAGGCTATGTACCCTTTTGATATAATATATCTGAACTTATGCTAAAATCCGTATGTCTACCACTGATAAACAGCAAAAACATAGGATATATTTCACTGTGGGTCTTATCATTGACACGAACACTGATTTTAAGTGTATCTGGTTTGCTAGATTCTACTGTAGTCAGTCTGAACGTTATTTATTGTATACCTTTGTACCTGATATCTACACCATGCTGCTTTGTTGGTATCCCAGTGCCAAATGGCACACTCAGATACTTGGTGTTTGATACAATATATTGATGAAGATTAGCCATTTTAATTGTAATATACAACTGACTCCATAAAGTACAAATTTATGTTTTGTTGTAAACTTTCAAGCCTATTTTTTACAACTTATACTTTAAGAGAACTCAAGAATTCCTTTAAGCATTCAATGTCTTACACGACATTTATTACTAATCCAGTCTTGCAGTTGTATGCATATTTAATGATGCAGAATTTGAAAAATGTTGATTAACTGAAAAATGTCAAATTAAAGAAATGGATCATAATATGGAACCTTGGGGAGCTATAGTGTTTGCATCTCCAAGAAATTTTCACACCATTTAAAATAACACATTATTTTCTAGTCCTCAACCAAGCGTTTATGCATTTAATAATATAATAAGTTACACCTCATCAAACAATTAAGCATTTGGTCATGTAAGAGGCAGTCAAAAGCCTTTGATTCATCCAAATTAGCAACTAAGTAGTGTTTCTTCTGTTATAATAAAGAAGAGATTTTATTTTAAGTAGAGCACCCATTTATAAACCCATGCTGTTTATCAGCCATACTTTGTCCATATTTATTATTCATTATAAGCAGTTGCAGCAATCATCATTCAAATGTTACCAGGAATAGATGTTAAACTGATAGGATGGTAATATACCATACTATAGTCATTACCTCTCCCCTTGTGAAAAGGGGCCATAAAAGCTCTGCTATATTTACTGGCTACTACAGATTTACTCAAGAGCTCATTTAACATATATGTCAGATAAAGGAACTTCATCAGTAGGAATCATGTTAACAGAGTGTCCATATGTATTAGCAGAACCAGTAAAACGGGTTTTTAGGTATTTACCTTTGTGATTATGCTGCACCATTATGTTGGTTTCTCCTCTTTCCCCCTTTCAGTACCTCTATCTGTATATACAGAGATCTTGATATCTAATGTAATCTATTTCTGCCCTTAAATGTCCTTCATATTTTTGCAGAGATTGGGTATGTCACCTGCTAATAGCTTCTGTTGCCTGCTTTCATTGCTAACCTCCAGTCAATCCAAACCTGTCATCCCTTAATCACCCTTTCAGTCATCTGTATTAAGTAAAATTATTAGCATATGACCCTTAAAGCACTTCTGAAAACCCAAGTGATTCCACCAGCTCCACTGTAAACAGCCCTCACTCCATAATTAGTAACATTAAATGGCCCAGCTCCCTGGTGACTTATTCCAACAGGCACTCCATCTTGCTATTACTAAGGTCAGCAAGTGGCAATCCAATCTAAAAGTAATTGTAAACACACTGTTTCCACCTTACCTTGCTATGTTGTATGGCTTTTCCTTGCTACATGTCAGATTTTTAAAAACATCCCTCAGTATCAGAAATCTGATATCCATTTCCATTTTCTCTGGTTCTTATATCATCTGACTTTTCTACTTTTCTCTTTCCTTGTCCTTTTGCTATGCCTTCCCCTAGATGCTCTCACCACTTCTCCCATTCTCCTCTTAACCTTTAACACACTGTTTTTTTTGCAATTTCGTCTGCCTCCCTCCATTCCCTGCCACCTTCTTATCCTCAGTGGTTCTTTTCTTTCCTCTGTTTCTATCACCATCTGCCTGCTGGAATTGCAGGTAATTTACCTTCCTTTACTCATTCATCATTATTTTTGCTGGCATTCATACTGATTCCTACCTCTGAGCAGCTCTGCCCCACACCCTTGTACCTTATTCTGGTCATTACATTTAATACTGTATTATATGGGTTTTCCTTTTTACCTCTTTATTATATCCTTAGTAAAAAATCACTGCCATACCAATCTGTGTACTTTCTACCTCTCTTCTTCCATTATCACCACAGACAACAATATTACTTGTTCCTCCATCTTGCCCATATGTCAGTATACTAGGCATTCTAGTGCTCTCCCTTCACAGTTTTTTAGTTTTACCATTTCCATGCATCCACCATATCGTACCCTCTACTTTTCATAGTTTGTTTTTGTAGCACATCTAGCTTATCTATAATGTTATGGTTGCATCCTTTTCATTCCTTCTTAGCCTGGTTAGCATCTGTTGTTTCTAACTTTATCTGACAAGTCAATCCTTGATCTAGCACAGCAGTTTCTTTTATGTTGAACTTCTAAAACCAAAATTATTAGGATACAGGAAGTGAGGTAAGGGCCATCTGCTATAAACCAACAAACGGTTAATCCTTCAGCTGGCTTAGTGTCACAGAGTGATGTTTCCATGAATGAAACCAATGGAACCCAGATTTTGACTGGCAAACCCAGCCCCTAAGGGTTTGGCACCTGTGTTTTATTCATGGCAAGAGAGTAGCTATTTTAAAATAAGGCAACACTCCAATCAGAATACTAGTAACCATAAGCTTAACAGTCAGGAAGGCCTTAATGTTCAGACAATTTCAACACTGTAACAAAACTTTGTAAAGTACAGCCACTCTTCAGAAATATCTATCAGAGCCATAGACTGGCATGTCAACACATTTTTTTCTTCTCACTTTCACTCTTTTTCTCTATTTCTTTCATTTAGCTAAAGCACAGCCTGTATATTACATTAACTGCACTTAACATCCATGCATTATAACCCAATATCTCATTCTCTTGATGGTCCCTACCATTTTCATAGCACATCACTTCACCGTGACCTGGACATTATTGCAAATTCTCATTTTCTGTTAACCAAAACATCTATATCACAAAAACTGTATGTTTAAACAGACTAACAACTTACAAATTATAACTTCTTGTTTTCCTTCTGTAGCAGGGCATGACCTGGTCTTCTAAATTTACACACTCACACACACTCACACTCACACACACACACACACACACACACACACACACACACACACACAGAAAACCTCTGAGGTGCAGTTGTACTAAATATCCCAGCTGCACATTTTTTCCACACTGACATTTTTAAAAAGTGGCTTTTTTTATCCAATAGGAAGACAAATATGTATTTCCCTTTCTTGGTCCAAGTAAATATTTAAACACTGCAACTGTGATGTCCTGGGCCTGGGACAGTGATCAAAGAGTCTCAATCCTCACCATGGACACAGGTGAGGGATGTTCACTTGGAACAAAAATAAATACACACAATATTTCTAGATGCAGCTCTCTGCACCAAGCACAGTTCCCTTTAAGAGCACACAGGGAACACACTCCCAATCTGAGGCTAGGTTTTGTCTCTCTCACCAGGCCCCAAATAAGACCCCACACTGACCACAGCTGTAGAACTGAGTACTCCACTGAGTGTTCCAAGCCAAGTCTTCCACCACCCTCTCTGAGAAACCAGTGTTCTGTGTCCCTGCTCCAAGTACCTGACACACACACACACACACACACACACACACACACACACACACACACACACACACACACACACACACACACACACACACACACACACACATCTACCAGTTATGCCCTCCTCTGCCCAGACTATAAGATAGATTTACTGCAACCAGCCAGCTACTTTAATGCTCTTTCAAGGGTACCCATTTATAATGAGTAAAATTAATACTAATACAAATGGTAATGTTTGACCAATACAGCATGGATTTCAGAAGTGGCCACAGTACCACCAGATAAATATAAGTACTCTCAAAGCTTAAAATATTCTCTAAATGACCAGCCACAATGAAAAGTTTAAATATATTTAATAATAAATAATAAAAGAACATGAAAAATCAAAATATCTATTTACAATAAACACCAGAGTTTTGATCACATGAAATATTAAAGCACAGATGGAAAGGTTCACACAGATTCAGAAAAATAATATTTAACTAATCTCACTATATTTTCCTGATTGATCTAAAGAATTACTATTCCCTGGTTACTTACTAAAGCAAGGGAAGATGAAGTGGGTGGGTGATCCTACTTTGTCAGGTTTCAAAAACAGACTGCTCTGAGACCTCTCTCATCTAGTATTAACACATCATTGCAGTGCTGGATTACAGAATGACATCACATACATCTGGTCATCTGACTTCTGCTTCCCACACTACCCCCTTTACTAGAAACTGAACCAGAATCCATAATACACACACATAGAGCTTTGCTAAGATGTGTTATAGTATCTGGAAGCTATAAAACTATTTCAAAAATGTCCACCCTCCCAGGGTAGCAATTACTTCACCCCTACGGACAATACAGTAGGATTCCTAGTCCTGGTTTTCAGAAACATTTTGTCTCTGGCTGCAATCAGAACTGGGATATACACTCTTTATGGCTTAACAAGGTAATTTAATTTCAGACTATGTTTAAAAGTAAAGCTCCAGGAACATGTTAGGAATATTATGAAACAAAAAGAAGAGAGTCCTGTGCTTAAACATTTTATGTTATTTCATAATTCAAATCTTGAAGGCTTAAAAGCCACTATTTTAGAAAAAAGTTTCAGCTGGTTTTTATTCTGAATATTTGTATAAAAAGAAGTTAATATATAAAGAAAGTATTTTTATTTTAAAATACAATACTTTGTCCCCTTTGAGCCATAATCAGGAATGTAATTGGAGGCTATTAATTTAATATGTAATTGGATGATTGTTTAATTGTTGTGTATTTAACTGAAAATGAATTTTTACTAGTTTGTTGTCTTTGAAGGCTTTGCTGTAACACTGGAGAGTGATTAAAGTCTGGTTTTCTGGTTCCTGTTTGTCATTATTGTATTTTTACTTTATTTAGTAGTATTTTATTATGTTTCAAAGTTAGCTGCACTGAGATTAACTTCTTCTCTTCCAGTACCCTTTGTTACAATATATTCAGTTCAACAGTTACAATACAGTCTGACATACAGATGTATTTATTTTCTGTCCATCAGGACCCATTGTTGGTACATTTTTAACACAAGCAGGTTTACAAATACATTTTCAACATAAGTACTTGTACAACTTAGTTGATATACAATATAAATGACATATAATTCCTTATAAAACTTGAGCTAGCTATGAAAGCATATGTTACACATCCACTGCCCTACTTCTCCTGGCATAGCTGGCAGTACTCACATCATCACACTAACATCACTAACTTAATATCTACCAGTGAAGGGCTGCCCCTGGCTCAAAATTTCAAGTAATTGGAAAACCTATGTTGGTCCAATAAAAAGTAGCACATCATGTCTGTGTTCCAGTCTCTTTCTGTTTTCTGTTAGCAGACCAACACATCATTTCTTAATGTTTTTCAACTGTCATTTGATACAGTGATTTCCAGATCTCTATTTTCATTTCACTATTGGCCATAACAAACAACACCAAAGAAAAACTTTAAGCATTTTGCAGCAAATGTTTTCATTAACCACTGGGCACCTTGATGTGGACTGTAGCTAAAAATAAAAATAATAGTCATGCAGGTGAAAAAAGTAAAAAGCTTTACACCCTTTTAGCACAATAACAGCCTTCAAGCATGCAATTAGTATCTAGAAAATGGTCTTGCTACAAATAAGTAGGATAGTCATTCATCAGGGAATCATCATTATGAGTTGCCTCTTCTGAGTGTAGAAACATATCTTTTTAACAACTGAAATGATTTCTGTCTAAAGCAAGTGAATTGTGACACTTCATTAGCTAAGTGCATGTCTGTCAACTTGCATTAACAGTCCATTGTTCTTCACAGCATGAGAAACATTATTTCTACTGTCTAATATGAAAAATCATTAAATCTTGTCCATCTAGGATTAGAATGAAAAACTGAAAATAGCCTTCTGGAGTACATGGCAAAGACAAAGTGCAGAGTCATATTTACGTCACTGCAATAAAATCACATTTGAAAACATGTTGCATTCTAGTAACATAAATGTCCATTTCCTTCATATACTATATGTATTCACTTCTAAAGCTAAATACATTGTGTTGTCGGGCTTTATTTTCTTTATTTTCAGCTCAAAAGAAAATACATTATAGGCTGCATTATCACTGAGGACACCTCCTTGCTTTAAGTGAAAGAGGTTCCCCTCTTTCCCTGCAACTGTGTTATCAGCAGGAATGGCACTCTTAAGCAATTTCAAACAGAATAAATTTTAACTAAACATTTTCTGTATTTTAACAAGATGTTAATATGATCACTTATTCTACCCACAACAGAAGTCATAGGACAGTTTACTTAAAGCTTTGCATCAAAGCTCTTACTTTTCTTTCTATCCTGCCTCTTTCTTCCCCTCCATTTTCTAGTGGAACATCAGTAATAGCCTTTCTGATTTCTGTTCTTGAGGTGGTACCTCCCAGTTTACTCCATGTATATCAAATTAACCCAGAATTCTGTTATACTTTTCCTTCTAGACCTCCCCTTAGCCTTGGTTTCACCTTCACTTAGTCTGCAGGCACCACATATATGAAGTCCTGCACACTATGCCTTTCTACTTCTGGTCTCTTCATTCTCCATCATACACCCCCCATACACACACACAAAAGACAGCTTTACTTATTGAGTTTTTGCATTATTCATTCATTTCTAATGTGTATGTGATATTCCAATGCTAACACAATGCTACCTCATTTCTTATCTTCCACAGCATGCCTCTCCTGAACATCTTTGGCACTGCTAACACTATAGCTCACATATTTTTATTTGTAACAAGCAAATAGGTGGTTAATTTTAAGGCTTTTGGCAATTTTTCCATTGCACTTTGTACATCATTCTGTTTCATGCTGACATTTTGCATATGTCTATTCTTCTTCCATGTTTTATAACCCTACAATTGTGCATGTTTTTTATGTTAGTTTTCATTCTTCCTTCCCACCTTTCTGCTCATGTTTAAATATCTTACTTCTAAAGTAATCTGCTCTTTTTTGCTTTCAGAGTCTGATTTGCATCCATACTGAAATGCAACATATCCCATGCTAACAACTTCTGCTTCCTCACTTCTTCCTCCAGCCTCTACCCTTCCTCCCAGCCTTTCTTCTTCTCCTTATAATTCTCACCTTAGACCAATGTTTCTCCAATTTCTGCCACCATAAGCCTCTTAAAATCTCAGGCAATTTACCTTGTTTTACTTCATTGTTGTTATTTGCCCTTAATTTGTTCATTATCCTTTCTCTGATCCTTCATTGTCCAAAATCTATAACCTTCAACTTATTCAGCACTTTTAACACATTACCTCACTATCACATGCAGTGCAGAAGAAAAACTGAAGCATATTTTACCTCTCTTATTTCCTTATTAGCCAGTCACAGGCATCCCATTTCCATCATAATTCATTGAGTCATACTGTTTGTGTGCATCCACTACATCTTAGCCAGTTATCTTTCTATTCTTAAGGTTCAACTGCTACCACTACTACTGCTGCTGCTACTGCTACTACTATTACTACTACTGCTACTACACCACTACTACTACTGTTACTGCTAATAACACTACTACTACTGCTACTACACCACTACTACTACTATTACTACTGCTGCTACTACTACTGTTGCTGCTACTACACCACTACTATTATTGCTGCTGCTGCTACTGCTACTATTACTGTTACTGCTACTACTACTACTGCTACTACACAACTACTACTACTGTTACTACTAATAATACTACTACTACTGCTACTACACCACTACTACTACTATTGCTACTGCTGTTACTGCTACTATTACTTCTACCAATACCACTACTACTACTACTGCTCCATTATTCTATTTAAACATTGATACATCTCTTTCTTAGTTTAGCTCTCAGTGTTAATATCAGCTGCTTCATCTTTTATCTGTCGAGGCACTCAAAGATGTTGCAGTGTAGATCATTTCACTCAAAAGCCAAAGTTTGGTGAGTCCAGAAAGTGAAGTCAAAGTCATGTGATATAAAGTAATGGATGATCCCAGTTTGGGTGGGTAAGTGGATATGATGGGTCATGGCGAAAGAATATGTAAACTTTAATCACACAGACATACAAATAAAACAAATTTAAATGCTAAATTAACAATATGCAGCTAGAAGGGAAATGGTTTCCTTAGCTTCCAAGTTAATGACAAATGCATGGATAAGAGTAAACAGTACTACAATCATATTCAGGATCTCTTGTTTCTTTCCAGCTCCACCACATGCTGAGATAAAATCCATCTCAGACTGTTTCCAAGGCCTTACCTGAGATTAAATTAGTTATATTGTCAACCATCACCAACAACTTTTTCCCTAGCATATCCATGGAATGACCCTTACAATACTGTAAATAAAATGCCTTCTAGTTTCCAGTGGAGCAAAATGTCTGAAGAAAAAGAAAAGAATATGTTTTCATATAATGATTTACCTATTTTTTTTTTATTTTGAGCACTTCTCTCAGTTCCTTTACATTTGAGAGTGATGGTAGTCAAACAATATTCACAATGTCAATAGTAGAACTTAGGAATTTATCTCACTTTCAGCACGTTCAAGAAACTTTCAGAGATGCCTTGTTGGTGGCTTAATTTGTAACAGGCATTGCTTACTAGGAGGAGACTTTGGGGCAGACCCAGGACATCTCTGGTGGGTCAGTAACTTGTTTAGTTCCAGCATGAATGAAAATCTGTTTCTGGGGAAAGAAAAGACTGGTCATTTCCACTTTGCATTCATCATGACCTTTTTCAGAAGACATGGAAAGAAACTGTAGGACTTTCAGCATGAACCAAAAACTTCTTCAAGTCAGACCTGAAAGCTCTTTCAACATTTGAGAAGTCGTATTACTTCTTTGATCCCACAATTTCAAAGTCAAACTTTTTAAAATTCTTTAGTTGTCAATGATCATATGACCATTAATGTTAATTTTTTTCATCTTTGAAATTATTTTGCCTGTTGAATTCATGCTTTCAGTATCACAAGCAACACAGTTCTGTTTATTTAATGTGCATTTCAGTAATTGTAGGCTTTTTTGCCTTGTATTTTTTCTGCTTTTTTTTTGTTAGATTATATGTACAGTTATATATAAAAACTAACTAGCATTTATTCCCCCATCAGAGGGAGCAGGATTGTTAGTGGAATCAATCATGCATTGTGGTTATTTTATCATGCATTTGCACCATATCACAGCTTATCACTGTGTGCAGGTATTAGTGGGGATATTTCCAAAAGTTCCACATGGCACAATATCAGCATGTTACATAAATTCTAAATATTGTATAGAAGGTCAGGTATTCAGAACTAGTAGAAGTTACAAATGTATACATTTGTGAAACTTCTTACAGAGTTCCTCATTTGGTATGTGGTATCTATTGCAGTATGTATGGAGGTTTGGCAACTGTTGCTTAGGAATGTCCGAATCAGAAAGTGTTTCTTCATGTGCAATTGTAAAATTTGTTTACTGGTATTGTTATGTCTGTGCTTCTGCTGGACATGTTAAGAATATTTCTTAATTTCTTTTGGCTTGGACAATAGTGAAAAAGGGTCTAGTCAAACTGTTAAAGGGTGTGAGTTCTTTTTCACTCTCTTAGTCTAAGACAAACAGTAGTGACATCACAATGTCTCCTTCCATTATCTGGCCTCTCCACAGAGATAGTTGTTATTAGATGGAGCTTTCAAGCTTTACTACCTGCACTGGAAAGCAATTTATGCACTTTAAATATGATGTTAACTGTTTTCATGGGTATGTGATATGTGAAGAAGGGGGAAACACATTACTGCACTGTTTCTGGCACATGCACTGAATACATGGCTCTTCAACAGCCATTGTAGAGGTGTTTCTCACAATACTGCATATTTGTTTTCTTGGTTCATATCAGTTTTCAGTGTATGATATTGGTTTCTTAGAAAATGCTGATTAAATAGCTTTATCAAACATATTTAAAATACCTTAATAGTAATAAACATGTATAACAGTTAACCTAGTACATTTTCATTCCATTTTATATCCTTCCTACTCCTCTTCTTATAGAGAAGAAAAACACTAATTCTGCAACTAGCCTTGGTTTTGACAGGTTCTATTCTTGGAGATGGAACCAAAATCCCCACCTAACTATACTGAAAATAAAATATTATTATTGTTATCTCTAATCTAGATACAGATGAAGACACTACAACAGGAATCCCAAATGTAGCAGAGGTATGAGTGTTCACTAAATTTGCTTTCAGGTCTGTACCCATTAAGGCTTCCAATAATATTCTATCAAAGTTAAGAATAAGTGCCTCTGCTGTGCTAGTTCATATCTGTTCTAGTTCCAGCTGAATTCAGCTTAGCACACTCATGATAGTCAGCCACTTAAACAAGCCAGAGCACTAAATTATCTAAAGAGTTTAAGTTTTATATCAAAGCAGTAACCATTTTATGTTCAGGTTAAGCTAAATTAAATTTTATCTATATATATATATATATATATATATATATATATATATATATATGTATAATTAAATGCTTTTGATACTGGCCAGTGTAAATTTAGGCAGGGCACCTCCCCTACTCTTTTTTATTTGATAAGTGCCATGGGATCTTTAACATCCTCCTGACAGGCAGAGCCTCAGTTTAACAGCTCATCTGAAGGGCATCACATTCAGGAGTGCAGTACCTCACTTATGCTGCACTGTCAGCACAAGAAATTAATCAAGCACCTGAGCTGGGAATAGAACTCACAGCCTTCTGATTTTCCAGCACCAAAAGCAAGTGTGCCTTCTGTTGCACCACTGATACTTTTTAGTTAGTCTACCTTACTCATAACGCTTGCACTGCTCCTTACCGAGCTTTACTGCTCATAGAAACTAAATACGGAAATGCATAAAGAGAAGGAACTCTTAACTGTAGACAACGCACACACAAACACACACACACACACACACACACACACACACACACACACACACACACACACACACACACACACACACACATACATACACACTCTCACACATGCATGTGCATGCACACATACACACACACTGTCACACACACACACACACACACACACACACACAAATGCACACTCTGTTACACATGCACATGCATACATACACACACACACACACACACACACACACACACACACACACACACACACACACTCACTCTGTCACACTTGCACGTGCATGCACACACACACATACACACACACACACACAATGGGAAAATTTCTTAACAACTTTCCACAACAGACAGCCATGTATGCAACGGCTGTGCTTTAAGGAAAAAAGTTACATTCAGTACAATATGTCTGTTTTAATGTGAAATATCTGTGTTAAATGCATTTTCCAAAACCAGCATTTTAAAAAGATCTGAGACTTGAAGAAATATGTTTAACAACATACTGATGAATGATTATTTGTGAATTATTTGAAGTACTCCCTTACAGTCTGTGTCACTGACAAAAGGAAGTACTTGGATTCTCTTGTGTGGAATTGTTTGTATTAAATAAATTATATCAAATTTCTTTGTGTTTAAAACTTTTGTATTAAATAAATTATATCCATTTTCTTTGTGTTTAAAGCAATTTTCCCAGAAGACTGAGACATTTTCAGAAATGTTTTCTGACTGGTATATCAAAAACTATATATAGAAACAATTCTGCAAAGGTTACAGATGATAGCAGTGCATTAATGTACTACTTGGGTGTTCTGGGTTTCGGAACAAATTTTGTTTGAAGCTTCTTCAACTGAAGAAATGTAATTTCATTTAAATGTAGCGAAATAGACTTGCATTTATATTTTTTTACAAACAAACTAAATTAAGTCAGTGCAGTGCCCCTTAAGGATTACAAATTTTAAATGATGATTTACAGGATACATATGTGTCTTACCAATGTCAAAATGATCTGTTCCTAAATGAAAATTCAATACTGTGCTATATCTACAACTATGCTATTACCAATGCTACTGTAAACTTCCATGTAAATTATTCTACATTCTGTTTCATGTTCAGTTGTATTGTCTGGCCTCTCTGGCCTGGGTCGTGACTGAAAAGGGTCATAGTTTCATAGGTTCTAGATGTATACTAGGCTAATGACCACTAGAGTCCTTATAAGCCTAGCTGAGCAACCCAAATGTAACTCACAAATTTGAGTTATAGGGAGTAATTTACTGTCTGCCTCTCTTCATCAGACACATAGGTGCCAAATTAGGGGTGAATTTCTGATTGCCCATCCACTGATCCAAGTTGTGCTTAAATTGGGCTAGGGAGGAATTCTGTTTCAAATGGGTCGGGAGCCTGTTCCAGAGAATGGGAATTCTCTGAGAAACATCTGTCTGTCCAACATGTCCTATTTATGTCACAAGCAAAATTTAGATCTTTTAATCTAGTAGTTCTGATGCTGTTTGTTTTCTGAATGTACAAAAGGCTCATCAAAACAAGATCCAGGGATGCCTTGTATGCCAGGCAAATTTCACCTCTCAAAAGTCTGCAAAGAGACAGAGCTTTGAGATGATCAGGGTAGCACACTGTGTTTACTCATTGTATGTTTTGCAAGGAACACTTGTGGACATTCCAGTTAATACATATGTCTGGTCAAGTACATACCAAAAGGAGTATTATGCTCTATGATGGTCTGATTAGGACCAAATACACTGGTATGATGACCTCTCTGGACCTAGATGCCATGCCTTTGCTTAAAAGTTGAGCAGCATAGAAGGATTTCTTGCTACTTTGGACACACATTGGTCATAGGCTAGATTACTTTCTGCATGAGTTCCCAGATCCCTGATTAATGAATCAACTTTTAGGGGTATTTTATTGATGATGTAGTTACCCACGGTGGCCAATTTCCCAAAAAGTACTATAATTGTAATGCCTAATTAGCAGGATAGGAAATGTTTCGCACTAAACCAATAATTTTCAAATCAACTTATAACAGTTTATTCAAAGCTTATATACAGTATACATAAATCAAATACAATAAATATAAAGAATACATTACCAACTGAGCAAACTTCACCCTTGCCACACACACTGACTGGGAAGCCCCGTTTCAGCCAAGCAGGAGACTCAATTGGGAAAAGTCCTAAGCAGTGTGTCCACTCCACAGGTGAGGCTTCTACCAGCTGAACATGAAGTCCCAGCTTATATAACCTAGTTGTTTATCACTAATTCATAACAGTTAGTACTTTTCCAGTTTGGACCAGATCTTATGAGAATATTCTGTGACGTTGGCCAACCACCCCAGAAGAAACAGCAGATCCTGCCAAACATAATGACTTTGCAATTTTGAGTACCTTATTAATCAAAGTTAGTTAACACATCCTATAAGACACAATTTTGAGTATTTTCTTAGCCAGATATGGTGAACAAGTTCAAGCATGTTCGAACAAGTTCATATCCAAATATAAGGAAGGAGTAGAATGTCAAGATATGTGGTTCAAGATGTAGTGAGACAACAGTCAAATAACCACAATCACTCAAGGTACCCCTCTTCTGTGTTTCATTCATATCATAATAATGCATTTCCTGGTACTGAGCTTTAAGCCATGGCTTTGGTACAAAGTGTTTGTCTATGTTAGACCTTCCTAAAGGGTGTTCTCATCTTGAGGAGAATCAATGACTGTTCCCAGTTTGCAATAATCTGTGAACTTGGTTAACTAAAGGCCTCTGACATTGGCTTTGACATCCAAAAAGTATATGCCAAAGAGGTGTGGGCCTACCATAGAGCCCTGGGGGACTCCAATGGTAAAAGTCTTTTTGTGGAGGTGACCTCACAGATTCTAACCTTCTGGGTCCTATCAGTAAGCAATCTAACTTTCCTGCATGTTGTAAAGGGGTTTATACCTAATTTCCTATGTTTTTTAAGAATGCCCGAGTAGGGTATTGTATCAAATGTTTTAACCAACTCTAGGTAGGCAGTATGCATAGTTTTCTCCTCATCTACTGCCTTAGTGACCTTTGCAAAGAAGTCCACCAGTTTCACTAAAAATGGTCATCCTTAGAGAAAACCAAACTGAGATGGATCCAGTGTCTAGAGCTCTCTTATGTCAGTGTTAATAATTTCCATGATAATTCTTTCCATGGCTTTGCAAATAAGATTAGTCAGAATAACAGGTTTGTAGTTTTCAGGATTCTGTTGAAGGTTGTCCCATATGAAGGGGGATGACCATCGCAGTCCTCCATTCACGTGGCACAAAGCCTGTTTTAGGACTATAGTTAAATAATGACTATAGGGGTCCTGATAAGTAATATTTTAGACTGTTCAGGAGGCATTTTGGGATGCTGTCAGGGCCCATTAAGGCTGTGTTCATTGTTTTAGTGAGTGCAACTAGTACATGCTCCCTTGTTATAGTTGGAGAGGTTGTGTTGCAGAGTATTTTAGGGGGATGTCTGAGGGTGAAAGGGATGTAAAGTTGGAACTGAATTTGTCTACTAACAGGTTCGTTATATCAACAGGCTCAGTGAATGTTACACCATTAACCATCAGTTCAGCACATTGCTGTGTGCTGCCTTTGAAGTTTCTGACATTGCTGAAGTAGGCCTTTATGGCTATCTTTCACCTGGGAGGTTATCTTAACCTCAAAGTTAACTTTGCTTGACCTAATTAGCTCTCTTAGTTGCCTATTTAGTTTGATGAGATAATTTTTATCTTTATGGGAATTACCCTTCCTGATATTTGTCATATTTTTTTCTTTTATGTTGTATATCCTGTTTAATTTGGGATGCCAAGAGGATAGTTTGTTTCTGGGGCTAGTCCTTTGTTTACTTCTGGAGGGTACAGCAGTCTCTGTGCAGCCATTGACATGGTTGTAACAGAGTTTTTGAGATCAATTCATAGCAAATATGAATCATATGCAGCAGGGTTCTTGGGGTTTGGAAGGGCACTGAATTTTGACACATCATCACTTGATAAAAGGTAATTTGCCATTGAATACTTCCTAAATGTTGCTGGTTTTAATGGGATTACAGAGTTGATTTTGATTTCAAAGGATACAGCTTTATGGTCAGACCTTACAAGGGAGAATGAAACATTGTGGGTGGGGATGGAGCATTCTGCCATATTTGTGAGCATGAGGTCCAATCTGTTTGAGTCTATAGTCCGCGTATTCACTATTTGGTCAAGGGTGTTTGTATTTACAAAGTCCATGAATCTCTGTGTCTGTAGATTTCAGGCCATGCAGGATTCCCAGTCTATAGAGGAGTAATCAAAGTCTCCCATGCATAGGGTGCTAGGTTGAAAGGTAAGTGTCTCCAGCAGGTCCAAGTATACATTGCAAGCTTCTTGGGACATGGAGGACGACCTATAGCTGGCTAGGATATGGTATGGGATTTTGTCTATGGTGGTCTGCATGTGGAGGAACTCCAGCACATCATCCTGTATGACCACCCTAGAGGTATGCTTGTTACTGATGTATATTGAGACACCTCTACCTTTAGCCCATGTCTGTGCAGCTACTGATCTAAAAGTGTGGAAGGTACTGAGACCTTACACTGTTAGGGCACTCTCTTCCGTTTAAACCATGTCTCAGTAACTGCACAGATGTCTAGATTCTTAAGCCTGGTGGTAATTAAGTTTTTTTTTTTTTTTTTTTTTTTTTTTTTTAATTAGTTAGGCTCCTAGCATCGAGCAGTAACACCTTGTGGTTCATTTGAGCTGATTTTGCTATGTCATTAGGTTTGTCAGTTTGGCATTGTCTAAAAAGGCACTATGAGTGAGATAAAATTTTAGCCAGTATTCAAAAGCCTAGCCTTCAGTGAGGTTTAACTTGTTTCTGCAAGGATGTTTATGCGTTGCTCCTCAAAGATGATACTAAGTTTAGCTGTGATGCATTGTATGGACAACTTTCATATACAGGGCACAGACAATAAAGATTAGAGCAGAAATGTTGCTTGGCCTTCACTAGAAGCTATAAAAAGAAAGACTAAAAGAGGTTAATATATAAAGTAGTGAAGAAAGGAGATGGGGGGGGGGGTAGAATAATACTACTTAAATATCTCAAGGGAATATATTTTGCATCAAGTTTAAACAGTCACATTTTAGACTATTTATCCAGTTATGACTGGTCACGCAAGATCCCATTGCAAATTACTCTCTACTGTCTTCCTATGCTTGGCCTAGCCATCTTGCTATATTACCTCCAAATGTTCTCCCAACAAAAGTCTTTTTTATTAATACAGGTAAGTTACTCTTTATTCTTAAAGTAACATATGTAACTGAACAAAATGATGACTATGTTAAAAAACACAGCTGTCTATTTAGCAAGTCTTGGGTCACAAACACTATATTACTATGCACAGATATTTTGGTCAGAAACATTATTTAAATCATTAGATACATATTGTTGAGTCAAGCTGCACTCTTCTAACTGGTGAAAACCACCATGCTATACTACAGCACACATTTGTTTATTTATTTATCTATTCAATAACCAGGTAAGTAAACATATCTTAAGAACCATTTCATTTAGGCTGTGGCCCAAAAGCAGCAAATGCAATAAGAAACAAAGTTAATCAGATAAGTTGAGAATACATTTATTGCTGATAATATTATAACATTCAGCCTGTGGTCATTCTGCAGAATAAAATAAAGGAGTGACATCACTTTATTGAAATAATCCCAGAATTAAAGCAGATTGTGGCACTATATAAATACATATTAATAAAATGTGAAAAATAAGTGGTGTATCCATAGTCCATCTGTAAATAACTAGTATATCTGTAACAGACTTTTGCCATTTTTTTGTCCCCAATATCTTACAGTAATTAGCTCCCTCTGAACCAATGGATCCATTCATTCCCTATCCCTGGGGTAAACGACAACTTGCAGAGGCCATCATTTAGGCAACCATCAGGGTAGGCTGTTTTTTTTCTTGCTTGTGAACTATACCTCAGCAAAGTGCCTGGGGACAAAGGGGAATGGGCTAATCACTGCAGCTGTCCCCTCACTTCCACAAGGAGTGTTCTCTCCATACAGACCCAACCCCTCCCAAGGAAGCATGAATGGTGGTTTCCACAAGCTACAACAGGGAAATCACACCAACTCAGTGCGTCCATGACTGTGCACAACTGTCTTCACCCTTTTTATTAGAGGCGAGTAGGCTATGTCCCTTCAGTCTTCCCCCTCCCTGCCAATATCCCCCAGTGTCAAGGCCACTAATCAAACCCAGGCCACCCGAGTAGCAGTTTAGGCTCCATCCCTCTTCTCCGCAGAGCTAGATACATATCTAGAACACTTCAGTTCAACATTATTGAAAGACTTCAAGCAGAGTCTCTGTAAAAGAAGCATGATAGTTTATGCTATGCATTGCAAAAGGAGATCTTTTGAAAGCATGGGGCCTAGTTTTAAAAAGGCTTATTTACCTGTTTTAAGAAAGCAGTTTGAGGAATGAAGAACTAGGGCTTCATCTGCTCTAGAGCTCAATATACTGAATGTACAGGAATTATTTTGGATGCACAGTAAGAAACAGACGGTAGTCAGACACATACTGTATGTCTCCACTGTCTAGAATTTTATAAAAAGCCCACTGATTTTGCCTCATATTCTTACCCTCTCCCTTGAAATATTGTTGATTTTGTGAAAGAAATCACTGACTTTTCCAGTAAGTAATGTCAGACATTGGAGTTTCATACCTCTAAATTTTCAGAAAATGCAAATCGATGCAAATCCTGTTGTTCTATTAACTTTTTAAAAGTGAATTAGAGTCATATTTAAAAACCTTCCCTGATTTTGGGCCTTTGTCCCCCATTGATTTTGGTTTTGTCTAGAATTCTTGAGTAAAGACATTGAAAAGTATGACCAAATATATGAATTATATGAAATATTAAGAGAAAAGGTTACTGGATATACCGAACAGTTATAAAAACTGTTGTTTATTTAGCTGAGTATGTGCATGGGAACAAATTATGATGGTAGCTTAGACAAAAAATATGAGCTGAAAGTGTCATAACTTATAATTTTTTTGGAAACAAGCTCACTTTATGATGCTTACAATATAAATATCTTTAGTAAAAAAGGAACGTTAAACAGACCACGTCAGGTAAGGGCAGTTTACATGATGTCGATGAGGTTCCTGAGCTGGTAAATTGTGAATGGAGATTGGAGGAGAAGGGGATAAAAAGACTGTGTGCCCTTGTGTGTGAGAAAAAAGAAGGATCAAGAGGAAGCAAGGTCATTTATGGCAGCTTTGGGGTGCTGTTAGGGACGGGTCTGCTGCTGGAAAGAGATCTGCGGATGGAGTGAAAAAAATGCTTTTAAATGTAAATCTTTAATTAAGAGGATGTATTGCAGTCCAAGTAAAGAATGACATAGTTTGGCAAACTAAATGAGGGAAAAAATTTACAAGAAGTTCTGAGTCACTTGAAAACGTGGTAGCAGTACTGAGCCAAAGATTGATTCCCTGAGCTGCTAATGTTATTTTGGGCAGAAGGCATATACAAACGTTGCTTGGGATACTGCTTGGAAGTATTGGAGAGTGGGTGGTTAAAAAACAGAAAGTTTTTTATTGCATACTATTACAATAAAATACATCTCTGATTGGTGTTTTTATTGTAATAGTATATATATGTGATGATTATTGTTTGCATGGGTCTTGTGTGTTGCTTTTTTGGCAATACTGTCTTGCGGTTTGTACCTTGAATGCTCAGTCACAGCAGGGAGTCTGTAAAATTTGCTGCTGGTGCACAGACCCTGGTTTCCAGCAGGATCATGGTCTGGGAGAACACTCAGCATACTTGACTACAAGCTGGGAAGCAGCATGGTCTTTTTTTAGATGACCTACAAATATTCTCAGCTGTGTGTAGGCCAGGGACAGCAGCAGTCAACTGTGCAGTGCAGGTCATTAGTGCATGTCACTTGAGGTTTTGGATAGGTGGGATGGGTGTTGCAGTCATTTTTTGATCCTCACTGGCAAACTATAGATCTGTTGTTGTCTCTTCCATCTGTACTCAACTGATGGTTTTCTGGCCTGATTGGATATGATATTGGCCACTCTCAGATTTTTGGATCCAAGGCTTAGGCTGTTTCCCTTACCCATAATCCTCTCCATCACTAAAATAACTCAAACCTTGTTTGCAGCTCAAATTCTATGTCCAGGGCTCATAGTTTTTCAGATGTGTGGTATTTTTGATAGTCTTTTCAGCTTCTTTTCTTGGATAGCTTTTCTTTCTCTACCTTTTGTAAAGTCATTTTTCTGTTTCCTCCCCAGTACCAAAAAAAAAAATTAGAACAAAAAGGTTTGCTGTTTCCTTCCTTTTTTCTATCTTTCTTCTGTGGGAAGTGTAGGTTTGTTATTACAATTTTTGGATTTGTTACTGCATTTGGCATCTTGGGCTTTCTGACGTACTCTCTGGTGTAGTCAGTGTTAGGAGTTTTATACTTAGTGTTTCTTAGTTTTCTTGGTGTTGCTTGGTTTTGAAAGATGACAAACAAGGCATCTGGATTCAAAAAGTGTATCTCTTGTGGACATTAGATCTCTTCCCAAGATGCACACTCTAAGTATGTGTACTACCTGGGAGCCAGACACCTTGAAGAGGACTGCATTACTTGCTCTACTTTGGGGCAAGATCTCGGACTGATATGAGACCATAATGTGCCTTGAAGGGTTCAGAAAATGGCAAGGGGGAGAAGTCTAAAGATAAAGAGAAGGACTACGAATACAAGAAAAATGCTGACATGCATAGCAAGAAAGAGGATAGGAAGCACTTTCCTGATCCAATAGGTCTCTTGGGCAAAGCTCTGAAGATGTCTTAAGTTGTCAGATTCAGTTTTGACCTTTTAGCCAATTAGGATTAGGTCTCCAGCCCCTCCTTTTTCCAGGCACAGGTTCTCTCTGGAAACCCTTAGCCGCAGGCTGTGATCTCCCTTCTTACAGAAGAGATCCTTGCAAAGGATTTCTAGGCCTGCTTCCTCAACCTCTCTTTTAAGATTGGTGCAGTCAGTCAGGAGCCTGTCCAAAGTAGATGTGGAATGGTTAATGTGGAAGTTCCTGAAGAATAATATCCAGCTGGGAGGGGGGTTCTCCTGGCACTGATCACTGATCCCCCTCTCCCATAATTGGGACTCCTTCTCTGATATGACCTTCAGATTCAACGATTATGGTTCTAAGTGTATACTGATGATTGCCTGTGCCAAATCTGAAAGACTGGATTTCTTCAACTCCAACTATTTTCCTCACTCATTTGACACCAACTGTTTTGGATCTCAATGGGTACCAGAGCCGAGGGGTCAGTGCTGCTGCTGGGGGGTCTGGAATGACTCTGAAACTTTTGAATCCATTCCTTTCTCTTGGTGCTTTGGCCCTCAACAGCTCGGCTCTGGCACTGAATTCGGAGACGAGCCAGAATGGTTCTCCCAGCTTGTCTTTGTTAAGTTTTTTAAAACATATGGAGGCTGTTTTGAGACCTGTTTCATCTTCAGCTATCAAGGCCTTTGAGAGAGTTCCCTCTCATTCTGGAGAACATATATCTTTCCCCCACTCAGAACAGTCCCTTCCTCCACTGGCTTCTTTAAGTGCTCTGCCTTCTCTTCCTGCCACTTCAGGACAGCCAGCCTCATGAGATCTCAAGATAGACCATGTTGTGGACCCCCCATCTGTTTTGGAATCTTCCCTAGAGCATCCCACTGGGGAAGTACACAAAAAGCATATGTGCAAAAGGAGGTACTTGGACTACCTAAGGAGTCCCTCAGCAAGGATTTTGATGAGGTTGAGTGGTCCCCCAGATACCCCCAAAGATGTCTCATTTGGCAAGATACTAGAATTAACAAGGCAGGAGGGGGGAATGACCCACTGATGACCAGTCCCAGGAAGAATCTGTATTCCTTGAGGCATTTGGGGCTGGCCTATCTACTTCTTGGGTGGTCCCTCCCACCAACAAACTAATGGATTTGATTTTGATGTGGGCTTGGAAGAAACCAAATATAGTTTAACCAATTCCCTATAAGCCAGATAAAATCTTAGTTTCTCTGAAGGATAGGGTCCTCTGGAGCAAGCGTCCCATTGCGGATTCTATTGTAATAGCAGTGGCTACCAAGAAGGAAGTCATAGAGGAGAGCACTACCATCCTTTTCCCTAACAGAGAGTCCAAGATATTGGGCTGATTTGGAAAGTGGGTGTACACCTCAGCTACCTTCACACTGAGGGCACTGAACTACCTGCCCCATGGAATATATTGTCAGAGGAACTTGACAAAGGAGTTCTTCAAGTCCCTCTCAGGGTCCTTATCCATGGAATACAGGAAATCAGTGGATATTCAGCTAGCTACCCTCCAATCCCTTTCAAATGTGTCCATGTGCCTTATTTCCAGTGCGGATAATGGTATGTCATGAACAGCAGGCACCATCATAGTTGCTCACTGGCACACCTGGATGCATGTCTATGACTTCACAGAACACTTTAAAATGTTCTTCCTTAATTCTCACTATGACTGGTCCACTCTCTTTGGACCTAAGGTGAAAGAGTAGGCATCTAAAAGTGAGCAGGATGGCAAGATCTTTTCTGCCACTGGAAGACATTTCTCTGCTTCACAATACAGCTCTTCTAGGAGTCAGAAAAGGGCAAGAAGCTGTGATTCCACAAATCTCAAGGTTTCACTCCAGAGGCTTCTAGAGATAGGCCCTCAGAGGTAGAGGGGGAATAATTACAATTGCCCCACCCCCCATGGCAGAGGTAGTCTGCAGAATAAAGGGTTTCAGGCCCTTTCTCTGACAGACTCTTTCAGTACATTTGAAGGGTTGCCAGACTGCTACATTCTGGAGGCAGTCAGTGTGGTGCTTGTCTCTGTACCCATTAGCCTCGACAGTCATAACCCAAGATTTTTGGGTACAGAGAATAATAACTACAGGCTATACAATTCCATTCCTTGTTCTCCCACCAGTTCAAAAAGACATCCTGACATCCCGCCCCCACAAAGGAAAGCTGCAACACAAGAGATAAAAAGCTGCTAGATCAGCAAGAATCCAGGGTCTTATTCAAGATTCTTTTTGGTACCAAAGAAGAACAGGGATGCCAGACCCATCTTGGACCTCAGATACTTAAACCAGTATGTGAAACAGGCAAAGTTCCTGATGGTCACAATTCAGTCCACCCTGCCTTTGTTACAGAAGGATGACTGGATGTGCTTGATAGATCTTCAGGATGCATACTATCACATCAAGTTAGACAAGCACTCCAGAAGTTATTTCCAGTTCAGAGCCCTGCCATTTGCTCTCACCACAGTCCACTAAGTGTTCACATGGCAGTGGTTGCAGCTCATCTTAGATTACAAAGGTTCTATGTGTTTCCGTACCTGGATGACTGGCTTGTGAATGCTCCCTCCAAGAATCTTCTACTTCTTCAAGCCAGAGGCTCCTTGCTACAACTTTGCTCCCATCTGTAAATCACAATCAACATGGCAAAGTTGAAATTACACCCTGTCCAAGCAACAGAATTCACTGGAAATATCTGAATAGCACCAGGCAGATAGCTAAATTGCCAGAATTGAGGATTCTCACCCTTTAACAACAAGCAGTAACAGTTATCTCCCATCAAACCCCCCAGCCAGGTGCATATTGCATCCACTAGGGTCAATAGCAGCCTCAGTTACCCTAATTCCTCAAGCCAGATTTTACATGATGGTCTTGCAATGGATTATGGCAGTCCAGTGGTCAGTATGGTCTCCACCAATGTGCTTTATGATTTACCTCTCCAACATTTGCAGAAAGAATGTTCAATTATGGTTAGACTCTTCGCTATTATCTCAATGTCGCCCTTTTGTTTTATCATGTCCCCAAGCCACAGTGACTGTGGATGCTTCCAAGCTGGTGGACGGGGCATTTCATGGGAAAAGACAGTCCAAGGCACATGGTACCCAACAGATGTCAATCTTCATATGAATGTCCTAGAGAAGAGGGCAGTCCTCTAGGCTTTGCAGGATTTTCAGGATTCCCTCTCCAGAGGTGTAATTTTGATCCAAACAGAAAATATATTGGTGGTTTGGTACTTGAACAAGCAAGAGAGAAGACATTCTTATCCTTTGTGTCAGGTGAATATGAGAGTTTGTCAGTCATGTTCAGGTAACAATGCACAACTCAGGAAAATCCATTCTGTTAACAGACAAAGTGAACAGGTTCATTCTTCTCACTTCTCACAAGTGGTCCTTTAATCTAGCAGTGGCAAATCAAATTTTCAGGCACTGCAGACAGCCTTGCTGTGACCTATTTGCCACTCCCTCCAACACCATGTGCAGTAGTTACTTTGCCTTGATCCCTCCAGAAGGAGAGTCCCTTAGTCTTCAATTGGACCCCTCATGTCTTCTATATGCATATCCTCCCACTCCTCTCTTACCAAAGTTCCTGCAGAAATCAATGTGGAGCAAGGCAAACATAATCCTCATCACCCCATTTTGGTCTCAACTGGTATGGTCACGCCCAATTTCGGTGCTGGATCCCATTCCAGCCTCTCTCTCTCTCTCTCTCTCTCTCACCCATTCAACACATCTCATCTGGACATAGCAGCCCTCAGGTTATCTGCATGGCTTCTCCAGTCCCAATGATGGTCAGATAGTTCAGGTTTTCATCTCAGTTTATGCATATTCTAATATCTTCACAGAAGCCCTCTGCTAGAAAAATGTATAGAGGCAAATGAAAGAAATCCTCTATATGGTCATCTAGCAAGGATATAGATCCCTTTCCTGAACCGTTCCATGCTATTTTGGATTCTTTAGCTGGTCTTTTTCATGATGGGGCAAGTTATTCCACCATTAAAGATAAATGGCTGAAATTTCAAATTTCCATGTGGGGGGAAAACAGAATCCCATTGCTTTTTTGAACTTATCTAAACCCTTTTTAAAGGGTACTTTTCTCCTTTGTCCTCCCTTAAGAGATCCTGTTAGAGATCCTGTTCCACCTTAAGACATTGCCATTCTTCTCTAAGCATTGACAAGACCCAGTTTGAGCTACTGGCTAGTATTGAATTGAAATATCATTCTTGGAAAATTATTTTTCTGGAGGCTAATTCCCCTTGAAGAATGTCAGAACTTCAACTCCTTTTCAGCAAACCACCTTACTTGTTTTTTCAAAAAGACAGGGTATCACTTAGGACTAACCCCACTTTTCTTCCCGGTGTGGCTTCAAAGCTTACTTTGAATCAAACCATTAATATTCCCATTTTCTTTCCATACTTTACCAATAAAGGGGAATACATTTTACATCTGGTGGACATTCATCGACAACTTAGATTTTCCATGCACCATATTAGAATGACAGACCAACGTTTGTGTCCTTTTCTTCAGTTAAATTGGAAAAAGGGGTATTAAAAATGACTCTCTCAAGATGGCTATCTGATTGTACTTCACATGTATATAAGGAAAAAGGTCTGACACCACCTGGTAATCCCAAGGTCCACTCCACAAGAATGTTTGCTACTTCTACAGCCTACTATTCAAGGGTGCCTGTTGATGACATCTACACAGCAGCTACTTGGTCCAATGTGCATACTTTTCCATCTCACTAAAAGCTGGACTTACATTCTAGGTCAAGATCTTCCTTTGATTTAGCAAAGGAAGCCCTTGGTTCAGCCATCTTCTGAAATATCCTTCCATGAAACCTCCCAAGGTGTTTAGTACCTGGGGACTCTCTCCCATCAGTTAAGGACAGGCAAAAGAGACATCAAATACAAAAGTTGTGCACTTACCATAATGATAGATCCATGTTGACTTCTTCTGTCCTCCTCAGCTTTTTCTCTCTTCATCCCCCTACCAAATTGTCATGTTCTCCTTTGGCTCTGGTTTGACTGCATTCATTTTGCAGAAGCCTTGTCATATGACAGGCTATGGTCTGTATTCCAGGTAATATGTGTATTTTGGGTTTTTGGGTGTATGCACATATACACACACACACACACACACACACACACACACATATATATATATATATATATATATATATATATATATATATCACTTCACCTCATTTCACCAAGACCAAATCACCTAAAGTTAATTTCACCTAAAACTCATTTCACTGACAAGTAGTACTCTAAAGCAGTGCAATGGTATATGTCCTTTTCCCCAGTGTAGTGCAATCCTGGTGTTAGTATGTATATATATATATATACATATATATATATATATATATATATATATATATATTAAGGGGGGTATGGGGGAGCAGTCCCCAACATTGAGTTGTGTGCGAGGCGCAGCCCCCCACCTAGTTGGCTTTTACTAAATAATGTAAAACAAAACTAGACACCATAAAGCCAAAGTAAGTGGGGGGCTACCCCCCAATGTGGGTGGCTGCACCCCCAACTATATATACTAACACCAGGATCATACTACAGTGGGGAAAGGACATATACCTTTGACTTGCCTTATTGTACTACTTGTTAGTGAAATGAGTTTTAGGTGAAATGAGTTTTAGGTGAAATGAACTTTAGGTGATTTGGTTTCGGTGAAATGAGTTTAGGTGAAATGAGTTTTAGGTGAAGTGATACGTAGCCATTTATATTTTTATATATATATATATATATATACATATATATATATATATATATATATATATATATATATATATATATATATATATATATATATATATATATATATATATATATATATATATATATATATATAGATAGATATACATACATGTATTTATGTTCATAGATATACATACATGTATTTATGTTCCTGTGGTAGGCAGCCAAACATGATCTGAGGGATTTCAGTGATGGGGGATTATGGGTAAGGGGAGGAGCCTGAGCCTTGGATCCAAAAGTCTGAAAGTGGCTGATATCAGATCCAATGACCATTAGATGAGGAGGAAGGAAGAGGACAACATGGATCTATCATTATAGTAAGTATATAACTTTTGTTTTTCTTTGTTTATTTAGCTGCATTGAGAGAAGTGAAGAAGCATGATGAGAGGAAATAAAACACTCTGTCAGTAGAACTACAGCTCGCAACCCTTTATTTAAAGAATGGGGATAATGCCACAAATAATTTGAAACAGTTTATGAATATTGGGATTGTTATCTTAAACTGATATAATAGAAGGCCTCAGATTAACAGTTTTTATAAATTAGAAGCCTGTAATTGTCATTTGTTGCCTAACTTTGCATGTTTCCTATATAGCACTGATATTCTGCTTTATTGTGTCTTTATCTTTCCTCCTTGCTGCCCTTCCGCAGCTGTCTGGTATTCTGCGGCAGTTCTGATATACTGCGCATGCATATGCCTACTCATTACATAAGAGCTATGGGCAAAAGCAATGTAGAAAGCAAGATCTCTGTTGTTTTTTACAAATTGTTTTGCTATGTTAAGAGACAGCTTTAAAAAAGCAATGGAGAATCTCTGTTGCTTTTTTAAAGCTGTCTCGCTATGTTAAACCCATTTAACATAGCAGGACAGTTTTGAAAAAAGCAACGGAGAAAGCAAGATCTCCGTTGCTTTTTACAAAGTGTCTCGCTATGTTAAACTCTACCTTTAGAAGCCATCATTGCCTTGCCCTAAAGGAACTACAGTAGCTAGACCTTCCTCAATTACTTAGTTACCACCAATGAGTTTTTACCTTCAACATCCTAAAGAATCCACACAAGACTCCAGCCCTAAACCAACTGCTAACCCAATATTCGGCAAATCGTCCTCCAACAAAACCCTTCTCTGTATTTCCAACGACAACAACACTGCAGGGAAAGCTCTTTTCTCTCATACCATAGCTAGAAAGTGGAATAACCTCCCCCAGAATATCTCTTCAGCACCATCTTTTTCACAGTTCAAAAAATCACTTAAGTCACATCTCTTGGATTCCTGGCTCTATCCTTGCATCACAAACACTTTCCTTCTCTCTTCCAATCCTTACCTTCCTCTCTTCTCTGCTTACTGTCTTTGTGCTACAGTACTAAACTCCTCAAATGCTGCCATTCAGGGCCTAACTATGTGTAAATTAAGCTTGCTTGGAACAAACCATTGTAAATATATATTATTTCTTGTATGATGTATCTTTTTGCTTGTATAATTATCACTGCATATATTGTTTAATGTGGAGCTTTTCTCCCAGGGCCTCCTCTGTAAATGGACCTCGTTCCAGTCGGACTTTCCCAGTCAACAAATGTAAAATAAAATAAACAAATAAAAGTATAAAACAATGTAAGGCACTTGCTGACAATGTAATCTATATGACAACAAAAAGGGTGTGTTTGTGGGGGTGATCCATGAAGAGTGTAATACTTCTGCAATAAGTAACTGACGTGAGTTTTAACCTGTGTGGATGCAATTTTTAAAATGCTAGGATGCATCAGCAGTCAAAGAATATGATTTCACAAGCGTTAATAATCAGTCTTCTGTGTATTAAACAAGTGTGAAGCTACCTTGTGGGGTTGTATGGATGGAAGCAAGAACAATGAAATCATTTGCATAAAGAAGTAAATTGTGTTTATTTCAACATGGAAACAGAATGTAATACATAAGAACAACAATAAATGGCAAAGAATGAGCCCTGTGGTACATCACAGGAGAGGTTAACCAGGAATGAGCATTTGTGTTACTTAGAAATACAAATCACACACATACACACACACACACACACACACACACACACACACACACAAACACACAAATGCAGAGGAAGACTTTGGCTTAGGCATTGTTACAGTCTGAGCTAAGAAAGGGGAAAATAGCGCTTTTTGGGGATGAGCACTACCGGGCTACAACTCATACCACAAGTCTCGGCCACAGAACACAGACCAAAACACAAAAGGAGGGGGTGTATCCATATTCATCAAGGATACCTACACCTCCAGGTTAGTGGCGCAGCATGATACCTCTGAGATCATCCATGTGCAACTAACATCGGGCAAATCTGCAATGCAAATTGTGGCCTGCTACAGATCACCCTCCATGACCCAGGACCACCACTCCACCTTTCTGGAGACACTGGAAAACATGAAGGTCCTACTGAACACACTGATATTGGGTAATTTCAATTACCCTACCATTCACTGGGAAAACTACTCGAGTACAAATTCCCAGGCCCAGCACTTCCTGGAATTCATCAACTCAAATGCCCTGGATCAGCTGGTAAACTCTCCTACCAGTGGTGAAAACATATTGGACCTGGTCATCACCAACATGGGTGACAGGTGTTCCACACCGAAGGTCAACCCATCACAGGTTAGATCAGACCATAAACTAATCACTCTGGATGTCCACACCCCACCACCACCCCCAACTAAGGAAACCACAGTAAAAATAATTTCTAAAGCAAACTTCACCTTACTTAAGACAGAGGTGGTAAGATTCACAGCACCCACGCTAAAGGATAATGCTGCCCAAGATGCAGAAACCTTTACAAATGCACTCTACGAGCACCTACAAGGATGCATGAATCATGCCATCCCTAGCAAAACCAAGAGTCACTCCTCTAAGAGAAGGAAACCAGCTTGGTGGACCCCTGCATTAAACAGGCTATACAACAGGAGGAGGAAACTAGTTCAGAAAAAAAGCAAATCCCAAGAAGGAAAGACATCCCTGATCAGTATCAGTAAGAAACTAAGGTCCCTCATGAAATCATCCAAGGCTAACTTTGAAAGAAAAATAGCCAAGGATTCAAAAGATAACGACAAAGCCTTCTTTAGCTATGTTAAGAATCTAAGTGGCAACTCACAGATATGCTCTGAACTAGTGCAAAATAGCACAAAATATACTGAACTTACTGATATTGCCAACATCCTGGCAGATAGATTCAGTGCAAACATCATCCCCCTCTCACCTCCAAAAGTGCCCACAACAATACCAGAAAAGTGTAGAGTCCCAAAAATCACAGACGCACAGGTGAAAACAGCCCTTTCAAAAGCCAAAACCACAGCGTCAATGGGACCAGATGGTGTCCAAGACTGCGTCTTGCATGAACTACAGAATGAACTAACCCCCCACCTAAACACGCTGTTCAACCTCAGCCTCTCCACAGGCCACGTGCCCATAGAATAGTGCACAGCAACATTTATTCCTCTCCACAAAGGAGGGGCCACAACTGACCCTGGTAACTATCGCCCCATAAGCCTGACTAGCCTGGTCTGCAAGGCTATGGAGCGCATCATCATGGAACTCATTAACAAAGACATTGGAAACCTCCAAACACTTGACCTGACCCAGTTCGGCTTTATTAAGGACAGAGCATGCCTACTAAACCTGGTTGACTTCTTCAAGACAGTCACCAAGGCCATAGACGAGGGAAAGGTGGTTCACACAGCCTACCTTGACCTCGCCTTGGCTTTCAACACCATTCCCTACTCAGGTATTACAGAAAAACTCACCAGCCTGAACGTAAACCCATACGTCACAAGATGGGCTGCCAATTGGCTTACAGACAGAACTCACACGGTAAGAATAGCGGCCTCCAGGTTCAACTCTAAACCAGTCACAAGTGGTGTCCCGCAAGGCTCGGTCCTGGGACCCCTACTGTTCGGCATATACTTCTCAGAAGTACAGGAAAACACAGGAGGACTATGGCTAACCAAGTTCACCGATGACTGCAAACTGGGAGCCATAAATAACTCTCCAGCTGACACGGACATCCTCCAAAAGGGACTTACTCAGATGGACACCTGGTGTCAAAGTCATGGCCTCAAGCTAAATGCCAAAAAATGCATAGTCATCCCATTTGGGAAAAACAAAACACCCACGAATTACCACATAGGTGGCAGCCCCCTTAATACAGAAGAGGTAATAAGAGATCTGGGGACCCAGGTAGATAGTAATCTCTCCTTTGACAATCATATTGCCAAAGTAGTTAGAAAATCCTTCTATGTGGCCCATCTAATTACTAAAGGGTTCACATCTAGAAATAAAGAGGTTATAGTGCCCCTCTACTCATCACTCATTAGACCCATCATAGAGTACAATGCCCCATTTGGGATGTACCTCACAAGACACTTCCAACAGCTGGAAAGACCACAAAAGTGCCTCACCAAGAGGATTACTGGACTCAAACATATGTTCTATGCAGCCCGACTGAAAAAACTCTGGCTGTACTTAGTGGCATATCAATTACTCAGAGGTGATCTCTGCCTGACTTACAAAGCCATGTCCAACTCAGAACTGATGGACATGCTCCACCTAAAGAAATCCAAGTCACTGCGAGCCACGCATTCTAGTGAGCTAAACCTCACCACAACAATAAATAGAACATGCTGGAGGGATAGATTCCTGTCACAGAGACTCCCCCATGCTTTGGAACAAAATTCCAAATTACATCAGGCAGAGCCCCTCACTAACACTCTTCAAGAGAAACCTTGAAGAGTGGATGGGTAACAGAAAATACACCCCTGGAATCACTTCATTGGCTTTGCTTGACAGAGGATCAGTTAATTAATCAATGGGGCAGTGAAAGCCAACACACTCTAGCTAGGCTTATAAATGCCCTCGGGCAGATAGCCTAGTACCTACATATGAACCTATGAACCTATGAACCAAAGACTTCCAGTCTTCCAAGCTGGCATCACTGTTGCTGAACTAACAACTGTCTGTAGACAGATAGGTATTGAGTTTCCCTCAAAATACTTTTTTTCTTTCACACAGAAAAGTGGCTCAATAGAAGTTGCTAAATGACTTACACAGCTTACAGTTTGCCAAGTCCATGTGATAAATATCAAGTCTACGCCTTGAAGTAAGTCAGAAACACTGACAGGCTAAGTTCAACGATGGCAATTTAATGCTGGAGATGCCACAAAAAAGACAAGAAGGGCGTATGTCATGGTGAGGTTGTTTTCACCTCCATGTTGGTACTTGTTAATCTAAATAGGAGAGCACCAACCAAATAAAGGCCTGTGAAGTCCAGGCACCATTTCCCATGTCTGATTATACTTAATGCTCAGACACAGAAATACACATTCAGTCAAAACAGAGGTCAGCCAGACCATGCTTAGAATCAGATACTCTAATAATCACAAATAATCATGAATAAGGAAAATAGCAGTATACACCTGAATAACAGAATAAAACTAAAACATTATTCATGATTTTAAGAAATAAGAGGTGTTCACAGAAATAGTTATCTTCTGACAGCTAAAGGAAGAAAGTAATGAACAGAAGTGCAGATGTCAGACATCAGTATATTTACCCTTATCCTATGACTGCCAAGACAAAAAAAAAGTAGATTAACATGCAATACCTGATGTAACTATATAATCAGCCAGTTTATGTTAAGCCAAGAGTTCATGATACAAGTACCATGAAAAATCTTAATACAAGGAGGGTGTGTGGCCAAGATACCAGTCTGCTAGCAGCAGAAAGCCATATCACTGCTTAGATTTTAATATCCTGACAGGAAATATACTTTAATTTTTAGAAAAATCTAACTAAAAGCATGCTAAAAGATAGATTAACATAGACTCTTTATTATTTTCTAAAAATTAATACATAGTCAAGAGAATTTTTTAATTATTCCTGCCAAGAACTTTTCTACTGGAGATCTCAACATGAGCAACTCAAAGAACCCACAGCAGGAGAGTGCAGTGAAGAAAGAACTACATCTTATAACAACAAACATCCAAGAACTGTCACTAAAAATGGACAAATTCAAAAACAAAATGGATATTATCAAACAAGAATGCAGTAAACAACTGGAACTTCTAAATGGAATAGTAAAAAAAAAAACAATCTGAACAAATTCTTGTATTAGAGGACACAGTAACTGACCTGGATACTAGAATGACAGAAAATGAACATCACAATGAATTTCTTCTGAAACAAAACACCAGGCTGATTGAGAAACTGGAAGACCTGGAAAGTAGATCAAGGAGGAATAACATAAGAATATATGGAATTCCTGAGAAAGAAGAGGGTGCTAACATGATTCAATTCCTCAATAAGTGGTTTTCATCACTAAACATGTCTCTTTTGGAATTGAGAAGGCTCATCAGTCCCTGGCAAATCCAGCTTCGTCTTTGAGTTAATCTAACCCCATGTCTATAATAGTTAGATTTATTTTCTCACAAGACAAAGATTTAGTGCTGAAATGTGTTCCTCTAATTAAGTCATTGAAAAAGGCCAATATTAAAGCTCAAATTATTTTTCCTGCAAGAATAAAAATCACCTTGCCAGAAGGAGTGAAGATCTTTGATTGCCTACAAGAAGCAGTAGAATTTATCCAGAAGAAGAAAATACTGTCGGACATAGAAGAAATGGAATGGTCATCCCAGAGTTTGAAGAGACAGGCAACACAAAATGGATGGTCTGTGAAGAAAGGAGCAAACAAAACTAAGAAACTAAAGGACAAATGAATAAATTCCTTCTAATTTTAAATGCTTTGTTTTATGAATCATAATATATTTGATTCTGGAAAATCTCTATGCAGTAAGGTAATGTGAATCATCTTTGTTATTAACTTTCTCTTTACCTTTTTATATCTACTTATTCTAATTACATATAGTACTAGGTATTTAAATAACATTCTCTCTCTCTTTCTCTCTCTCTTCTTTCTTCCTATTCCTGTTTCTTACTAAAGTTCCTTTTCTCTCTTTTCCCCACTATAAGTACTGTACATACTTTTCCCTTTTAAATAACTACAAATGATATAGGTATTCTAATTCTTGAGTAATAGTATAATTTGACTTAATACCAAAGTGCATTTTTTCTAGTGGGTCACTGGTGGGGTAACAATATGTTTTTGATTAGTGATTCTAACTAGATGTTTTAGACTCTGTTTGGACACATATAAACATGAATACAGTGCATTAATGGTGTTTTATAGATGATATATATATATATATATATATATATATATATATATATATATATATATATATATATATATATTAGGTTCTTTTTTTCCCCTCTTGTCTGTTTAATTGGTGGGTAAATGATTGAAATGTTATAAAATGATTTCTGATTTGAGTCAGCGGTTGTTACTTCTAAATAGAGGTTTTTATATGAAAGGGTTCATTTTTTCAAGATGTTGATCTTTTGTGAGGAAACTGGTGGTCTGTGTGACTGTTTTCATTGTGTAGATTCATGACATACATTGACAAGGCAGCTTGAGTATTAAACTCTAAAAGCTTCAAGATTTGATTTCAGCCAAAAATGCTTTTTTCCTCATTAGAGACAACCTCTGCTGTGCATGAGCCTATTTAGATACTTTTTAACAAGTTTATGAAGCTGCAGATTGAGGAAACAACAGTGATGATATCACTTGACTTTCTGAACTTGTTAAATGGCTGTATTTAGAATTCTTTTCTCTTGAAATCATGTTATCCTTCACTTAGATACTTTAAATGGTAAATAATTAGTTCTAATAAAAGTGTTTAACTCCTTTGAAAATAACTATGTTCTTTTATAGATGCATACATTCTGCAGATTCAATGACACTTTTAATAACTAAATGACATCAAATGAACTAGGAGCTGCATTAGAAAACTCATTATGAATATTAACATTAGACTTATGTTACATAACTAAACCTTTAGTAACCAAACAGAGGGTTGTGAGGCTTTTTTTGTAATAAGTGTTTAATATATATATATATATATATATATATATATATATATATATATATATATATATATATATATATTTTTTTTTTTTTTTTTTTTTTTTTCCCAACAGATCCTTACATGAAAAATGTTAAGATGACTGACAAAATAGTTAAAACATCTGTTGTTTCTTGAAAAGTCTTGGCAATATTGACAATCTTCTTAACCTTCAGCTTCTAATGTTTATACATACTTTGATCTGATGTGTATTTCTGACATATCTACTTATCAGAGATGCTGATATTATATGTGACATATTCATATAGCTTTGGTTATATTTTGGGCACTCTCATTTTAATGCATATTTCATGGACTCCGATTTCTTTAGTTGCTTTCATAATGCTTTTCTTTTTTTTATTTTTATACTATATTCTAAGCAGACATGGATAATTTGTGTCTTTTGGTGTTGGAGAGGTGGTGGATGGATGGTTTAGTTAAGTTTTTAACTAAACCAGAAATGTTATATTTCATGTATGTGTCTTTAAATAGTTTTGGGTTTTTGAAAGTAGTGCTTAATACACATTATACAACCATGATAAGTAAGTTTTCAGTAGCTTTCAAATGAACATGGAAGAAAGGTCTTTCAGTAAGTAACAATATACACATTATAGTCAATAGATTATAAATGTTTGTCACTTAATATTAATGGTTTGAACAATAATGTCAAAAGAGCTGGTTTGCTTAACTATATCAAAATGCTTACAGCCCAGAACATCTTTTTACAGGAAACCCATCTATTAAAAAAGACCTACAAAAATACTCATTTAATGGCTATACAATTCTGGCTGACTCATATTTTAAGACTAAGAGAAGGGGCACTCTTATTCTATGGAAAAATACTTATACTATGCCAAGAATTATAGATACAATTTCAGATAAAGATGGGATGCTAAGCATGGTTATTTTGGAACTCAATAGGAAGCATTATACTTTGATTAATACATACTGGATACCAGGACTAAGTACTAAATATGTTGACAAATATCTAGACCTGATTACTTTAAATGCAAAAGGGGAAATTATAGAAATGGGTGATTTTATCTGCCTATTATCACACAATGATACTTCTAAAAATTGTAAAATAAAACTAACATCTCAAGCCATGAAGTAAAATCACTTTACAAACCAGATTAACCTTAAAGATATACATGGTCTAAGAGAACATTATTCCTTATTCTATACTCACTATTCATATTGGTTTGGTACACAAACAAACATTGATAAGGTCTTTGTATCAAATAATATATACTCAAAAGTAAGTGACATATCTATAATGCCTTGTCCACTTTCAGACCATAATGCTATAAACTTTACATTAACTACCCATACAGATGATTTAAGATTTCTACAGAGAATTCCTGCTTACATAACTAAGTTAAAAGACTTTAGGAAATGGATAATGAAAGAAATAGACATGTTTATGGATACAAATGGTGAAGTGACTGATCCTATACTGTGGGACACCTTTAAAGTTTATATATGGTAGAATAAAATATTGGTACCTTAAAAAAAAGGAGAGAGTGGGACAAAGAACTTTTAGGCTTACAAAAAAAACATAGACAAGATAAAAATGGATGCAAAACCAAATAACAAAGTAGCGCATAACGAAAACACTAAGTTAAATCAAAAATACTTAGAAGTTCTGAATCATAAGGTAGCCATTTACCTAGAAAATTGAAATTACAATATTATGCTATAAATCCTAAATATCTATATAAAATAGCAGTAAGATCCAAAAAAATAAACAATCAAAATCGTATTAATGAAATTAAATATAAAAGTGATGGTTCAGTTAAGAGTACATCTAACTTAATGGGCATATTAGAAGTGTTCAAAAACTATTATAAAAATATAAATAATAATGCACCACTTTTGGAAACAGATAATGTAATAAATACTTTTATTCAAGAAAATATAACTACTAAGGTGTCAATGCAACAAAATAACATATTAACTAAACAAATAGCACTAACTGAAGTGAAATTAAAAAAAAAATTAAAGATAATAAAGCTCCAGGACTGGATGGAATAATTCCTGAACTATATAAAATTTTTCCTGAATATATAATAAATAAATTGATGAGTGCCATTACTATGGTTAAGCAAAAATGTATAACACCCCCATCGTGGAAATATTCAATTATCTCCCCCATTTTAAAACAAGGTAAGGACCCCAAATCTTGTGATTCATATAGGCCAATTTCATTACTAAACACTGATTATAAAATTTTCATGACAATATTAGCTAATAGGATAAAGTAAATATTACCTAATCTAAAACATAATGATCAAACAGGGTTCATTCATCATAGAAAAGTGCAAGATAACATTATTAAATTACTATCATTAATAGACATAGCATGCAAATACAAAAAACAACTAACTATTATCAACCTAGACATAGAAAAGTCTTTTGATTCTATTAGTTGGTCTTATCTACGAAGAATTCTGATTGGTTCTGAATTCTCCTCAGATTTTGTCAACTTATTAATGAAAATTTATAGTGGGACACAAGCTTATGTGAAAATCAGATCATGTCTATCCTCACCACTAGAAATCCTCATGGGAACTAGACAAGGTTGCCCTTTCTTACCATTATTGTTTGCTCTTTCAATGGAACCTTTACTACATATATCACAAACAAGCAAAATATAAAAGGCTTTCAAGTTAATAAGGACTATTGTCCTAAGATACAATTATTTGCTGATAATACGTTAACATTGGGTGATATTGATGGTTCTTTGCATGATGTTATAAATACCTTAAGCAAGTTTGAAAGAATTTCAGTGCTTAAATTTACTCATAATAAATCTAAAACATTACTAATTAACAAAAAGATCAACAAAAAACTAAAAGAGAATAGCCTGTTTAGTTGGGGGAATTATGTATATGAATATCTGGGTGTCAGTATAAAGAGTACATGGAAAGAGTCTGTTAAACTAAACTACAATAATTTAATAACCACCATTAGTGAACTAATCAAAAAATGGAATAAAATGTTCTTCACAATGGAGGATAGGCTCTCTTTAATTAAAATGACAATTTTACCAACAATTTTGTTTTATATACAGTCATTGGTACTAGCCCCTCCCTAAAACTTACTTAAAAAATTAGATTCCATGCTACTTACATTTTTATGGTTCCCCTTAAAAGCTAGGATTGCATATAAATAGCACATTAGAGCTTGGAATAGTAATGGAATAGCATTCTCTAGCTTAGATCTTTATTCCAAATTAGTTATAATTAATGTAATATTACATTGGATCTCACCTACCTATATATCTGGCTGGAAAATAATACATGAGATTCACATAACTGATTTCAGAACTATAGAAAATTAGTTTAAGGAACAATATGGAATTAATAGAGTTCATTGGCTTTTACGTAAATTTTGTTTATTTAATAAAACGTTTGATCATTTTTCTTATTGCATTAATCAAATATTTAATAACTTTAAAAGTATAATTGATTGTAATTACAACATTAAACAATTCCTATTTCTTATATTCCCTACAGCATACTCCCCTGATTGCCTAGATTCTTTCAATATCAATGTGATGCAAACATTAAAGGAAAATAACTTGATATTCTGGCATCAGTTTATTGAAAATAAGAGTATTAAACCACTAAACTCTCTTCTATGTAGTTTTGATAATAGTCAAGACAGGTGGTTGTTTATACACTCATTACGACAGTTTATAGAAAACAAAATGAGAGTATCAGTCAACCTAGAGCCTGAATCTATACCTAGTTTGATCCAGCTTTTTATTAGGTGTCTTGAAAAGACAGATGATCAAAAATTAAATATCTCACCTATCTATAAGATACTAAGAGAATACACTCTAAAGTTTGACTCAGATTTTTGAAATTACTATGTAAAGATTAATGGAGAATAAATATCTGATGAATCCAAAAAATTGTTATTGAAATCTACATATGGTACCTCTTTTTCATTATATTGGAGATTGTATACATGGAAATGTATTAATAGAGTTTCTATACTCCACATATAATAAAGCTTATACTCAAAAACAGTGAAAGTAAATGTTGGAAAATGTGATGAATTACTAGAGGTCAACTGGATTCACATGTTCATTGAATGTGGAAATGTTGTTCGATACTGGAAAAACTTCAAATATTTTGTAAAGCTTTTATGGTCTGATAACGGTCATATTTCAAACTAACTAATCCTATTCAATGTTCCTATACCTAATGCAATACCTAAACCTCAGATTCAGTTACTCTGGTCAATTCTTGCAATTGCCAGAAAAGTTATCACTTTGAAATGGAAAAGTAAACAATATTTGATGTTTAAAGAATTTATTAATTTAGCAAAAGGTGTTTGTAAAAAAGAACTGCAAACCATTTGTTATAGAACTCGTAACATTACTCATAAAAAAAAATAGCATGGCAAAAACTGGAAAACCTTTTGAACAAATACTGATAACTTCTCATGGATAAAATGACTGTTTATCAAGAATGGATGTAAATATTGTAAATAGTTTTGTTACTGTTTTATTGTATTTCTTATATGTACATTTTTGTATGTTTATAATAAAAACAAAATAAAATAATAAGAATTAATGTAGAGAAATTGTATGCAAAAACTGTGTGATGCACTGTAAAATTAAAATATACAACAACCACTGTGTTGTAATAACTAAGGCTGCATAAATTCAAAATTACAATAGAAAAAATAGCAAATCACCAAACACAGCAAGTAACATAAAACAATAAATAAGGCCTGATACAGCTGATCTTTGTTAACAGGCATTTCAGCACTGTAACATTCCATCTGCCAACTTGTCTGATCATCCCCTTAGCCTATCCTTTCATTATTAAAACTGATACAGAGAATATACTTAATTCTTCATCCCATTTCTCTACATCCTCTTCCTCCTTCCCTACCACAATTACCTACACTGTAACTACTGTTTCTTCCTCTCTACGGTATATTTAAAATCCTCTTATTTCTCTTTATTATAGCCATTCTGAGGTCCATTTCTACTGGCACTGTAACTGCACTTGTGGCTTTTCCATCCTAGCCTAGAATTTCTCTTATTTCTCCTTGTCCTCCTCCTTAAGGTCATCTGTAGATACTTAGTGAACTAAAATTGCTTCTTAATCCTCCACTTTGCTTTTCCTCATTGCTGCATTTCCACTGCTCTCTCAATCCCTTCTAATCTGCCCCACAGTTTATTCATCCCCCTTGTGCCTTTCTTGTCACTTGGGTCGCTCACTATTTTTTCTTTAACAGGAAACTGTATTGATGCATGCCCACTTTTAGTGACTGCTATTTTCAGTTTCCTTCATGTTACCTTAGAACTCAGACTTGATGACAATACACAGACAGAACAGACATTTTCTTGGATATGACAACTCCATTTACCAACATGACATTAGCTGAAACAGGAAGAGCCTTATAGTACCCAACATGCTGTTTAGCATTATGGGTAACTCAAACCTTAAAGGGGTATACTGCTGTCTATATTACTAAGAGAGGCAGGAAAACATCCAGAATGTTATTGTTCCTAATGGTTTCCTAACCAGTCTGGTTAAACCCATCCTATTCAAAGGACTCAGTCAAGTCCCTTTCCATCATACTATTTGACCCTCATATTCCCCAGTTTGCCATGGACAGACTGAGATGTCTCATGCGGGTCACCTACTTTGTTAGCATACATCATTATCCTACCCATCAGTTTTTCTGCTCACCTTTTCTAGTAGATGACAGATTGCCAGCAGTCCCCATCCTCTTCTATTATTACTGACAATGCTGTTATTTTAATGTATACTACTACCCTTCCTGCCAGTCTCCTAGCTTGTCATTTTGGTTGCCCTAGTACCATAGAACTGATATGTGTCATCTTCTCTTACCAAGTGTCCAGATCCTGTTGCAACTAGCCCCTTCCTAGTACAATTATTTGTAGCTCATACATCTTACTGCCCAGACTCGGCATTTGCTAATATTACATTTCCTCTCTAATCTCTTGCCCTTATTTTCAGTTTGACCACTTTCTATTTGTCTCCCTTCATCCTCCTTCTATTTCAGGCTAAAGGTAGCATTTCCTGCCATGTACTCTTCCAGACATGTTTTGAAAACGGCAGTCCCTTCTTAGTTGAGATGGTGACATCCTTACTATAGAGTTTTGCTGTGTGTCATTAATCCTCTCAGTTTCCCACTGTCTCTGTCCCTAGTTCTTCCATCACACCCACGAGGCAGCAGTAAGTTTCCCACTATCTCTATTCCTAGTTCTATCACACCCATGAGGCAGCAGTATAAGCATTTATTCTTAAGTTCTATTGCTATGCAGAATGTTGTACAAGAATACCATACAAACCAGGTTACTGTACCCTGCCACTGCATCCCTGGCCCTAATAGCGACTACTACTTCTTTCTTCTCTGAAATATAATTGGTTTCCACCTACACCACTGCACAGGATCTCTTTCCCTTATACACATCACCTCTTCCTTCATTTTGTATAAATTTATTTTAGGACATTCATAACAGATATCAGACACAACCTTCTACTCCTTCATTCCAGCTACTCCCCTTGATAATATAATCTCAGATCACCTAATCTCATCCACATTCCCAGCCATATGCATTGTCATCCCATCCCTCCTTGGTAGTGTTCATCCATATGTTACTTATTTCCTGACTATACTTGCAGCCCCATCTTAGTACATTCTACACTCCTACTGTTGTTTATTTTTGGCTGACATCCTCTGACTAGTGTCACTGCCTTTCTCCTTCCTAGCCACTCCTTTTCTCTATATCTTCCTCATTCCCTTATTTATCACCAGCCACCCCTGCTCTTATTCCCCAAGGACATCTTCTCCTTCCACCTGTGTGCCAAGGACTAGGGAAAGGGAGAGATGAAGTGTTGTAAAGCTGTATTTATGTGAAGAGTTTGTGTGTGTGTGTGTGTGTGTGTGTGTGTGTGTGTGTGTGTGTGTGTGTGTGTGTGTGTGTGTGTGTGTGTGTGTGTGTGTGTGTGTGTATGTGTGTGTGTGTGTGTGTGTGTGTGTGTGTGTGTGTGTGTGTGTGTGTGTGTGTGTGTGTGTGTGTGTGTGTGTGTGTGTGTGTGTGTGTGTGTGTGTGTGTGTGTGTGTGTGTGTGTGTGTGTGTGTGTGTGTGTGTGTGTGTGTGTGTGTGTGTCTTGTCTAATGATACTGTCAGGGAAGGGCTTTTCATAAGGTAATGTGCAAGATTAGGTTTACAGGTGGTGGCAGGATTAGGGTTAGGGTTAGCACATATGTATAAGGTAGTGGAGGGAAGCCCCCTTTTCCATCTTTACTTATATGTGCTAACACTAACCATTTATGTAGGTTAGCTAACCCTAAAACTGCCACTGCCCATAACACCAACCTTACACATTATCTTACAATCACCCTTTCCCCTAAATGACGATACTGTTACTATTTTTTTTTAACCAATACAAAAAGAAAAAACTTAACTTTCCTTTGTTTGTACAGTACAGTTTTTATATATTTTTTTATTTTCAAGGTTATTTATTTTTGGCATGTAAACATTGATGGAGTATGCATTGATGTTTCTTTACATCAGATTTAATGTATATAATCCCTTGTGCTATCTATACCCAGATCTTCCAGTCCCCCCCCCCACTATCTATTTTCCATTTTCTACTCTATCACCCTGTCCTAGGACCTCCCTTAGTTATTCCTTCCTTGTCTTTCTCTTTCTGCCTGTTACCACCCTGTGCAGGATCACACTTCTCAAAGCACACCTGCAGCACCCTGAGCTGCCTCTCCAAACCTCCCATCAGTTTATAAACCCTGCATTCTTGCCCCAAAGGTCCCCTCTGTCATGCAGCCATCCCACAGTTACTTCACCTCACCACCTCTCTGCACTACTCTTTTCCAACCTCTCCAGTCTTGATTGCCTGTTCTATTTCCTGGCACTTCCTTAACTTCTTTATCAAATCATTTTTGCAAGTTCACACTGAAACATACTAATGTATGCCAGAGCATGTTGTGCTGTCCAGCTGCTCATTAAGGAATACAGAGACCCCTAGCTGCTGTGCTCTGAACTGCACTAATTCATGGTAGTACAAGTTGGAAGTAATGCACCATCATATTAACAGTCTCTGCAGCATGTTTCTTGGATGCATCATATCTTATTACATCTCTCACCACTACTCAGTATTTACTCTTGATTCTTCTCTTAGAAGCCTGCTTCTTTTTGTTTTCCTTTGCTCTGCTCAACTTTCAGCTTCCCCCAAGGCTGAAAAGGGAGCCTGGGATGATATGATTGACAGACCTCAATTTGCCAGAGTTGGTCTTCATCTGTCACCCCTGGGATTTCGGTTACTGGCTAAGGCTTTTGCCACCCCACCCCCGTACCTTTTTAGGCAGTGTCTCAAGGACAAAATTCCTGTTGTAAAAACTCTATCTAAAAACAAACTCAAGGTTAAGCTGTTAAACACTAGGAGTCTTAACATGAAACTGCACTCACAGGAAGCAGTCCTCACCTTGGAAGACGCAGACATTTGTGCAGTTATGGAGACCTGGTTCAAAGCTGTGGAGAGCACCCCAGCCATACTAGGTTACACTTCCTTCCACACGTTCAGACCACAAACTGAAGCCGTGAAAACTAAAGGAGGCAATGTATCAATATTCATTAAAGATAAATACATCTCCAGACTGGTTAAACAGTATGACACCCTACTTCAGGTGCAATTAACTGTTGGTAGGACACCTATTCAAGTCATTTCCAGCTAAAGGTCCCCCTCCATGAATCAAGACACCCACTCTCCCTATATGGCTTTACTGTCTTATCTATCTAACCACCATGGTTTTGAGCAACTTTAACTACCCATCCATTGACTAGGTAAATTATTTGTGCTCAAACTCACTTGTACAAAGTTTCCTTGACTTCATTAACTGCAGTGCCCTGGACCAGCTGGCTGTCACCCCCGTAAGGGGTGCCAACATCCTGGATCTGGTGCTTATCAATATGGGGGACCACTGTAGCACCCCCACTGTGAGGTCCTCCTTGGTGAGATCTGGCCACAAATCAGTCTCATTCAAAGTAACTATCACACCTGCTCCTCTAGCAGCAATTAAATTAAAAAAGTATCCAAAGCAGATTATAACCGCTTACAGGATGATATAAATAGCTTCACTGCATCCCCTTATGGAACTGGCAACTATGCTGAGTTCCACACAGTGCTTCATGTAAACACCTGTATAACCTGACAGAGCCAAAAAAAGCTCCTTAAGGAAGAGCAAACCTGCCTGGTGGACAACTGCCATTAACAGGCTTTACAATAAGAGGAAGAAATTGCTGACTAAGAGTAAGAGGGAGCAAGCCCTAAACTGGAAACACTCCCTCATCAGCTTAAACAAGCAAATAAGACTTCTTGTGAAGTCCTCCAAAGCAAACTATGAATCCAAATTAGCTTCCTCAACTAAGGAGAACTATAAGGCATTCTTTAGTTACATCCATAACCTAAAAGGAATGACCCAAAATTGTGCCAAACTGGTAGTTAATGATATCACATATATTGAACCTGTGAACATAGCTAACCTGTTGGCCGACAGGTTCTGTGAAAACTTCACTCCCCTGTCCCGCCACACATACCCCATGACATCCCTACCACCTGTTCCCTACCTTGTATCTCTAAAGAACACATCATTAATGCCCTCTCTAAGGCCAAAAATACAGCATCTATGGGACCTGATAACATCCCAGGCTGCATCCTACATGATCTCCAGCAAGAATTAGCAACATTATTGGGTACTCTTTTCAATCACAGTCTAAGCACTGGCTTTGTCCAAGCTGAATGGAAAAAGGTTGTGCTTCCACTGACTCCGAGAACTATAGGCCTATTAGCCTGACTAAACTTATCTGCAAGGCCTTGGAGCAAATCATCATGGATCTTATCAGCAAAGATATAGGTAATCTCCAAACACTTGACCCTACTCAATTTGGATTTGTCAAAGGGAGATCATTCCTGTTAAACTTGTTGGACTTCTTTGAGACAGTCATCAAAGCCCTGGACGAGGGGAAGTCTGTGCATGCAGCCTACCTAGACTTAGCCAAGGCTTTTGACACTATTCCCCACTCAGGGATTATTGACAAACTCACCCAGCTAGGTATCAACTCTTATATCATTAGATGGGTCACTAACTGACTGACTGATACAACACATATAGTCAAAATAGGGGAATCCACCTCCAACAGCAGACCTGTAACCAGTGGTATTCCACAGGGTCAGTCCTGAGACCTCTACTGTTTGGAACCTATTTCTCCAAAGTATAAGTAAAAACTAAAGGTCTGTGGCTGACAAGGTTTGCTGATCACTGCAAACTGGGAGTGGTCATAGAATCTCCAAATTATGTCAACATCCTACAAGAGGTTCTCACACAAACAAATGATTGGTGCCAAAGTCATGGGCTTATTAAACTCAATGCCAAGAAATGTATTATCATCCCTTTTGGTAAGAGTGATGTTCCTGCTAACTACCACATGAACAGCAACATCCTATGTACGCACTCAGTGGTGAGAGACCTGGGCACACAGTTTGACATCAATCTTACCTTTGATCACAGTGTCTCCACAGTGGTAAGAACAGCATTCTATATTGCTCATCTCATAAGTAAGGGCATTGCCTCAAGAAGAAAAGCAGTTATAACCTCCCTGTACTCTTCCCTCATCAGGCCAATAATTGAGTACAACACCCCTTTTGGTATGTATCTTTCAAAGCACCTGCAGCAATTGGAGAAACCACAAAGGTTCCTCACAAGAAAAATTAAAGGTCTTCAGCATCTGTCCTATGTGGATCATCTGAAATCACTGTCACTTTATTCTGTTTCATGCAGACTCCTCAGAGGTGATCTCTGCCTTGTATATAAGACAATCTCTGACCCTGCTTTATTGGAAATGCTGCATCTCCATATGTCAAATTGTACACAGGTTACTCACGCTAAAGACCTTAACCTGGTATATGACATTAATAGAACTTGCTTAAGGGAACAGATTTGTCTCCCAGAGGTTACCACACCTTTGAAACAGACTCCTACTTCATGTCAAACAGAGCACCTCATTGGTCCTCTTCAAACGCAGTCTAGATGATTGGATAGGTAACTGCAAATTCACCCCGGTGGTTCTACCTGTGTCCCTCTTGGACATGGGCATTAGGTGCTGATCATGGAAATAAGAGAAGAACTTGGCTAGGCTTGTAAGGCGCCTAGGGCCATTAGTCTAGTAACTTCCTATGATCCTATGATGACAAAGAAGAACACAATGAAATTAGTTTGCATTAAATTAGTACAATAGTATAAATGAGTACTCTGTGCTGCAAATGACCACTACAAAATGCTGTACCAATGAGAATAATCTAGGATCAAGAAGTGACACTTAAGATGTGATGCTTTTAATACATAAAATGTAGAGCAATATCCAATAAATAGGATATTAAAGGACATCTCAATAACCTTGAACAAATTTATCGCAAAGCTAGACCACACAGTAGCTGTACAGAGCTACTGTAGGTAAATACAATGCAAACCAGAAGCACAGTTAATTGTTATGAATGAAGTCTGCATTAATACGTAGATCTTTTATTCTACTTTGTAGTTCCTGCTGTGAGATGTCTCTTGTGACACTTCAGTCTCTTGGAGTATCAGTGATGTCACAAATGGAATGAGCAAAGAGGTTAGAAATAAATTCAGTCTTTTTGTATGTAACAGTTTCCTTTTTAATACTATTTAATATTATTAATAATAATAATAATAATAATACCCATTTATTAACCAGGTAGGCCCATTGGACACACAATATCTGGTTTGGTGACTTGCTGAAGGTCACATATTAGGCAAATGAGGGTTCATGAAATCAAACCCTCAACACAGGAACTATGGCTAATAATGTAAAAATAAGATACTGCATTGAAATAAAATGCAGACTGAATGAAATCAAGATATTAAAGCCTGTCAAAATTCTACCATACATACTACCATAACTCTTTTTAGACTGATTTTGATAGTAATTTCTGTTAATGCGTAAGAATGAAATACAGTCATCATATTACAAATCTGGAGTCTTGTAGGGACAAAACACACTATAAAACCAAGATATGGACAATAAGAGAATGACACAGTGAACTGAAGAAAGGACTGAAACTAAATCAGTGTCTAGAAACCAGCAGTTATTTTTTTTTATCTCTGCATGATGTAATGTGCTGTACCTTAGACTGCTGCTGTACCTTAGACTTTACAATGTTTTTGAAAGGGCTGTCAATCTACCGCTATGCAGCTTTAAGGAAAATCGTTCAAGCAGTTTTGGGAAAGAAGGGGTTAGCTGCCATGTAAGCTTTTGCATTATTCCAGGCAGAGCCAGCATTATGTACAGGCCAACTATACATCTGTCTAGTGTGCTGTGTTTGTGGGAGTGCTCTTTTCCTATTTATTTATTTATTTATTTATGAGAGTAATATTTATCTGCTGTAAAATATAAATAAATAGAAAGTATCTCTCTTAAAAGAAAATGCACTAGAGGAACATTAGCCATTCAAGTGGGCTGTGCTCTAAACCAGTCATGTTATATTACCGTAAACATTGCAAAATCACAGAAATAGAGACCTCACAACATTCGAATATAGCTACAGAGGGATCTGAAAGAGTTTCAGTGACAGACAGACTTCAGAATCAGGGACATTATTCTAGAAAGAGATGAGAGGAATGTCATGGTGTCAGTGAAATAAATGTTATAACTGTTTTACTAAAATGCTGCTGGCAGTGATCAACCACATATTTTGGGCATTTCTTTTCTAGCATTGTGATTTGTTTAGACAGTTGTGATGATGGGAATAGTGTTGTGAAAAGTGTTAAAATTGCTTTTACAATAATGCTGGCAGTGACCAACCAGATATTTTTGGCAATACTTTTTCTGGCTTTTTGATTTGTGTTAAGCAACTTGGATTGGAATACTTTAATCTGTGGCAACTTATTTGTGGAGGTGAAATAAAATTAGATAACCATTAGGTGTCATGGCTATAACATCTGGGTAGGGGTTGGGTTTGCCTGAATGAAAGTAACTGGCCTTCTTGTCTTTGCACTGTTTAAACAGTCACTATATAGCTTTGAAGCACTAGTGTGTTTTTTGAGAAGTAAGATGGACTACTGAACTGGACACCTGATATGCACTAACAGAATAGATATACTTGATGTGTCTTGTCTTTTGTGAAAGAAAATGGCCAGCTGACTGCTGCTGTTTGCTTATTGTTTTGGCTTTGCAGGATTAAGGAGATTATGTCAAAAAACATGCAGTATTTTAATATATAGTAACTATATGTTTGGAGCAAAGGTTCATAGGTTTATAGAAGGTTACTAGGCTACCGGTCTTAGAGGCCTTACAAGCCTAGCTGTATTTATCCTGAGTTGCCCCAACTGTCATTGGTTAGGTGAGTGAAGTTCACACAGGTAAGGATCTATGGTAGTTAATACTGACTTCCTGTGTCCAGGAGGGACATGGGTGCCACCCCAGGATTGAATTTGTGATCATCTATCCATTGACCTAGGTTACGTTTGAACAGGGATAAGAAGGGCTCTGTTTCACATGATTTGGAAGCTTGTTTCAGAGAAGTGTCAGTCTCTGGGAGATGTACCTATCTCTACAGCATGACCTGTTCATGTCAGAGGCTAGGTTAAGATCCCTGGAGTGAGTGACTCTCATGCAGTTTGATTTACGAATGGGAAGCATTTCCATCAGGGCCGGGACCGAGACTGCCCAGCAAGCCAGGCACAGGTCACCCTTTAGCAACCTATAAGAGACAATGACAGGGCTTTCAGTCTTTCTGCGTAAGACTTGTTTTGTGTACCCTATAATTTCTTGGTGAGAAACCTCTGTGGCCTCTCCAGTTGTTGCAGGTGTCTTGTGAGGTACATGAAAAAGGGAGCACTGTACTCGATTTTTGGTCTGATGAGGGTTGAGTATAATAGAATTATAACATCTTTGCATCTAGATGCAATGCCTTACTTATATGATATGCCACATAGAAGGATTTCATTACTGCTCTGGATACATGGTGGTCAAAGTTCAGATTGCTATCAACCTGAGTACCAGAGTATGTATCACTGGGTCTACACTTGGGGTGGTGCTGTTTATAATGTAATTAGCAGGTATATTAGTTTTCCCAAAGAGAATATTAATGCATGTTTTTGCATTTAGCTTTAATCCATGGCTTTGGCACTAATCATTTGTCTGTGTTAACCCTGTCTGCAGAATATTAACATTTGCAATTGTTAGTGAACTTGGTAAGCCACTGGCCATCTGAGTTTGTCTGGACCTTTGAGAAATAAATTCCAGACAGTAAGGTGCCAAGTACAGAAGCCTGTGGTATGTTACTGGTGACTGGTCTTTTACTAGAGGTGTAGTCACCCACTTCGACAGTATGTGTCCTGTCAGTGAGCCAGTTGGCTATTCATCTAGTAATGTCAGGGTTAATTCCCAATTGGGAGAGGGAGAGTTTCTCTATAATACCCGAGTGGGGGATTGTGCCCTGGCTAGATCAAGATAGGCATTATGCACTGTCTTTCCCTCATCCAGATCCTTGGTGACTTTCTTGAAGAAGTCAACCATGTTTAACAGCATGATCCACTTTTAACAAATCCAAACTGGGTTGCGTCCAGAGATTGGAGATTACCTATGCCCTTGTTAATGAGGTCCATAATGATTTTTTCCACAAACTATCAGATGAGGCTTGTCAATCTTATGGAGCTATAATTGCTAGAGTCGGCTGACTGTCCCCCTTTGGGCAGAGGGATTACTGTTGCTGTTTTCCATTCCACTGGAACATGGCCAGTTTACAGGCTGTGGTTAAACAGGGATCCAAGCGGGTATGCTCGGTCATGTTTTAGGTTGTTTAAAAGGCAACCTGGTATGTTGTCTGATCCCGCTGATGCTGTATATTTGGCCTTTGAGAGTGCAGAGATGATCTGCTCTCTTGAGATAATAAGCTGAGGAATGGTGGCAGGTATTCTTCTGGGGATGACTGGAGGGATCAGGGTGGTGAAGTTTGCTCCAGATCTGTTACCTAGTAGATTGAGCATGGGTGATGGCATCCACAACCAGTTCGGTGCATAGCTGGGTATTCCCTTTTAGATTTCGGATGTAGGTAAAGAATACCTTGTGACTATCCTTAGCTAGGGAGGCTATTTTTGCTCCATAATTAGCTTTGGAGGACTTGACAAGATCTCTCATTTATTTTTTTAAGCTAGAGAGGGATTTCTTCCTCTGCTGAGTCATTTTCTTCTTGTTCTTGGACATTAGTTTCTTTCTCTTGTTGTATAGACTGTTTATACTAGGTGTCCATCAGAGTGACTTGCTTTTTCAGCAAGACCTGGTTGTAATCTGGTTAAGTGCAACTGATGCTATGCAACTGCTTAAGTGGTTATATAAAGCATTGGTGTACACCTCTGCATAGAAGTCTGTGTTATCTGCGTTCAAGGTGGTTTTGAAACTTCTTATACCATCACTTAGTAGGAGGTAATTTTTCTTTGAAAAATTCTTAAGGGTTTTTGAGCTTGATGGGATATCTGGTCCTATAATTACATTGAATACACTGATTTATGGTTTGATCTTACCAGGAAGGACATCACATGAGGAAAGGGAGTGCAATGCTTTCTCATGTTGGTGACTACTATGTCCAGGACATTTGAGCACCTTGTGGGTGTGCTGACTAGCTGTTCCAAAGCATGTACACTGACAAAGTCCAAGAACCTCTGAGCCAGTATGTTTGTGGTCATGTATGTTTCCCAGTCACTGGTAAGATAATTAAAATCACCCATGAGTAAAGTGTTGGGCTCTATGCCAAGTGACTCCAGTAAGTCTAGGTGTGCAGTATGCTTTTTCTGTTTCATGGTGGGGGACCTATAACTAGCTATTATGTGGTAGGGAGCTTTGCCTATAGTTAATTGGACATAGAGTAGCTCAAGAGAGTCATACTGTTTGACCAGTCCCGAGGTGCACTTATCCTTAATCAATTTGGTTCTTTCACGCTCAGTTTGTGGTCTGAATCTATGGAAGACATTGTAGCCCTGCATGGCTGGGGTGCTTTCTGTGCCTTTGAACCATGTCTCGGTGACTGCACAGACATCAGCATCTTTCAAAGTGAGATGTGCTTCCATGTAGTGCAGTTTCTTGTTTATATTCCTAGCATTAAGCAGCAGTACCTTGAGTTTATCTAGAGAGGATTTTGTTATGTTGGAAGATCAGTTATTTTGACACTGTCTTAAAAAGGCACAATAGGGGTGGCTAATGCCTTTGCCAATGTCCAAAAGCCTAGACAAAACAGGTGCAAACCATCTCTGGAAAAGCAGGGTGGCCTGTCAACCATGTTTTTTCAAGCTGACAGAAATTGGATCCCCTTGGACTGACAACAGAAACTAAGTCAAATGTTAAAGTCAATAATGTATTTGTTTGTATTGTGGCATCATCCTTGGAGAAGGTAGAATGCTGCTTAAGGCTAGGCTTTTACCTGCCTGTGACACATAATCTAAGAGCTCAGTCATGACTCTCTTCATATAGTCCAATGAGGTACATCTAAAGTTATTCACCCTCAACAGGGACTATGATGGAGTCATACCAGTACTTTTGGTTGAGTGACTTGAGTGCTTGAGTGCCTTGACAGATCCTAGCACCCGTAACCCACTCGTTATCCAGCCTGGTGAGGGGAACATCCGTGTCTCTCCTATGACCAATACATTAGGTTTTGTGGTGTTACACCTTATGGACTTATTTGTTGAGACACTGCTGTGTGTAATGTGTTGTGGTTGTTTTTTGCATTGTGTGTAAGTGGTTTCCATTTGTGAGGCCTCTGATCTTTTGGTAAGTTACAAGTTAGTACCTGCACATATGTGGGTTTGTGTGTTGTGCCCTTATTTAGTGTAGGAAGTGTGTGTGTGTCTGTGTGTGTGCGTGTGTGTGTGTGTGTGTGTGTGTGTGTGTGCGTGTGTGTGTGTGTGTGTGTGTGTGTGTGCGTGTGCGCGCGCTGACAACCCGTTTGGCATTCGATTTATCCTTATGTGAGTCTTGTCTACAATTTCGTAGTGCAACTACATCTGTCACATAAAGTATTTGTTTGTTTCAGGAGTAAGTAGTTGTCAGTATACATGAGACAATTGCTACCTTTCCTCAGGATACCCATGTTTATCAGGCTGGCCAGAGAGACGATGGTAAACTGTCTGTCCACGATTGCAGGAAGTACATTACATAGTCATCCTCTTTCATCACAACAAGACATCTGAATTGCACATGGAAGTGTCTATAACTGCTTGGTGAGGGGTTTCCTGGATGAGATCAATCAACCCTGTTCTCACTTTCTCAGTTTAATAATTATCTCTCAAAATAAGGGATAAATGCATCACAGCATATCAAGACCTTCTGAAATTCTAGGGTCCCCCTCACACACCAAGGCTGTAAAAAGGGTTTTTTGACATGAGTTTAGGAATCACCTCTGCCTTGAACCTCAACTAGTCTAAAACCAGCCCTACTCATAGGTGTACATAGAAGATCACTGTACTTGTGTGGGGGGCTGGTGACATTGCCATTATTTCTTTAACATTCATTCCAAACCACAGAGGTCACTTTATCTTGTGTTGGACTGGGGAAAGTGTGATCATTTTTTTCTTTATCTTTCCTCATAAATGTCAGAGGGTTGCACAGTGGGTCACTATAGATTGTAAAGAAGCACTGCAAGGGCTCTAGAAGTGACAAGATGGAAACTATTGATTACTGTAATCATTATTTATTTTCATTTTTCTTATAATCAAACCCGTTATTCATATACAGGTGATTACCTTTTGGGGGAGAGTAAATAAGCATGCTGTTTACATATGTCTGACAGCAAATATGTTATATTCCATTTTTTTCTTTCAGTTTTGTTCCAATCTGAGATCAGAAGGGTACACAAAAGGTGGCTGTCTTTTGGAGGTAGGGGTGAGGAGGCATGCTGTATATAAATATGACAGCAATAACTTGAAATATAAGTATGCATTTGTGCATTATTTTCTTTCCTTCTATCCTTCATTATTGACAGCTAGCCCCTATGCTCCATCCACGCTGGGTCTACCAGCTAACTCCTTGCACCACCCGGACTTTATCCAGTATAGCTGGAGCTGGTCACAGATCCTTACGCTTCTGGGGACTCTACACATCAATACATCAATCCGGGGGGGGGGTTCTTATACCTGTTTTTCCCCTCCTCTCATGTGGTAACATGGTATGGTCTACGTGGGCTACAGTGTGAGCGAGTGGCATATTACCCCACATCAGAAGCAGCTCAGCCAGGTCCAATTTCAACTCTGCCACCATACCTTCTCTAGCATTGTCCCTTGCCTCCACCAAGGATCTTAAAAGAGACACCCATGTACCACCCTCCCCCCAGGATAGGCATGCCTATCCTTTTTCCTGCCACTCTTTCAGTTGTCAGAGCTATTAACTGAACCTGAGTCACCTGGGTCATAGGGCTTTATCCCAGCAATATCTGTGCCTTAATTTTAATCCCAATTTAACAGCAGGGGGATACACAGAAAGGGACTACCTATTTTGAAGTAAGGACGTGGAGGGCAGCTGCTACAGCTAGATATATGTATCCAAACAAGCAGTTGTCTTGTCAATTTATTGTGAACTAGTGTGTTTGGTCAGTTTACAAATTATCTATGATATGATCCCAGTTACTGTCACTGAGGTAATATATAATTATCAACCATCAGATGGCTAAGGCCAATCTAACACCAACTGGGACAGGTTAATTTGAACACCAAAACGGAAATTAGCTATACTTAAAATCACCTGCAAGGGCCATTAGCATAGTACTTATACACCTATAAGCAGGATTATATGATACTAATCATTAATACAAGTTTAAAAAAAAAAGTGACAAAAATATAAGCATATTATGAACACTGCAGTGTAAAATCTGAACAGGTTAATAAAAGCTAATCTAAAAATCCACCTCACAAAATTATTTATTTTCTTCTACTGAAAAAGGGAGACAGAAAATATGGGACCTCTCTCTATAAATTATTGGTAGGTGCCTCCAGTATATTGGTCATGTAGTCTGGTGCCTATGTATTAAATAGCTTTAAATTCATATGTGATGGGTGGAGACTGAGAAAATCATGTGAAGGTATAAATCAAGTATGAAAATAAGTACATATCTCCAAAAAAGTTACACCATGAAAAGAGGTAAGTAAAGCCTGACAAATAGACACATACCTCCTAAATAGGTACATTTGAGATGTCTGCCTTGAGGACATACAAAGCACTCTGAATAAGAACACATACCTTTCTTCAAAGAGTCACCAAAAAGTTTCTTTAGCATGCAGCTCTATAAATACATAAGCACATACTTATTAGCAATCACAGACACATAGGCTCCCTCTCCTTCTCTACTTATTACAACATTTGCAACATGTCTGTAGGTCATGTCATACTAGATCATTGGAAAGTAAATGTTTCCTTACTTTGGTCATCTGTGCACTAACACTGGACTTCATGGGCTTCAGTTTTGCAACTGTGTAGAACCATGCATTGAAAAGCATTCCACCATGTCTCTACTGCTGAATCATCATCCCATCCAGGGGGTGGTCATACTTAAACTGGAAGTAGCAACCAATTATAGGAGCTTTCAACCTGCTGCACATATCACCCCTCCAGTATTTAACTCTCTACAGATCATTAAATAGGAAATTTAGCTTTCCTGAGTTTTGTGGCAGCATTCTATATCATTCTATAGATAATTTTTTGATAAGTTATTTTATACATGTATCCTAATATCATGGAGGTGAATCCTTCCAAAGAAAAGCTAATATGTATACTGCTATACCTAAAGTTGTTGGAGCCAGTTATACCATGACTTATAAATGTATTATCCCTTTATATCTTACTGTACCATTAATAACAGTTCACACTGTATATCCTGATAGCGTAACAAGACTTGTGTAATATGATCGATACTATAGTATCTCCAGATGTAAAGCATTCATTGAAGACAGTGCGCTGTTATGACTGTTCTCCTACTTCTTAAATGCAACTTTAGAGATGCTTAACATAGCATAAATGCTGTAGCTTATTTGGTTATTATCTACATCTGTTTCTTGTTAGATTTATGACCTTATAGGCAAAACAATGTTCCACATGTGTTCTCTTCACTTTGGAGTGGAAACTCCTTGCATGATAACTGCTCCATCATTGTGCACTATGTAGTCATGATTGGTCTCTGAAACGTTCACACTCCTATTTCTTTTGTTATATTATAGACTATAGGAGTTTTTTATTTTCATCTGTAACCAGAAGTGGTTTGAACCCTTTTTAACTGCATTACCCAGGACAGCTAATCTAATCAACAATGTATAAAGGAGTTGAACCTATAAGCATTCTAGAGGCAGCAACTATCTGTCAGCACTTTCATGTTTGAGAGTATCCCATATTTTATAGTATACATGATTTTATTCATATCCACAATGATCAGAAGAGAAAAAAATGAGCATTTGCTACCAGTCAACAGTGGCTGATGTGCTTTTTGACCATATCTGCCAATTTTGGAATGATTTCTACTTGTATAAATTTACATTTTGCATATGATAGCCTCTGCTTTTCTCTACAAAGTATTCATCTTGTAACATGTTTCACAAGGCTGCCTCCCAGCAATGTTTCAGTGGAGCATCTGCACAAATTTCAAACAGTGTAAATGTTACACTGCTTTCTTCACTTATGTTGTAATTTAGAGATGAAATGTCTTGTTTCAAAATGCAGTACGCCATGTTCCTCTTTAAGCCCTTACAAACCACAGTAAATGGGAATCTGCACTCAGACATCCATGGTGTTGCAACTTTCCCTTGCTGATATTGAAATACCTTTAACAAAGTTTTAATTCTAGAGTTCTGTAATTACTCATATTCTTTGCTTTGCTGGATATCCAGAGAGAACACAGCAGTATAATTCAATAACCTTGTTGAAAACGTTCCTACTTTAATGGCAAATACATATTCTGCACATCTTTTCTCCCTACTAATAAATCACAGTACTGCCACATAAGAATGAAGCACCACTTAGCTGTTTCTTCCTTTGTATGTAATGCATGTCTGTGCTAGTCATTCTGACTGCATAATGTACTATGCTGGCATGATATCTAACATTGCCTTCTTTGGAAATATTTACTGATCCTTGCATGCCCTGTTAAATTTAAGATTTTTGTCTGGCTAGCTTCCCAAAGTGCTAACCCGCTCCCACACAGTCACTCAGGCTGACTGTAGGTTTATCCCTTTTGGGAAAACTATATAAGCAGCCAGTGTGACTAAAAATCTTCAAGACTTTCTTCCCACTAAAGAGGAAAAAAGGTAGCTCTACCTGAACTAAATAGAGAAACAACAGTAACAACAGCTGCAATAAAGCAAAGTTTTAACCCACACTAACTATAAAAAATAAGGGGAATAGAGAAGGTGTACGGCTACTACGGCAGTAAAGAATCTGACCATTTACTGTTATCGGTAAAGTGCAGTTTACACCACTGCACCATGCTCATCATTCTCACTGCTGCAGTAGTCTGTGGTTAGACCACCATACCCTACCCATCCTGGGAGAAGGGAGGAGACCTTTGAGAATGTTCCTTCCAAAGCCAGTTTTGGAACTAAAGAAGAATAAAGCTTGTAGTGCTTTATAAATGTATGAATAGAAGAATAAGGTGCTGCCTCTAGACTATAGAGTCTACTTCTTTCCAATATGCTATCAAAGAAACTAAAGCCCTAGTAGAATGGACCTTAAACCTAGTTTTCCCATATTGGGAGTAACAAAACACAATAGCTAAAGATGACCATCTATAAATAGTCTGTATAGAAAGAAGCTGACCTTTCTTAGTCTCAAAATATGAAATGACTAGCTGGTCAGCTTTTCTAAAGGACTTTATTCTTCCAAGATAGTAGCTGAGTTGTTTATGCACATTAGGGGTACGAAGAATCTGTTCTCCCTTGTTGTTTGAATCTGGAAAGAACACTGGGTGATTGATGGCTTGATTCAAAGTGAACTGTAAGACACCTATAGGCATAAATGAGAGGGTTAGTCCACACAGTGACCCTATCTCTATGGAAGACCAGATATGATTCCCCCACCATAAAAGCATGCAACTCAGATACCCTTGTAGCAGATGTCATGGCAACCAAAAGGACAGTTTTCAAAGCAATGAAACTCAAATCAGCCAAAGAGGCTGGTTCAAAGGGTGATATATCAGTTTCTCGAACACAAATTTGAGATACCATGACAGAGGAATTTGTTTGTAAGGCAGTCTCGTACAACACCCCTTTCAGAAACTGTTTAGCCATAAATAGAGATGAAAGAGGATGCAAGGGCAGACAAGCTGAAATGACCCACAAGATGAACCCTGAAAGAGGCATAAGAAAGATCAGAGGATATTAACTCATGTAGATATTTGAACACTAGGGGGCGTAAAGTCCCTGACAGTTATTGGTCAGGCACCAACTAGAAAATCTTTTCCATTTGCTAATATATGACTTTCTATGTATCCTGATCTTTGGCCAGTGCCTGTATAGAGTTTACACATTCTCTGTATCTCTTTGTGGGGGTTCCTCCCTCCTTCCAAAAACATGCTGAGTGCTTCCATCTCAAACCCACCAAAGGATGAAGTTTTTGGCAGCAGCACAGATTCTAGATTGTACCTTTTGGGGAAAGAGTTGTACAGACCAACCACTTTGGGCATCAACTGTGGTGTGCATTATCCTCTTGATAGGAGAATATAGATCACAGACTGTGCCCCCTGAAAGGGCTAGTCACTGAATGGTGTAAATATTGTTACTTGGTGATTTGGTGACATTGACTAATATCGCTAAAAATTGTCATGGTTATTTGCCAATGCTAAGGGGATTGAGTACTCAGCCTTTGCCAACCTACACCAGAGGAACCATGCTAATGGTGTGAGGGTTCTATGTACCCATTTTGGCTATTGTAAATCCAGAATACAGCTACTGGATCAATAAGCTACTGTACATTGTCCAGTTGCCCAGCTTGAGTTAGCAGGTATAACTTTGTTGAGTAAAACCTGGATGTAAAACCAATCAACCTGCAAAAAACAAACTAAGGATTGCTACACAGAATGAAGTTTGGAAGTCAATGATATGATGATAAGGAGGAGGTTGGACATCATCTGTATCCAGGAGACAATATGGAAGGGAGGTGCACCAAAGCCAATTGGCTTGGGATGCAGAGCCTACTGCTCAGAGAGAGGACAGACTAGAAATGGTGTGGAAATTCTGGTGAGGGAGAGGCTTCAGAAGACAGTGAGGGATGTCATCTGAATTAGTGACAGACTCATGGCAATCAGACTACAGTGTAAGGATAGAGCAGTATTCATAATCTCAGTCTATGTCCCAGAGCAGGGTCATGACAGTGAGGAAAAGACTGCATTCAGGCAGTAGTTGCAGGACATACTAAATAAAGCAGGTCAACATTAGTTGGTGTTGGTGATTGTGGACCTAAATGCACATATTGAGACAGACTGAACAGCATATGAGGACTGCCAGAGTCCACATGAGTGATATAAAATGAATAAGGAAGGATAGGACATTCTAGACTTTAGTCTGGCAAATGGCTTGATGGCTTGCCAATGCATGCTTTAGCAAGAGAGACAGTCATGAGGTCACATAAAAGAGTGACCAACATGCAACTCGGGTATTTTCCTTACTTCCTCTTATTAAGGAAAGGGCACTGGGAGAGAATCAATGATAGCAAAGTAATCCCCAGTAAAACAGCATAAACCACTGGTTTTACATCAGTTGCAAGTAGTGGTTAAAGAAGGCTCTAAAGTCAACATAGACTAGGCTGAATACCTGGAAGTTTACTGGTGAGACAGCACAAGAGTTCAAGGAGATACTCATGTCTATAACATCTTAGAAAGAAGAGAAAATAGGTGGATTTGAAGAAGAATGGCAGTACCTCAAAACAGTAAATGTGAGGACTATACAACAGATACGTGACTGAGCTAGGTATGGAAAAAAGTTACATGAGGAAAGCTGTTGGTAGAATGCAGAAGTCTATGAAGTCATCAGAAGAAGGAAGGCGTTCATGTAAAGTGGCAGATATAAAAGATGGACCAGACTAAGAAGGAATACTGGTTAGCTAACAAAGAGGCTAAGAGAGCAAGTGCAATAGCAAAGAACATTAAAGACACTCTACCAGCTTCTGGAAAGTAAGTCAGTAGATGGCGCAAAGACACTCTATCAAGTTGCAAGGCAAAGACAGAAAGATAAAGAATATAGTCATCAGCACTCTTTATCAGGGAAACCAGCAAAAACCTGTTCACCAGTCCACAGAACATCAAAGGCAGATGGAATAAGTACTTCTAGCAGCTTCTAATTTTAGTGACCGAGGCACAGTCTACAATGAAAGAAGAAGTGGATCCCTCAATAGAAGAAGTGAGAACAGCACTACAGAAAATGAAGTCAGAGAAAGCAGCAGACTCAGATGAGGTCACAACAGATTCGATCAAGAGGTTAGGTTAGGTTAGTCAGGGAGAATGGCTCTTTAGGGTGCTCATAGCAGTACAGAAAGGCGTATGTCAGATGACAGAAGAATAAGCATACTGGTGCTTGTGTACAAGAACAATGAGATATCCACAACTATGGGCAGTATAGAGGCATAAAACTCCTGTCACACTGCATACAAGTTCTGGAGAGGGTGACTGATAAATTAATATGCAGAGTAGTAGAAAGTAAGACGGGAGATGAGCAGTTTGGATTCAAATTAGGATGCAGTACAACTGGTTCAATATTTGTAGTGAGACAGAAAGTTGAGAAGAAGCTAGACATGAAGAAAGGGTCCAACTGGGTTTTCCCAGACTTAGAGAAAGCATATGACAAAGCCGCAAGAAATGTGTAGTCCTGCGATGGTTTTGAAGTCTCAAAAACATTAACAGCATTAGAGCAGACTATGTACAAGGACCCAATCACACGTGTATGAACAGTTTTCAGACCCTCAGAGGGACTCCCAGTGGTGGGTGTGCATTAGGGTTCAGCTCTGAACCCTCTGCTGTTCATGCTGGTGATGGACTACATTAGTAAAGAGCATACCTCTCAACTCTCCAGATTTTCATATAATGCCCAAATTTTTGTCTCATATTTTGGTCTATTTCTCACAAAATTTGTGTTTTCTGGCAAATCATTGAGGACTGAAGTCGCTAAATAATGACAGATATTTGTGTTTCAGACTTCATATCCTACAGAAAATGCATAATAATTAAATACCTGTGATTCTAACAACTTTCTAAGTTCATAGGAGCAATATTTAAAAATAGTCCTTATTTTTGAGATTTTGTCCCCATTTATTTCTGGCTTTGACCAGATTTCTTTTTCTGACAATTTGAGAGGTTTGGTAAACTGGTTAGAGGGGACAGATCAACCAAGTTACTTATGCAGGCAATGTAGCATTAAAGGTAGACTCTAAATGAGATCTTCAAAAAATAATAGGGGAATGGAATGCAAAACTGAACACACCACATCAGGTGTAATTGAGTACAGATAAGACAGCTGTAATGGCAGCAAATAGGGGAAATCATACGAAGCTGAAAATTGAGATATAAGGTAAATAGTGAAGCAAGTTAACAGCTTCAATTACCTGGGAGGAATGGTTGAGGAAAAGATAAGTCTGAATGAGGAGGTCAAAGGTAGAATCAACAGCCAACTGGCAGAGAATATCAGGCATAGTTTATGACAAAAGAATGACAAAGAAGCTGAAAAGTAAGGTGTGCAAAACAATGGTGTGACCAGTGTTACTGTATGGTAGAGAAACCAGGGAAGTGAAGGGAGAGTACCTGGGGAATCTAGAAGTGATTGAGATGAAGTCCCCAAGACAGATAGTAGGATGCACATTGTGGGGCAGAAGAAGAAATGAGGAAACCAGAGCAGATCCCTAGGTAGTTCCAATTGCAGAGAAGGTCAAAGACAACAGATTGTGGTGGTTCAGGCACATGAGCAGAAAAGCAGAAGACAGTCTTGTGAAGAAGATTTGGGACAGGCAGGAAGAAAGCAAGAGGAAATAAGGGTATCCAGCAAAGAGATGGATGGAAGGAAGACCTGCAACAGCGAGACATGACTATTGAAAAAGGTAGGAAAGGTACAATGTATCATGAGATGGTAACTGTTGACACAACACCCCACAGCCATGGAAAAAAATGGAAAAAGGGGTTGATGATGATGATAAATATATGACTTTCTAGCAGCAGACTTTCTTGCCTCCTTTAGTAACTGCTGCAGGTCATCATGAAAAAAATGCCTAAAAGCTATTAAAATTGAATGAGTCAGACAGTCAGTTAAAAATGTTTGATGGTGGGGTGGATTAAACTCCCCTGGTCCTGTGAGAGTAGATCCAGTCTGTGAGGAAGCTTATGGTAATTGCCCTTAGCCAATTTCATATGAACGGAGAACCAATTTTGCCTGGGCCAATATAGAGTCACCACAATGATTTTGGTAAATCTTTCTGAGTCTTCAGAAGTACCTTGGAGATCACAGGAAAGGATGGAAAAGCATATGGGAACATCCCTGACTAGAGGAATGATAAAGAGTAACTGTTCTTCAGACTTGGCTGCAAGAATTTCTGGAACAGAATTTATCTATTTGTCTGTTTTGCAAATAGGCAAACAGATCTACTTGATGTGTTCCCCACATCAAGATGAATTCCTGGAATATCTCTGAATTGAGCTTCCACTCATAATGGTCCATCCAGGATCTGCAGATTTTGTCTGTCACTCTCTTTTGCTTTGATGGTATGTCAGAGGTATAATGGCTTAAAGAGTGCTAAAGAACTAAGTCCCAAGCTATCACTGCCAGTCAGCACAAAAAGTATGACCTGGTACCCCCCTCCCCCACCCATTTATGTACCACATCTCTCTGGTATTGTCTGCAATGACCTGAAGAGGACCTGATTCATAAAGATGATGTAGAGACTTTACAGCATGAATTCAGCCATCCTTTCTTTGACATTAATGTGTTTTTTTTTGTCCTGATTGTTCCACAGTCCTTGGACTTTGACTGCAATAGAAACTGCTCCCCAAGTAAAATCTGAAGAGTCTGTCATGACAGATTGTGTTTGGGTAGAAAGAGAAAAGGGGAGCCCTGGACTGAGAGCCATGTGATACAGCCACAGCTGTCATTCTGTTTTTACAAAGTCTAGCACTAGAATGTGAAAATCTAGAGGGGTGCAAATGCGGGACCCACATGTTTTTTAGGTACCACTGATTTTTTCATGTGCAATCTGGAAAGTGGTATGATGAGATCATTGAAGTCATAAGGCCTAGTATCCTGAAAAAAATTATCTGACTGAAGCTTGGGACATAAGAGAAAAGTTCAGGAATACTTCCAATACAAATTTATCTTATTTTTGAAGTACACAGGTTTTTCACATGATAGTGTCACTAAGCACCCTAGAAACACAATCCTGGGTGATGGATTAAGATAGGATTTTTGCGTGTTTATCCAAAATCCCATATGGAGGGAAGTACCTTTTGTTAAGGACTCCTGGCATCTGAGCAACGACTCTGCACAGATAAACAAGTCATGTAAATAAGGAAAAATGTGGATAGCCTCCAGTTTGCAATAGGCCACCACTGGGGCTAGGCACTTTGTAAATACTCTTGTGCAGTAGGCAGCCCAACGGGTAATTTAGAGAAATAATTATGTGACTGAGTCACACACAATCATGGGTGTCTCTTAGAAGTCTGTGCAACAGGGATGTGATTTTGAGCATCCTTGAGATCTAAAGTTACCACAACACAATGGTCAAGAAGTAGTGTTACCACAGACTCCAGGGTTAACACCTTGAAATTTTGAACTTTTACAAAGAGATTGAGGTAGAAATGGTCCAAAACTGGTCTCCATGAGTTCTCCTTCTTTGGGACCAGAAACATTCTGGAATAAAAGCCTTTTCCTATATGTTCCGATGAACCAGTTGTATGACTCCTTACTGCAACAAGTGATGGAGTACCTTGGGAAACTATTCTGTTTGACTGATAGAATGATGTTAGGGGTTCTCCCTGAAAGAAGGGGACTTCTATCCATATCCAGTTGTAACCCTCCTGGATCACTTTCAAAGCCTTTTGTCTGATACTACCTGATGCCAAACTGGAGCATTGGGGGTCAGATTCGGTGAAAAAAGAAGAGATATAGGAGCAGGAGGGGGATGGAAGGTGTCCAGGTCTCTGACATAGTCATTCAGTAGATGGTGATTGGCTCTTTTTTGGAAAAGATCCCAGTTTCTTGGCTTTGGAACTGGTTCCCTCCTGCCATTTCTTCTTAGGAGTTAGCCTGTTATTTGCTTATTTTTGTCCTTTGAAGGGGGTAGAGGCCTTAGAAGGGAAGAATTTAACCTGCAAAATCCTGGGGACTCCCTGTGTAAATTTACCCTTCTCATCCTATTGTTTGAAAATGGTGTAGCAGATTGCACAGATACAATTTCTGTATCTAGAGAGAAACTCAATTTTTTTTACTTTAATTCCTCTGAAAGTGTTTGGTTACACATCCAGACAAATCTCCTCAAGATAGTAGCTGAAGAAGAAGCCCTTGAAACATTATCAGCACAGTCACACACACTTTTAAAGCAGTTTTAGTAACTTGAGACACATCAGGCATACATTTGATTCATACAGTAACTACCTTCAGAGGTCAAAAAAGTAGGGAATTCTGCTAAACTGTTGGCACATTTAAAATTCCACAGAGTCCTAGTAATTCAGTATTCTTAGGACTTAGTCTTATATTGTCTGCCCAGCTATTTATCCTCCTGGATGTGGATAGGAACATCCCAGCAGCAGGACCCATAGGAACAATGGTAGCTGGATCTGCTGTAAGATGAGAATAAATACGTTCATTAGTCTGACATGCTCTAGAAAGTTTGTCTGATTCTTAGGAACTAATGAAACAGAGAATTAGGAGCATTACAGACAGCTTTAAAAGTATCCTCCAAAACTGGCAAAATAGAAGGAATGGTTGCAATATTAGGGGCTTCTTCTTTGAAAAAAATCATAATATTTGCCCATCTCAGGGGAACATCCATTTGTTACCAAGAAAATACATCCATTAGTCTGTAAATAATCTCAGCATATGAGAAAGCCTCCATCTGTGCATCTGCTATGGAGCCCTCAGGTGACATAACCCTGTCTCTGTCCACATCTGAATCATTGGAAAAGGCAATCCCGTCCTTGGAAGTAGGGGAACACACATTAGAAAGAGATGTATGGCAGCCATGATTGACTGCCTGCAGTATACTGCTGGCTAATGTATGAATATTCTTTTTATAAACAGGAACCACCTTCCCATTACCTATATGATTAACTTTTTGTTTCTTTTCCCTAGATATATACCAAAATTAAGAATGGCTATGGGAAATTATGTTATCTCTTTTCCCAGGAACCTTGAGAAGACATTCCTGAGGTGTCGCCTGTACCTAAAATGGATGGTTCTTCCATGTCCAAGCATGGGCACTGGAACAGCCTCACAGGCCATGTCTGGCACCTGGTTCATGGTGGTCGGCAAGGTTACACCACAGGGATTTGAGGAAACAGGTAAGTGGGGTCTGAGAATGCAACAGTGGCTATTGCAGTCATCCACCATTGACTGCAGTATTGGAGGAGCCCACACTGAAGGCAAGGATTTTTGTTTTAACAGTTTGTTTTTCTTTTTAGGTACATTGGCAAAAGGACCAGCAGAAATGGAGTAATTATCCATTCTGTACTGTGAAAGAAGCCTGATTGCCATTAAGGTATGTTTCCAGGAGTCTGTTGTCACTTAGAGCACACAAGCAGCATACTACCAAAGGAAATAAATTCCCCACACCAAAGTTACACAAGCAGTCTGCACATTTTCCCTCTCAAAATACAGCCAGTAAAATACATAAATAACAAATGAACACAAGTATTCACATGAAGGTCCACTTTCTCCCCAAAAACACTTTCCAACCATACAAAGTCACTAACATACACATAAATAAATTTAAAATAAGCTGTAAGGTACCAAATATCTATGTCTACAAAGCAATCCCCAAAGAGACAATGTAAGTAATCAAAGAATATCTACCAATGTGTCTGAAAAGTCAGTATTCTTAAAGACACATACTGCAATTTCCCCACCCAAAATAGATGAAAACACTAAATGTAATATAAAATAAGATTAATATGTGTGGATGGAGTTCCCAAAAGGGGTCTTATCTGTCTGACAGGAAGCCTTGGCCAGCTGCTGCTCCAGGGAAGGATCAGAGATATATCTGCACAAGGTGGCAAGAAAGAAATGAAGATTTTTAATCACTCTTGCTGCTTATGTAGTTCCCTCCAAAAAGGCTAATCCTACAGGAAGCCAGAGTGACTCTGAGGAGGGGGTTAGAGCTTTGGGAAGATGTCTGGGTACTGTATCCTTAGCAGTGCTGGCTGGTCACTTTAAATCAAAGGGGGGCTACAAGAGACAGCTGAATGGGTGGGCCCAGTGGGAAGGGGTGTGGTCAACTAGAAAAGGGTGGAGCTATACTCAAAACCATAAAAACTGGGTCTTTAATTAAATATGCTGCCCTGGGTGCCAAACCATCATTATGAGAGTCCAATCAAGACAAAATGAAGTGGAGAAGAAAAAATTTCAATGCATTGGCTACATGACAGCTTACATAATATCTAGATGCAAACAAAAAGGTTGTGAAGCATGAAAAAATAAATCACTTTTTAAATACATTACTGGAATGCCAGTCAAAAATCAAGTATAAAAAAAACAAGCAGCAATCAATTCAAATCATTTCTCCTTGCACTGCAGTTCTAATTATAATTTATATTCAGCTTTATAAAAGTATCAGGTAACATGCTGAAAATAGCAATCTCTGTGATACCCCTGCTTGTAAAAATGTTTCTTATCCAAAAAAGCCCTGCTTCCTGACAACTATCTACTTGTTTCATGGGGAAAACATGATTAAAGTAAAAACTGAACAGCAAGCAAGAAATAAGCTCAATATAAATTGATTAAAGGATTACTGCACAGGTTATGGACCACACATGATAGATTGGCATTCTGTTTAGTTTATGGGTAAAGCCTGCAAAGATGACTGCAAGTCTCCAACAAATGTAAAGAGCTTCTGAAAATACTGTAATCCTGTCCTTTATTACAAATACTGTCATATGCATTTCACTACCTAAGGCTTATACGTTATCTAGTTTATATAAATATTCTCTACAAGGCAACAATAAAAAGGCTTTCAGTGTTGATGATTCTTTAACAGTATGCTTATTAAAGCTTACTTGCATCTTACAATCTCAGACAAGCTTACCTGATGGTCATTAAAGCATTGCTACTTAAACACAGAGCAACAGGCACTGAAACAACATGCATTTTCTGAATAATAAGCATAAATTAACAGTATAAAAATATGACAGAAAACCAGAACATTCTGCAAAATCAAGGACAGATGAAAAGCCACTGTAGTACTTGTGTCTACTTTGGATGGGGGGATCCTCTGCACACTTACACTGCATAACTGTTCCTTGCCTTGCTTGGACACATCCAGAGTCACTACATGGGGGAGTGGGGTAAAACAAGTAAGTCACAATTTGAAATGTCTCTGGCTGATGGTGATGGCCCTGACAAATCTCAACCTCAGAGCAAGAAATCTGGACAAAGCCATAAATAGAAGTGGGACAAATACCCAAAAATAAGGACAAGTTTTAAATATTGCTTGTATAAACCTAGAAAGATAATAGAATGGTATGCATTAGCGTGAATTTTCTGAAGGGTATGAAATCTGAAACTCAAACACCTGTCATTATTTTCTAACTTCAATCTTTAATGATTTGCAACTAATTTGTCTGAAAACCACAATTTTATGAAAAAAACGGACAAAAAATGTGATGTAAAAATATAAAATAGCCACAGAATACAGCTGTGAACCTATCAAAGAAGGGACACTTTTTTAAATATTAGTACTGTTAAGTTGAGCAGCTGACAAAATAAGAGAATCTATATGCATTTCTGAAATAAAAATAATCTGTAACTCTGACCATTACAAGTATTTATTAATTGTAAACCCTCCACGTTTTCTTACAAAATTGCCATTTTGTGGAGGGATTATTAGGGGGAGAGCAACATTCTGAGCCAAAATTGCAGACAGTTGAGAGGTTTCCATAAACCTAATTCTATAAAGCCATTTATTTGTGCATGCCTCTCAACCTCTTAATGCAGGAAATCTAGACAAGGTCAAATATATTGGGGGAACAAACAAACAGTACAAAACATTGCTCTTGTATAAACTTAGACAGCTGACAGAATAACAGGTCTTGCTTTACCATGCATTTTTCTGAAGGGTATGAAGTCTGAAACTCGATGTCTGTCATTATTTAGTGACTTCATTCCTAAATGATTTGTCAGAAAACCACAAATTTTATGAGAAGCAAACCAAAAATAAGAAGCAAAAATCTATTCATTCTGCGAAAATCTGGACAGTTGAGAGGTATAGTTCAGCCAGGGCTGTCTTTGAGTTTGCTGCCATTCCCCCCTCATAAAATCATGGTTGAATGGGGCCTTCCACCCTGCAGCCATTCCAATGTCCCATTACTTGGCTATTTTGCCCCATTTACCATAAACACTGTAATGTGCATTCTGCTTTACTTCTACAATGATTTGGATTTCATTTAAAAGTTTTATTTTACATTTTACAGCACAAACACTAATATACATCTGCTAAACAAAGCAATGCAGTCTCACAATGAAAATAGACTTAGCATTAAAACTTCTCTGCCCTTTAAACTCACATTCATTGAAACAGCATTGAAACCCACATTCAAAGAAAACATGTCTGGCCAGTGGCAGATAAAGATAAGCTTCGGGTTGTTTACAAATCATAGGCCCCCTTGCACACAAAACATAAATGTGTTATTTGATACACCTTCCTGATTGTATTAAATTATATTCCTTGTATAATACAGTATAGTTGTTAGAGGGCATTTTAAATTTGTTTTGAATATTTTTCCAGTAAACAATGAAACAAAATGCATGCACTAATAATGACAAAATGGATACATATTATGTTGTCAAATCATAACAAGTTTGAATGCCATATTGTCAAACCCATATGTTCGAACTTGGAAAAGTTTGAATGTTTCAATGCAGATTTCCGTTGAGTGCAGAAAGGAAAGATTTTCCTTTACTGCACTGTACAAGGATCTCAGAGTTGCTATATTTAAAGAGCGGGGGTTTGGAGGGCACAGCCCCCACGAAGGTGGTGCAGGGGGGGTTGCTCCCCTTGCTTACAACTGTCAGTTTTTTTCTGCCTTTTTTGACGTTTTTGAACTTTTGAAACTTCAAACGTATGGGTTTCTACCATATGGCATTTGGACTTTTGAAAGTTCAACAATGTAATATGAACCCTGACAAAACTGCCCAATTCAGAACATTTCTGTCATAAAAGTTTACTCAAACTTCTACAATCCACCAGTATCAGTAAATATGCACAATCTCTGCAGAGGTAAAAGTCATCTAAATAATTCCACATTAAACAGATCTGTAACTAATGAAGAGGTTGCTGCTAGTGAACAACTTTATATTTCATTGTTTCATCTACAAATAAAGTGCCTCTTGCCCTTGAGGAATAAATTGCCTATGTTACCTTAAAAAAATGCTAAGCTAGTAATATTGCAATAGGGAATGTATGGCGAACTGATAACAGGTTCATAGTTACTAGGTATCTCCACCAAAGAGAATATTCTCAGGACTGCAGCATCCACTCCCTCTAAAAGTACAACACAGTACAGTATCAGCAATGCATCTACATACAGTGGGAGTAGAACCCACAGCCTTCTGCATCAAAAGCAAGTATTCAACCTGTTATGCTATTAACAATGCAAGCAGACTTAGCATAAGCAGCACTAAACTTCTCTTCCCATGAAGTTTTCAGCTCCTTGTAAAATCCACTTGACACTCAACTGTATCTCTCAACTATGCAGCACAGGAAATCTGGAAAAAGCCAAACTTTATTGGGGAGGGGGGACAAAAGCCCAAAAACCAGGGACACATTTAAAACATTGCTTGTATAATCTTGGAATGTTGCTAGAATAAAATGTGTTACCGCCATGTGTTTCACTGCCAAGTCTGGAACCCTATGCACTACAGTCAAAACAACATACTACTATGCCAAATCACCTATTTCTTGAAAGACAGGAATACTGAAACTTAAATGGCTATCATTTAGTGAATTCAGTTCTCACCATAGCTCTCAACCTCTTAGCATAAAACACCTGGACAAAGCCAATAATGGGGGAATACCGCCCTCAAACATATTCAGTGAATGCAGTTCTCACCATAGCTCTCAACCTCTTAGCATAAAAAAACCTGGACAAAGCCAATAATGGGGGAATACAGCCCAAAAAATAGGGACAAATTTTAAATATTTTTTTTTTTATTTTTTTTTATTTGTTGACCGAAAAAAGTCAGGGAGATCCTAGGTTCCTTTGTTTTCAGAGGAGAGGGAGAAATGGGAATGCTCGTACTTCATGTGGGAGGAATGGAGGGACCGAGAGGACCCACGGAACACGACGAGAACACATATGCAACCACACAAGGCACCCCCACCCAGCCGAGAATCGAACCGAGAACTGCTGTAAGCTGTAAGGCAAGCATTACACACCACACACCGCCGCCCATATTGAAAATATTGATCTTATAAACTTAGAAAATTGCTAGAATAAAAGGTTTTGTGTTACCATGTATTTTCTGAAGTATATGAAGTCTAAAATTCAAATGTCTGTCATTATTTAGTGAATTCAATCATCCACTCATTACAAAAATCAAAACAACACAGATTTTATGAGGAACAGAACAGAACAAAAATATGAGGCAAAAATCTGGACAGTTTTCACAAGTGGTGATGGGTAGAGAATTCAGGCTCTTGCTACCCGCACCCAAGGTACATGGTTTGAGCCTGAGTAACTCTAGCCACCAGGTATATTTATGGGGGCATTTCACACACACACACACACACACACACACACACACACACACACACACACACACACACACACACATATGAGTGTATTGAAATTAAACAAAATACCCAAAGATAGACATTTACAAAGGTCGACTTTGCAAACTTCGACAAGCTACTATGCATGGGTCAAGCAACAAACTTGCCTCGTGCAAAACTTAAAAACAATTGTTTTTTGCAGGGGGAGGCAAGCCCCCATGAATCCCACCCCACCCTGATAATTATATATACTAACTCCAAAATTGCAGAATCTCGGGGAAAGTGCATATTTCCGTACCACGAGAAATGTCGATCTTGCACAACTGTCAACTATCTATGCAGTCAGCCATATTTTGTCAGCTAACCAGAAGTCGACCAAAGATAGATGATTCAATGTATTTCAGTGGACCTATACACACATTAATTTATTTATTTAATTTTATTTTATTTAATATTTGTTTTACCAGGATAATCCGACTGGACAGCTAGTGCCCTTTTTCAGCGGAGTCCTGGGGATCTCCAAGAAGTTACAGTTCGAGTACATAATAGTTAAAGAATAACAATTAGTAGGATACTGACATTTTTTTAGAAGGCAAAGACAGTTAATGCAACAATAGTTGCAGGATAACAAGTGGTTCCATGCTAACATATAGAAGGCAAAAAACATATATATGTAATACATGCTCATAGTACAGTTGTGTGGTCAGAAACTTGCAGTACTGGTACAAAATGTGTACATAAGGTACTGAGAGTAAGTACATACTTACAATATTTACAAAATATACAATGAACATGGGAAGACCAAGATTACATTGAAAGGTATGCATCAGAGGCCTCAGGGAGTAATCTGCCTACCTGCCTATGGTGGTGGAGGATTCAGGGGGGGCCTTTGCAGTTGCAGAGGGGGTTAGTGAAAAGGTGTGATCTGAGGAGGTCTCTAGATGTGGATGTGTGATTTTGTAACTTGTGGTCAGGAGGGAGGGTATTCCATGCTTTTGCAACCTCATGGGAGAATAGGGCTTATTCAGAGCTGTTCTTGCATGGATTGACTTTGATCAGGGCTTTGTTACTAGATCGTAGCTCCCTGCTGGAATTGTGTAACTTTAACATGCCAGTTAAGGCGGGGGTTTTCTCAGGATGGTATAGAGTTTGATGACCTATGTTGAGTTGTTGGTAAATTAGTAAGGTTGGAACATCTAGCCAGTGTAGTTTATGTAGGAATTGGAAGTGGTGGGAGTGTGATTTAGCATTTGCTGCGAACCTAGCTATCTTGTAGCATGTGAAGAGTTTGTTCAGGTCAGTTTTGTTGATGTTGGTTAGGACAGGGGAGGCATAAAGTAATGTTGATAAGAGATGAGTTCTGGCTATGGCAGTTTTAGATGTAGAAGTGAGGAACTGTTTGCTGCGATAGAGGCATCCTAGCTTTTTGTAGACTTAAGAGATAGTTTGGGATATGTGTTTATTGTATTAAAGTTGTTGGTCAATTGTGATGCCTAGTTGTTGGCCTCTGGTACTGGGGTGATGGGGGTGTTGTTGCCTGAGAGACTGGAGAAGGTGGGGTCATTGGGCTTAGTTGGATGGAATAACATTAATTGTGTTTTCTTTGGGTTTAGTATAAGCTGATGATAGTTTAGCCAGTTCCCTATCTCAGTGAAGGATTCTTGGGCTTTACTTTGTAGAAGATGGATGTTGGGTGCTGAGCAGATTAGGGTGGTATTGTCAGCGTACTGGACAATATCAACTTTTGTGGTTGCTAAGTGGAGTTTGTTTGTAACTATGTTAAAGAGAAGGGGGTCTAGGATTGAGCCTTGGGGTACACCATATGTGATGGGGTTTGGGGGGATAGGGAACTGACCCATTTAACAGACTGTGAGTGGTTTTGTAGGTAACTGTTGAACCAGGAGAGGGTGGGATTACTGAGGTTGAGTTCAGAGAGGCAGGCTAAGAGTTTATTATGAGAAACTGTGTCGAAAACCTTGGATAAGTCTAGAAAGGTGACAGAGACAATTTTCCCATGGTTCCTGTATGAGTGTATGGTGTTGGAGAAGTTAATTAGAGCAGTGGTGGTGCTGTGGGATGGTCTAAATCTGTGCTGGGTTTTAGATAGTAGGTTATTAGACAGTGTGTGTGAGGAGTTTGTGGTGGATACATTTTTCTAGAATCTTTGATATGGGTGATAGAATAGCAATGGGATGGTAGTTGGAAATGTCAGTAGAGGAGGGGGATGATTTTATATATATATATATATATATATATATATATATAGAGAGAGAGAGAGAGTTATAAAATACATTTGTATAGTAAGGGTGTGGGGTAAGACTCCTCCACTTTGCCAAAGCAATTGCTTAGGTGTTTTTGTTTATAAACAGGAAAATTGTTTTTAATGGGAAACTTTATGAGAAATCCTATATTTACTCCTGGTGTGACACCTGTGTCCCTAATGGACTCAGGCAGCCAGTGAACGCTTGATGCAAGTCTATATAGTTACTCATAAAATTCTTTGGGGCATTGACATGTATCAACAATATTCTGGTAAATTTGGCACCAGCTTGGCAAGTCTGAAATGGTTGTTGTGCTGATAGCCTAGTACAACACCACTGAACTTAGAAACCTATAAATTAACTGAGCATTTTAGTTTTTATTCTGTTGCTCAGTGATTGTGATTTTGATATGCGTGTGGTCACTCTGTGAGTGGTTTACAATTAGTGGGAACACATGGAGTCTCTCTATTAAATGTCCGTGATCAGAGTCATGTGATGAAGTAGTGATAATCATCAAGGTCATTGTGATGTATGTGGTTCAGGAAGGTAAAACTAATATGACTGATTTTCAGTTTCAGGCCTGGTAGTTCAGACTGATTGGTTTGCATGTGTCATACAATGAGGGAGAAAGGTGCAACTAATTAATTTAGTTGGTGGTTGGTATTGTTACTTAGCATATAGTAATATGTGTGGAAGATTTAAATATAGATATTACTAAAGTTATGGTTAAATTACAGAAAGCAGAAGTGATATAAAAGTCCAGCTGTTCAAATTGCAAGAACCTCTTTGCAATTCTTAAAATATTAAGGTGGAAAATGCAAATGCAAATCCCCATGAAGATATATACTTAGTTTGAGGTTGTAGTATCTTAAGAATATTTTCTTTATTCCTAGGTGGTATAAACTTAGATTTAGTATACATAAGTAGCAGAGATATGGGGAGAGCAGACACCATGGTAGTGACACAGAATCAAAGCCTCTGTAAAAATGCTTTAATGGCTTTGCAACAAATTCTAAAACTCATTGCTCTATTTCTTCACTGCAATTTTTTTTTTTTTGTAGTTGTGGGACTTTCAGGTATTGGTCTCACACTTATGACAGGCAGCCAATATCAAAGCTTTCTGAAGATTATCAGAAAGAGTAGGGTTTCTGTAATGCTGCTGCTGCAGAGGAAGTGGCATATAGGAAATGTTAGTCTAAGTTGATTATGCTTTAGTTACAGTTAGAGCAAGATCATGGTCAAATGAGGTCCTTGCCAGGGTAATGGGTCAGGGCCTGCCCCTCCCAGCAGCCTGCCTCAGCAGCACCCCTTCCAGCCATTCCAGTGCCCCATTACTTGGCTATTTCTCCCCAGTTATCACAAGCACTGTTCAGACCTGTCAGTGCACATACTATTTTCTTCTTTAATTCTACAATGATTGCGACATTTAAAACTTTTATTTCAAATTTTATAGCACCAACACTGATAGCCATTTGCTAAACAAAGCAATACAGTCTCTCAGTGAAAACAAACTTAGCATGAACAGTAAACCTCTCTGTGCTCAAAACTAACATTCATTAAAGCGGCATTGAAACCAACATTCAAAGAAAATGCATCTGGTTAGTGGTGGATTAAGTTTACCTTTGACATATTTCCAGACAATAGGCCCCTTGCACATATTTTTTGAACCATGCATACATGCATGTCATTGATGGACCATCCTGATTGTATAAAATTATAATCCATATATAATACAGCACTACTTGTTACATTGTGTTTCAAATTTATAGGTTTGAACATTTTTCCAGTAAGTAATAAAACCAAACTACCCATTAGATAACATTTTGACCACAAAAGACCACTAAAATTTCTGTCAGTGCAATCCACCAATATAAAGTCAATATACATAACCACTGCAGAAGTAAAATTCATCTGAATAACTCCTCATTAAAGAGAACTGTAATTAACAAAGAGGTTGCTGCTGACAAACAACTTTACATTTCAGTGTTTCATGTTCAAATTTAGTGCCTGCTGCCCTTGAAGAATAAACTGCCCATGTTACATTTAAAAAAATTGGTAAGCTGGTAACATTGCAGTAGAGAATGACTATCAAACCAGTAATGGGTTCATAGTCACTAGGCATCTCATCCAAAGGAGGACACATTCAGGAGTGCATCCCCCCACCCCTTAAAGGGGACACTGCAATATAAGCACTCTGTCTATATGGTGTGGGAATATAACCCATGTCCTTCTGCACCAAAGGCAAGTATGCTATCTGTTGGGTGCTACATAACACTGCTTTCAAAATGTATAGCACAAACATTGATGATGGCCATTTGCTAAACAAAACAGTTATACATTGAAAACAGACTTAGCATGACCAACAATAAACTTCTATTCTCTTGAAACTTAACATTCCTTGAAAATGCACAGAAACTCAAAATTTCTTGAAACTGCAAAGAAACTCAAAATTCTTTCAAAATGCACAGAAATTCAACAGTCCTTGAAAATGCACAGAAACTCAACATTCTTTGAAAATGCACTGGAACTCAACATTCTTTGAAAGTTCACTGAAGTTCAACTGTCCTTGAAATGCAGTTTGGCAGATGGTGCAGATGATTCAGGCTCTAGGGTCCAATGTTCAAGGTACAGGGTTTGAGCCTGAATAAGTTAACCAACCTGCCATTCCTAACTGAGACATTACACACACACACACACACACACACACACACACACACACACACACACACACACACACACACACACACACACACACACACACATATCTGTGTTTCACGTTCATCTGGAATGACAACCAGTAATGCTCATCTCTCTTAAAAGTCTGGAATAGCAATGGCATCAGCTATCCATAATAATCCATGCTTGAGTCTAATCTCACTCTGCTCCAAATTTTAAATGTGTGTTTGTATGTGTGTGTGTGTGTGTGTGTGTGTGTGTGTGTGTGTGTGTGTGTGTGTGTGTTGTACTAAAGGTGCATGCACAGAAGATATTAAGGATGCAGTATGTGTGTGTCCTTAGAGAAGAAATGTAACATATGCAGAGTGCATTCTGAAGGAAGAAATGTAAGTTTTGAGGCAGATGCCTGACCTGCGCCTTCCTTCATCTCCATCACCTTTAGTTTCCTCAACTGCTCTGCCTTCACTACCCAGGTTTCTGTACCATAAGGTAGTACAGGTCACACCACTGTTTTGTATAACTTATGTTTTAACTTCTTTGGCATTCTTCTGTCATACAATGCCCCTGACAAAATGTACCACTTGGCTGCAATCCATTTGATTCTAGCTTTGACCTCCTCATTCTGACTTCTCTTCTCCTCAACCACCCCTCCAACACACTTGAAGCTGTTAACCTTTTCCACTATTTTCCCTTCTATCTCAGTTTTTGACTGTTTTCTGATACTCCCCATTTGCTGTCATTACAACTGTCTTGTGTGTACCCAGTTTCATCCCATGTGCCTTCAGTTTTGCATTCCATTCCCCTGTCCTTTGCTGAAGTCCTTGTTTAGAGTCTGCCTGTAATACCACATCATCTGCATACAGCAACTTTGTTGATATGTCCCCTCCATCCTGTTTGCTAATGTAATCCATCACCGGTATGAACAGCAGTGAAATCAGAGCTGAACCCTGATGAACACCCACTCCCAGTGGAAACCTCTTTGAGAGTCCAAACGCTGATCGTATTTGTGTAACTGAATCCTTGTACATAGCCTACATTGATTCTACCAATGTTTTTAGGACTTCAAACCATTGCAGCACTGCCAAATCATTTTTGGGACCTTGTGATATACTTTTTCCTAAGTCCAGGAATGCCCAGTTGGACTCTTTCCCATCTCTAGTTTTTTCTCAGCTATCTGTCTCACTGCAAACATCTGGTCAGTTGGGCTGCATCCTGACTTGAATCTGAACTACTCAGTCCAGTCTTACTTTCAATAATTCTGTGTATTCATTTATCAATCACCCTCTATGGCACTTTCATGCAGTGTGACAGGATACCTCTATACTACCTATAGTTGTGAATGCCCCCATTTATTCTTGTATACTTACACAAGAATTCTTATTCACCAATCATGTAAGATGCACCTTTTTCTCCATACTGTTATGAGTATCCTCAGGAGCCATTTCACCCTTAACTCACCCAACATCTTTATCATATCTGCTGTGACCTCATGTGTGCCTTATGCTTTCCCTGGCTTTATTTTCTTTGTGCTGTTCTTACTTTAGATTGAGTATTTCTCCTTTCACTGTAGGCTGTGCCCAGGGCAGTGCAGCTTCTGTGAGGTTTGCTTCATTAAGAGGCTGCTGGATGTACTCCAAAAGGCTTCAGTAACCATCCAACATATTTTAATAAAGGCTGTATCCCACTGTAAAAGACAGCCAATAATATGGACATCTAACCGACTTCTCTCCAAGACTGAAAGCTACAATGGAAGCACCCTAGGGCAGTAAGAGGTGGATTAGCCTGCTACTCCCCATGGATCTCCACTCTCCTGCTACAACCAGCATTAGTAGTGCCCTGCCATATTCCATTTGAAAACCTGGCAGATCAGTTCTGAAAGGTCATTGGTGAATGTGGTATTTCTATTCTACACCAAACAGTGGTTGTCACGCATAATTAGGCAGTGTTTGGTAAAGGATGTATACTAGTTTTGGAGCTGATATAATGGTTTTATTTTGTTTTTTGTTTTTTTTAATTCAGTGATTTGAAGAAACTGTCTTCAGTCTTCTTTTTGAATAGAAAAACATTATTTTAAAGATAAGTCACCCAATACTGGACTGCATAAATGTATTCATAGGTAGTTACTAGGTTTGCAGTCCAGGAGACCATTGTGGGGCCTAGTCTAAATTCCCAGGACCCCCAAGCACTCTTTGGTGAAGTGATTCAAGTAAGTTTGATCAAAAATAATTACATACAAAAAAAATGTTAACACATGAAAACTGATGATTACTGCAAACAGTTAGGAAATATTTAGTCCAAAATATATTCAGATTCTATGCCACTTCATTTTATTATTTTAAAATAAAAAAATGTTTTCCTAGAAAGTGTTATATGGAGTACACAAGGGAATATGTTCCTGACAGAAAAACTTTAGGGCTCAACAAGCAGAATCAAACAAATACATAATATAGTTTATATTGTTTTCAAAGAACAAAGCCAAGTTACTGAACAAAGTCAGAAGGAGGAAGCAGTAAAACAGCAAGTAGAAAAGTTGCTAGTTGCAGATTAAGAATATAGACAAAGGGAAAATGATATGGATGTGCTAACAAAAGACAGTCTCTGGCTGAGTTGTTAGTTAAGTCGAGAACAGAAGCTGTTATTAAAAAAAGGGGCAATTAGAAGGGCATATAAAATAATGCATGCCAACTATAATAATTCATCAGAACAGGTTAGAAAAAATTGGGAAGAGAGAATGGAAAGGCAATATGCAAAGGATTAATGGTAGGATATTTGTATGGCTTCCAAATATGTAAGAAGTCCAGAAGGTTTAGGATTTTTGCATAGAAGTATTTACATATGTATTTTTTTACCCCAAGCAGACCTCAGAGAATTTTTCCTCTGGTGGATAGAAAATCCCGAAGGTGTGATGTGAAAGACAGACGTAACTGGGAACTTTTTTTTGAAAATGTAACAAGTTGGCTGCTTTAAAAAAATTCCCTACAGAGTACTTCATCAAAAATGTTTGGCAGCAAATGATTATAACTAAGGAAATTATTTTTTGAAAAGGAACTGAAATATCTAATCATAGTAAGGCCTTACTAAATTTAATGCTATCAGCTGCCAAAAAAAAAAAAAATACTTGAAAATCGAACGCAAATCACCCAGGCAGTGTCTGTAAATAGTAAGTTGTGATCAGTGTAATACTCCAGTAAACAAATGTTAAATAAGGTAAAAGAAAAGAAATATCTAAACTAACCACAAATTAAGTATTTAACAGTGCAGAGGAGATAAATAATCAGAGGTAGGTTGAACAAGGGTATTTTTTTGGTTGTTGAATATAATTCAATATTCAATATTATATGTAAATAAGTATATACTGTGGAATGATCAAACATCTTCATATAGTATCACAACCTATGTGTTAAATAACACTAGAAATCCATCCTTGTTTGCTGTTCTTCTATACTCTGTCTATTGATCTCTAGTGTTTTTCTTTCTTAGGTTTTTATGAGACCTTAGTATCTCTTATCATAAATTACTAGGTGTATCTAATGTTGTAATATGTTATAAAGATTTGTACTACACCATTTCTAATACAAATGTATTAGTCTTTTTCATCTATTCTTAGATAAATTTGTCCTTTTTCCTACTGAAATATAAAATATATAATCTTAGGCTTGTACTATAATTGTTAAACTTATGTACCAAATTACACTGTTATTGTCTTTGTCTTGACCTTTTATGTTGTTGTAATTTGTGGAGCTTTTCTCCCTGGGCCTCCACTGAAAATGGACATATATCCAGCTGGACTAGCCCGGTCAACAAATGTAAAATAAATAAAATAAAATAAATATTTTGAGGAACATGGCTCCTTATGAGGATTGCAAGTCCTGTAACAAAATAGAAATAAATTGAATTTGTGGGAACAATATACACAGAATAATGTTCAGGAGGAGGAGTGAAATTTAAGAGAAGGCAGGAATCAAGTAGTATATGTAATGTTGGAGTGAATGATAATTGTTAAAAAAGAAAACATGTATGTCTAATGCATGAAAAAATGAAAAATGCTCACAATGGTTTTCTTTCTTATCACATCATTTTTAAAAATGTGTGAATTTAATAAAGGTGGTTAAAAATACATAAAAGGTAAAAAATGTTACCACAAATTTCCTGTTCGCCAACCTTCCAATGCACTTGGATAGTCACTGGCTCAGTTCTCAGTGGTTCATAAATTCATAAATGATGACATAGCACTTAATATTACTGGGGATAATAAAACTGAAAGCTGTATCTGACTGGTAGCAAGGTGTTCCAGGCTGTGACTGACACTGGTAGCAAGGTGCTCCAGGTTGTGACTGTCACTGGTAACAAGGCACCCCATGTTGTGACTGTCTGTTTAATGACATTTTAAGAAGACTATGCATATGTTTAAGGTTAGAGTTAAGTCAGCATTTTCTCCCATAGATATACATTTGCATTGTTTGAAACTAGTGTTCAAAAAAGGTGATAAAGAACAAATACAAAATTATGGAACCACTAGTTTTTCAAATACTGGTGTTAATATTTCAGATTTTTCCAAAGTCCGCAGATTGAAGGAGGTGACACAAAGTAGCATCGAAAAAGATAAGGTGAGTGGAAACATGGGACATTTGATTTATGAAGATCCCTTTTTGTACCATACATGGCAGGAAAAATGGAGCAAGAGAAATTTTTTTATCAGGTTAATCATGCTTTTTAAGTATGTCAGCTAAATGAACAGGGGTATATCTTGGTTGTTGCATGTAATTCAGGTGCTATGTTGGAGAATACGGTTCCTTGTCAGGAGTGCAAGACCCACAATTGCAAGTCCTGTAAGTACAGAAAAATATAGTGTGGATGGCAAAAAAATACTGTGAATATCGGAAGATACAATAATGACATTCTTTATCGGAAGACACAATAATGACATTCTTTATCTGAAGACACAATAATGCCATTCTTTATCGGAAGACACAATAATGCCATTCTTTATCTGAAGACACAATAATGCCATTCTTTATCGGAAGACACAATAATGACATTCTTTATCGAAGACACAATAATGCCATTCTTTATCTGAAGACACAATAATGCCATTCTTTATCGGAAGACACAATAATGACATTCTTTATCGGAAGACACAATAATGCCATTCTTTATCGGAAGACACAATAATGACATTCTTTATCGGAAGACACAATAATGCCATTCTTTATCTGAAGACACAATAATGCCATTCTTTATCGGAAGACACAATAATGACATTCTTTATCGGAAGACACAATAATGACATTCTTTATCGGAAGACACAATAATGACATTCTTTCATTCCCTGCACTCCTGCTAGGTGTACCTCAGTGTAATGGAAACAGCAAGGTAAACCATAAGTAATGAATAATAAATGTAAAGCATCACAGCAACCTCAAACGTAATACAAATTCTTCTTTTGATACCTTTACTGTCATTATTCAGGAGATCACAAGTGCATCTCTGGGAATCTGGAGAGCAAATACACTGAACCCACAGACATCGCCAATATCCTGGCAGACAGGTTCAGTGCAAACTTCTCCACCCCCTCCCCCCCAAAAGAGCAAATATCTATCCCGGCAGAGGGCTGCCTCCCAAACATCTCAGATGCTCAGGTGAAGGCTGCCCTCTCCAAAGCAAAAAACACTGCTTCCATGGGACCAGATGGCATCCCAGGTTGCGTCCTACATGAACTACAAGAGGAACTAATCCCTCAAATAAAACAGCTATATAATCTCAGCCTCACTACAGGATATGTGCCCACAGAATGGCGTACAGCAACAGTGGTCCCACTCCACAAAGGTGGAGCATCTACGGACCCTGGAAACTATTGCCCCATAAGCCTGACTAGCTTAGTCTGCAAGGCTATGAAGAGGATCATCATGGAGCTCATAAACAAAGACATTGGGGACCTACAGACACTAGATCCTACCCAGTTTGGCTTTGTCAAGGGCAGATCCTGCCTTTTGAACCTGGTTGACTTCTTTGAAACAGTCACGAAAGCCATAGATGAAGGAAAGGTAGTCCACACAGCCTATCTGGACCTTGCAAAGGCATTTGACACATTACCCCACTCGGGCATCATAGATAAGCTATCCAGCTTAAATATAAACCCCTATGTCACAAGATAGGTCACAAACTGGCTCAAAGACAGAACCCACAGAGTGAGAGTTGCTGGAGCCATGTCAGACTCGAAACCAGTCACAAGTGGCGTCCCACAGGGTTCTGTCCTGGGACCACTCTTGTTCGGTATTTACTTTTCCGAGGTACAGGCAAACGTGGGAGGACTATGGCTCACCAAGTTCGCAGATGACTGCAAACTGGGCACCTTAATCTACTCTCCAGCTGACACAAACATCCTTCAAAAAGGTCTCATAGAGACAGATAACTGGTGCCAGCGCCATGGTTTAAAGCTAAATGCCAAAAAATGTATAGTCATACCCTTTGGCAAAAACAATGTGCCCACAAATTACCACATAGGTGGAAACCCATTAAGTACAGAGAAAGTTATTAGGGACCTGGGGACCCAAGTTTATAGCAATCTCTCCTTTGAAAACCACATTGCCAAAGTGGTTAGAAAGACCTTCTACACAGCCCACCTCATCACGAAGGGTTTCACATCTAGATCAAGAGAGGTAATCGTGCCCCTTTATTCATCCCTCATCAGGCCCATCATAGAATACAATGCCCCTTTTGGGATGTACCTTACCCGACACCTGCAGCAATTAGAAAGACCCCAAAAGTATCTCACCAAGAGGATCAAGGGTCTCAAACAGATGCCATATACTGCTCGGTTAAAAAAACTCCAGCTCTACTCAGTTGCATACCGCCTACTTCGAGGCGATCTATGCCTGACATACAAAGCTATGTCAAATCCAGAGTTAATGGACATGCTCCACCTCAGTAAATCTAAATCCCTTAGAGCCACACGCCCGAGGGACTTGAACCTCAGCACAGAAATAAACAGAACTTGCTGGAGGGACAGGTTCATAACCCAGAGGCTCCCTTCACTCTGGAATAGAATTCCAGTTCATGTGAGGCAGAGCACCTCACTGAATCTCTTCAAGAAGAATCTCGATAAGTGGATGGAGGATCGTAGGTTTGTCCCAGGGATTACTCCCGTGTCACTACTAGACAGAGGCACAGTAAACTAAACCTTAAAAAAGGGCACAGTATACTCAAATCAAGGGGTGGCGTAAGCCATACAGAATCGGGCTAGCCTTATAATTGCCCCAGGGCAGATAGCCTAGTATGAACCTATGAACCTATATAATATGGAGGCAATTAACTATTAATTCAGTGTGCCAGGTTTGATGTAGCTGTTAAGAGGAGTTAAAGAAGGATACCCCTAAGTCTGTTTTTTTTTTTTGCTACTGTGTGGTTGGTTATAGCAGTTAAGAATTATACATTTATAGTAAATCAAATCACGGAAGGTGCAAAAAGTTACTATAACGAAGTACAAAGCAGCTCGGACCCAGAAGGTAAACCACAAACACTTTATTGTAGCAACACCACACCACACAAAATGAACGCCAGCAATGTTGAATAAACGTTTTCGTCCTCAAGTTCATCAGATACACCCATTCAGTTACAATCACCTTATATAGAACATATAATTAACAACCATCCAATGTCCTCAGTTTTGCAATTAAATAATGAAGGCTTTAGAATTAAATAACAAGACTTACTAATTATTACCTAAAATTCTCTACAAACATTAAAACTCAATATGAACTGTTAAAAACATTTCCCATTTAATAACAAACCAACCAACAATAAAACCACATTTAAGAATTTTTTAAAAAATGTATAAATATCTATGTATATTCATTAAAGTTTAATAAAATACTATAAATTCTCATAAAACAACATGTAACCCCATCTAGTGGATATCTGCATAATTACAAATGATGTATATACATATGTAAAACCTGGAAACCTCTCACAATCTAATAAGTTAAAAAAATGTTAAAAACAGTGGAAATTCATTTATAACTTTGCAGATCTCAACTTAAGAACAGGAATAAGAGATGTCAAGTCATTGAGAACTGGAACTTTACTGACTTCTAACGTTATTTGCCAGTACAACTCTTTATATTCCACTAGTGTCTCCCACATACCACCCCTAGGGTCAACAGCCACTGATTCTAGAATAAAGAACTGAAATTCAGCTTGTTTGCAAACAATACTATGCTTATATAATGCATTATTCTCACTTCTTGTCCTAACATCATAAAGATGCTCATAAATTCTTTGCTTGAGCTTTCTTTCACTCTTACCAACATAAAATGCATCACATTTTTACATAGAACTAAATAAATAATACCTTTAGTATTACAATCTGCAAAGGTACTTAAAGTCAACTTTCTTTTCCTTGCTTGCAAGTATACTGTATCTCCTGTTATAAGATGTGAACAGTAACTATAGCTTCCACATTTAAATAAACCTTTTTTCTTTTTGATTCCTTTTTCTATACTGTGTCTGTTCGCACCCCTCTCCAGTATACCCTTAATGTTATTACCTCTCCTGTATATATATTTTAATTCCTTGTCAAAAATGTAATTTAAATCTGACAATTCTGCAAAATGTTTCCATTCTTTATCCACAATTCTTCTGACTAAACCTGACTGACCATCATATGTAGTAATAATTCCTGAACTGTAATTATCCTTTATATTTTCCGTATTCATTTTTTGTGTAGCCTGTATTTCCGGTTTACCTAAAATGGGGGCGAATCTATCTCACCTTGCACCAGAAACTTCTTCACATATTTGGTCAAAACATTCACCAGGATAGCCCCTATTTAAAAATAATTAAAAATAAAACTAAGGACATTGGATGGTTGTTAATTATATGTTCTGCATAAGGTGATTGTAACTGAATGGGTGTATCTGATGAAGTTGAGGACGAAAACGTTTATTCAACATTGCTGGCGTTCATTTTGTGTGGTGTGGTGTTGCTACAATAAAGTGTTCGTGGTTTACCTTCTGGGTCCGAGGTGCTTTGTACTTAGTTATAGTAACTTTTTGCACCTTCCGTGATTTGGTTTACTAGTTTGATTTTTTCTCGGATGGATTCCCAGTCGGTTGGTATCACGGACAATGGCAGTAAAGGATCTGAGATTGGTGAGCTTCGGAAGCTCATAGGACAGTTGACACAGCTTGTGGCGTTGCTTACACCCATCAGCCAATCCATGGCGTCGCTGTTATCTTTATGTAGCTGTTAAGAGGAGTTAAAGAAGGATACCCCTAAGTCTGTTTTTTTTTTTTGCTACTGTGTGGTTGGTTATAGCAGTTAAGAATTATACATTTATAGTAAATCAAATCACAGAAGGTGCAAAAAGTTACTATAACGAAGTACACAGCAGCTCGGACCCAGAAGGTAAACCACAAACACTTTATTGTAGCAACACCACACCACACAAAATGAACGCCAGCAATGTTGAATAAACGTTTTCGTCCTCAACTTCATCAGATACACCCATTCAGTTACAATCACCTTATATAGAACATATAATTAACAACCATCCAATGTCCTCAGTTTTGCAATTAAATAATGAAGGCTTTAGAATTAAATAACAAGACTTACTAATTATTACCTAAAATTCTCTACAAACATTAAAACTCAATATGAACTGTTAAAAACATTTCCCATTTAATAACAAACCAACCAACAATAAAACCACATTTAAGAATTTTTTAAAAAATGTATAAATATCTATGTATATTCATTCAAGTTTAATAAAATACTATAAATTCTCATAAAACAACATGTAACCCCATCTAGTGGATATCTGCATAATTACAAATGATGTATATACATATGTAAAACCTGGAAACCTCTCACAATCTAATAAGTTAAAAAAAATGTTAAAAACAGTGGAAATTCATTTATAACTTTGCAGATCTCAACTTAAGAACAGGAATAAGAGATGTCAAGTCATTGAGAACTGGAACTTTACTGGCTTCTAACGTTATTTGCCAGTACAACTCTTTATATTCCACTAGTGTCTCCCACATACCAACCCTAGGGTCAACAGCCACTGATTCTAGAATAAAGAACTGAAATTCAGCTTGTTTGCAAACAACACTATGCTTATATAATGCATTATTCTCACTTCTTGTCCTAACATCATAAAGATGCTCATAAATTCTTTGCTTGAGCTTTCTTTCACTCTTACCAACATAAAATGCGTCACATTTTTACATAGAACTAAATAAATAATACCTTTAGTATTACAATCTGCAAAGGTACTTAAAGTCAACTTTCTTTTCCTTGCTTGCAAGTATACTGTATCTCCTGTTATAAGATGTGAACAGTAACTACAGCTTCCACATTTAAATAAACCTTTTTTCTTTTTGATTCCTTTTTCTATACTGTGTCTGTTCGCACCCCTCTCCAGTATACCCTTGATGTTATTACCTCTCCTGTATATATACTTTAATTCCTTGTCAAAAATTTAATTTAAATCTGACAATTCTGCAAAATGTTTCCATTCTTTATCCACAATTCTTCTGACTAAACCTGACTAACCATCATATGTAGTAATAATTCCTGAACTGTAATTATCCTTTATATTTTCCGTATTCATTTTTTGTGTAGCCTGTATTTCCGGTTTACCTAAAATGGGGGCGAATCTATCTCACCTTGCACCAGAAACTTCTTCACATATTTGGTCAAAACATTCACCAGGATGGCCCCTATTTAAAAATAATTAAAAATAAAACTAAGGACATTGGATGGTTGTTAATTATATGTTCTGCATAAGGTGATTGTAACTGAATGGGTGTATCTGATGAAGTTGAGGATGAAAACGTTTATTCAACATTGCTGGCATTCATTTTGTGTGGTGTGGTGTTGCTACAATAAAGTGTTCGTGGTTTACCTTCTGGGTCCGAGGTGCTTTGTACTTGGTTATAGTAACTTTTTGCACCTTCCGTGATTTGGTTTACTAGTTTGATTTTTTCTCGGATGGATTCCCAGTTGGTTGGTATCACGGACAATGACAGTAAAGGATCTGAGATTGGTGAGCTTCAGAAGCTCATAGGACAGTTGACACAGCTTGTGGCGTTGCTTACGCCCATCAGCCAATCCATGGCGTCGCTGTTATCGTCACTTCCTATGCCTGGTAATCAGGAACTATTCAGGCATTCTGCTTCAAATGAAGGAACGACCATTGGTAATGAAGGAGAGACTTGTGAGAATAACTTGATGAACGTAACTGATTCAGTGAGCATTGATGGATTTCCTCACATTACAATTAATAGAGAAAGGGAGGAACATCCCTTGAAGAGTCGCGAGCTATTTTGAGGAATGTGGGCTTGCTGAACAGATGGGACAGTAACAATTTGTTACCAGGTACTGAGAGACATTTAAAAGATGTATTAGATGTAAAATTTGATTTTGGAAATAAGTCAAACAATGCCACTAACAATGGAACATATGTTCACAAGTTGGAGGACTTGGACTATTATTTATACAAGTATAAAATGTTAGAAATGGACAATGCATATTTGAAACACTGCTTGCATTTAAATATAGTGCCAAAAGGCCTTAGAGTTTGCAAATTTCCTAATAATGTTAAAGGCACTGATTTTTACCATCATTTAATTACTGCATTTGATAATTGTGGTTTTGAAATAATGAGGGCTATTATTAAAAATAATGAAATTGAAATGGAAAAATGATATGTCTATGTGGAGCATACTAATAAAGGTATAATTAATGACTAACTATTTACAGTAGAGGAAGAAAAGGGAAAGTATTATAAATTGTTAAAAAACTTGGCGGTTAAATGTGTGGAAGTACAAAATAGGAAGACAGGTAAAATAGAAAGAGACTTAAATGAATATAAGGCTAAAATACAATACCCCAAACCTAGATTTTGGGGAAGGAAAATTACAGTATATCAAGACAAAGAAATGCAAAATAGTATTGAAAATGAGGCACCTTTTTACAATGAAAATGAACTAGACCCTACTGAGTTTCCTCCACTTCGGAGGTCAGAAAGATTAATGTATAAGGACCCAATTAATTATGGTCCAAAAAACTACAAGGGGAGGAATTGGAGGCCTCAGGGGAGGAATCAATCAACGTGGAATTGCTAGATATTATAGCAAATGATGGTGCCAAGTGGACATACAATGATTTTAATATTTTTAATTATTCTAGTACTGTTGTGACGAAATCTTATTTTGACCTGTTTTCAAAAGGCTTTGGGTTTATTCCAAAACAGAAAACTGATATTTTTAAATTTTTAGTAGACATCAAATTATTTATTAGAAAGAAAAACCTGGAACTGTTTTTTAATGGTAAAAATATTACTTTTAGAGAAGAAAAATTAACACGTAGAAGTATATTTAACCCACCTTTGCACCCCCAGTTAAGAAATTTTGAACTAGTATTAGAGAATGAACTAAGAAAGTCCTTGAAAAGATGTAATATGCAACCTAACCTGACCTTGTCGGAACAAGAAACACTTAAGGATGTGAGTAACAACAAAAATCTTAGAGTGATGAAACCTGACAAGGGGGGGGGGTAGTAATGATGGACTACATTACTTATGAAGGAAAAATGGTTGAAATTTTAAGTGACTCAACTAATTATATCAGGACGTCTATTAATGAAATCAATGTAGCATATAAAAAATATATATTTTGCTAAATGATTTATTATTGGACGGGCTAATTGATTTAGACACTTATAACTTTTTACATGTAGAGAAACCCAAGGTACCCTCAATTTTTGGAATTCCAAAGGTACACAAGAATGTTAGTGATCCACCTTTAAGACCAATAGTCTCTGCAGAAGGCTCAGTGACAGCGCCTTTGGCTAAATATATTGACAATAAGGTGAAAAAATTGGTAAAGAGCAACATTAATATTTTGCAAGATTCATGGGACTTTCTGAGAAGGTTAGATCACACTTTATGTACAGATAAAATAGCATTTGGTACCTTGGATGTTATAGATTTGTTTACAAGTATACCACATGATATAGGTTTAGAGTGGTTTGAGGAAATGCTGGTGGGTTTCACTGAAATAACATACAATGGTTTCAGAACTGTTTTAATATTAATGGAAGTAGTGTTGAAAAACAATTTCATTTTCTTCGAAGGAGAATATTTTAGGCAGTCTAGGGGTGTTGCTATGGGTGCACATTGTGCGCCTACATATGCTAATGTTATAATGGCTTATTGGGAAAACAAGTATATATTAACTTCAGTTTTTAATAGCAAGTGGACATTTTATGGCAGATTTTTAGACGATTTGTGTTTTTTATGGAAAGGAGATGAAGATGATTTTAAGTTGTTTGTAGACTTTGTCAATGGAACAACTAATTTTTTTAAATTCACATACAAATTTGATTATGAACAGGTGAATTATTTGGATGTTAATATAGTTAAGACTAAAGAAGGTTTTAAGTCCAAAATATATCGAAAGGAGACTTTTTCAAACTCATATTTGCACTATGCTAGTTCGCATCCACCCCATCAAAAAAGGGGTATATTAAAGGGTCAATTAGTACGTTTGAGTAGAATGACTTCAGAAGACAATATGTTTTTTAGTGAATGCCAAGTATTAAAAAAAATATTTTTAAATAGGGGCTATCCTGGCGAATTATTTGACCAACTATGTGAAGAAGTTTCTGGTGCAAGGCGAGGTAGATTTGCCCCCATTTTAGGTAAACCGGAAATACAGGTTACACAAAAAAGGAATACGGAAAATATAAAGGATAATTACAGTTCAGGAATTATTACTACATATGATGGTCAGTCAGGTTTAGTCAGAAGAATTGTGGATAAAGAATGGAAAAATTTTGCAAAATTGTCAGATTTAAATTACATATTTGACAAGGAATTAAAGTATATATACAGGAGAGGTAATAACATCAAGGGTATACTGGAGAGGGGTGCGAACAGACACAGTATAGAAAAAGGAATCAAAAAGAAAAAAAGGTTTATTTAAATGTGGAAGCTGTAGTTACTGTTTACAGGAGATACAGTATACTTGCAAGCAAGGAAAAGAAAGTTGACTTTAAGTACCTTTGCAAATTGTAATACTAAAGGTATAATTTATTTAGTTCTATGTAAAAATGTGATGCATTTTATGTTGGTAAGAGTGAAAGAAAGCTCAAGCAAAGAATTTATGAGCATCTTTATGATGTTAGGACAAGAAGTGAGAATAATGCATTATATAAGCATAGTATTGTTAACAAACAAGCTGAATTTCAGTTCTTTATTCTAGAAACAGTGGCTGTTGACCCTATGGGGTGGTATGTGGGAGACACTAGTGGAATATAAAGAGTTGTACTGGCAAATAACGTTAGAAGCCAGTAAAGTTCTAGTTCTCAATGACATGATATCTCTTATTCCTGTTCTTAAGTTGAGATCTGCAAAGTTATAAATGAATTTCCACTGTTTTTAACATTTTTAACTTATTAGATTGTGAGAGGTTTCCAGGTTTTACATATGTATATACATCATTTGTAATTATGCAGATATCCACTAGATGGGGTTACATGTTGTTTTATGAGAATTTATAGTATTTTATTAAACTTGAATGAATATACATAGATATTTATACATTTTTTTAAAAATTCTTAAATGTGGTTTTATTGTTGGTTGGTTTGTTATTAAATGGGAAATGTTTTTTAACAGTTCATATTGAGTTTTAATGTTTGTATAGAATTTTAGGTAATAATTAGTAAGTCTTGTTATTTAATTGTAAAGCCTTCATTATTTAATTGCAAAACTGAGGGCATTGGATGGTTGTTAATTATATGTTCTATATAAGGTGATTGTAACTGAATGGGGGTATCTGATGAAGTTGAGGACGAAAACGTTTATTCAACATTGCTGGCGTTCATTTTGTGTGGTGTGGTGTTGCTACAATAAAGTGTTTGTGGTTTACCTTCTGGGTCTGAGGTGCTTTGTACTTAATTATACATTTATGGAAGAGAGAATTGGATACAGTGACCTACTGAATGAATCTAAAGGCTTTAAGAAGTACAGGTTATAAAAGAACTAAAAGCTCAGGATAAGACAGTATCAGAGGTTCATAGGTACTTTACTAGACAAATGATGTGTGAGGATCTTAAGAAGCTTAGCCTTACATTCCTGTGATAGCTTTTATTCCTTATATTTTGTGTACAACTAATGCAGAGATAGGCCAAACAAGGGTATGTTGAGACATTTAAATGTTTCCCCCCATCCATGAGGGACAAGGCTTCTAAACCAGGGCTAATTTTGTGGTAACCTATACATCTGTCAAAATTACATTTGAATAGTGTAAGAGAGGTACTTTGTTTTATGTGGAATAGAAGATGGTCCCATTGAAGTGGTATTCTATCTGATACATACCTATCCCTCCAACAATGTTATATTTATTTTGCAAAAGAGATTAAGATCCCTTGAGTGGATGTTTATGATACCACTAAACTTGTGAATGTGTAATAGGTCTGACAGAATAGGGTCTGTTGAATTTTTATATGTGAGGCACAGGTTGACCTCTCTTTAGTCTGTATGATACTGAAAAGAGGGATAAGGCTTTGAGATCATCTGCATAGTTTTATGATTTTGGGTCTTGACTGTTTAAGTGAGAAAGTATTGCAGTCATTCAACTTGTGACAAGTGGTTGGTGAGATACATACTGAAAAAAGAAGTCATGTCTTACTGTAACGTTCATCTGTGTTGTAGATCTTTATTCATTCATTACCGTTAGGACTTCAGTTCCATCCTCAGAACCGACACAGCCATTACCAAGCTCACACCAGCCAAAAACTCTCAGCTAAGAACTACCCACAATGCCCCTCTCATAGTCTCTTCAGATTGAGTTTGCCCACCATTATAGTATAGAAGTAATAATAGTGATAGTAGGAGGCTCTGTCTGAGCAGATACCTTAACTAATAAGGAAATCCTAAAGTCCACCAGGAGTCCAGGCAGGAGGAAGGAGGGCAGGAAGTAATGAATGAATAAAGATCTACAACACAGATGGAATGTTATGGTAAGACATAACTTCTTTATCTGATGTTGTAAATCATTATTCATTCCTTATTGTTAGGACCGAGTCCCCAGCTACTTGAGTCCTGGGTAGCCCTAAGGAAGGACATTTCTGAGCACCATAGAACCAAAGATGCTCATCCCCTGGAGGCCAAATCCAATTTGTAATGAGTGATAAAGGTATGAGGTCTTGCCCAAGTGACTGCTGTGCAGACATCATCCATAGAGGCTCTGGAATGAAAAGCCACTGAAGTAGCCATCAATCTAGTCGAGTGAGCCTTTATTCTGGAAGGTAAAGACACTTTGTTCTGATGGCAGATAAAAGTAATGGTGTTTCTGAGCCAAGAAGATAAAGTCATTTTGGAAACAGGCTTACCCATTCTGGGTCCTGCAAAGGCCACAAACAATTGATCCATTTTTCTGAAAGATTTAGTTTTGTCCAAGTAGAAATGAAGTTGTCTATGAACATTGAGGGCATGCAGAAGGTATTCCCCTCTATTTGAATGGTGAGGAAAGAAAACCACTAAGTCAATAGACTGATTAATGAAAAACCCAGAAATGACCTTGGGCAAAAAGTAGGGGTCAGTACGTAAGGACACTCTTTCCCTATGAAAAATCAAGTAAGGTCTTTTGACACTCAAAGCCTGCAACTCAGATACTCTTCTCGCTCAGGTAAGAGTTACTAGAAGTAGAGTTTTCCAAGGCTAAAATTTTATATCACAGGAATTAGAAGGCTCAAAGGGAGGACTTGTTAATGACTGAACTACCAAAGTCAAGTCCCATGGCTCTATAGGAGGCTTGACCGGAGGCTTAATATGTAATACTTCTTTCATGAAGGTTTTGCACAGTTGGTGTGACATAACAGATTCATTGTCAATTCCATTGTGAAAGTTTGCAATAACTGCTAAATGCACTGTAGTTGTCGATGCTGAAGCTCCTGCATGCAACAGGGTAGTGAGGTATTGTAGGATCTTCTGAATAAGCTTGGAAAAGGGGTCTACGTTATGTTCTCTGGCCCATCTAGAGAACCTAGTCCACTTACTGGAATACATTTGTCTGGTGGAAGGTTTGTGCGAAGCCAGAAGGATCTCGCGAACAGGGGGATGAAATACAAGGCAGCCTGGCAATCATTGGAAGTGGAGAAACCAAGCTGCGAGCATGAGGCTGTTGAGATTGGGGTGAATCAGTCCCTGAGGATGAGGCAGCAGACCTTGGGACTGATCCAGGATCCATGGGCTATGAATCAGGTGAGGCCATAGGAAAGGGAACCAGACTTGACGGGGCCAATAAGGGGCAATAAGGATCACTCTGCTTCTCAACCTTTGAGCTTTCTGAAGGAATTTCAGAAAGAAGGGAAATGGGAGAAAGGCATACAACAGACCCAGGGGCCAATCGTGCATCAGAGCATACCTCGATGACTCCCCCTGAGGCGGGATCAGGGCAAAATAGCTTCTGCATTTGTTGTTTAGGGAAGAAGCAAACAGGTCGCAGCCAGGCCTGCCCCAATGGCAGAAGATCTGATCCGCTATTATAGGATTGAGGGACTACTCGTGAGGCATCAAAATGTTCCTGCTCAGATTGTCCATAATAAGACTGGAACTCCTGTGCGTTGCTGTGAGAAAGTGGTTGGAAGCCACCGCCCAATGCCAAATTCTCATGGCTTCCTGACACTGGGGGTAAGACCTGGTTCTGCCTTGTTTGTTGATGTACCAGATGGCTGACATGTTGTCTGATTGAATTGCAATGGTCAAAACTCAGCAAGTAGACTACAGGAATAATCCAAACACCAAAATGAGTTAACTAGTTTAATAAAGCGCTTTTTGTCACCTCCCAATGGGGTAACTTCTTCAGATTACATTCTCACAAAAATCGAGATCATTATATAAAAACGCAAAGAGTCACATGATCAATCTGCATGGTGCATAGATTCACTGGTTGTAAAACCAATAACATAAAAAAGTACTTATTACTAAAGTCCATTAAAAATACCACTTAAGTCACAACATATAAAAATATCTATATACACGTAAAACATAGAAACACATGGTCACTGCAATTAAAGATATGTATACTAGTTCTGAGCCTGCAGAAATTATAATTGTGATAAAGTTATAAAGTTCTTATAGTACACAGTCCAAGATTAAATCTATTACTATATGAAGTACAAATTTAGTATTGTGTATATAAAATTTTAGAATACTATTAATTCGCTAGCTTGTCAAACTTTTTAGTTTAAGGAGACATGAAATATTACAATGGTCATTCAGTCCTGGTTCAGTAAAGGTATTAAGCCTTATTTGCCAACATAATTCACATTCTTCCAATAATAAGTTCAACGGACCATCTCAAATATTATATTGAATCTGGTCTATTGCTTTAAACATGAAACTATGTCCTGCATGTGTAGCAGTATGTCTAGCAAGGGCATGTTCCATTTTACTACTTCCCATTGCATAAGTGTGCTCATAAATTCTATCTCGGAGACGCCGCTCGGTTTTACCGATGTAATATGCTTGACATGAGCAGCACATAGCAATGTAAACTATTATTTTTGAATTATAGTTTAAGTTGTATTTAATTTGATACTTCCTACCATTAACTATAAAAGTTCTACCTGTATTAATAAACTTACACATGTTACAGCAACCACAGGTGAACATACCAATAATTCTATGAACATTCTTATGTCTGTGAAGTTCCAGTAAACTTTTCAAGTTTGTTCCTCTCCTAAAGATAATATTAGGAACAACATGTAGTTTATCCACAAGTGTTTTATCATGTTTAATAAGCTCCCAATTTTTGTGTAGGATAGTCTTAATTAACACACTGTCACTACTGAATGTAGTGACAAAGCTTAACTCGAATCCACTATTTGATTTACTAGGTACTAATGTATCTACATGTTAGGTTGTAGTACTAGAATTGGGACTAACCAATGTAAGGTCTTGTTTCTCAAATAATATATTGTTGCCCAATATAAAAGCAACATTGTACTCACCTTCATCACCTAAAGTATCACATAATGTACCATTTACCACTTGGTTCCCTAATATACTATCTAAGATGAAGGTATTACATACTTGTACTCCTCGGGCCTTATTTCTATACAAAATCTGGCTAATTATACCATTTGTCCTTTTCATATATACTTCATTAAATATATTCTCTATTAAAGACGATGGGTAATCCCTTTGCCGAAACATATTCCCCAGAAAATTACACTCATCCAAAAAGTCTTGGTTTAAGGATACCATTCTCGCAGCTCTAATTAATTGGCCTTTTACTATAGAGTATTTTTGCTGTGCAGGATGTGAACTCGAGAAATGTAAAAATGCATTACAATACGTCTCCTTCCGATGTATCCTAGAAATATATCTATTGTTGACCCTATCTTTTATAAGTCTAACATCAAGATATTCAGTACTGGTCTGTTGGAAGTTAAATGTAAATTTTAAAAATTAAGTTGACCTATTAAAATTTTCAATTAAGTTTTTCACCAATTCAAAATTACCCCGAAATACTATAAAGATGTCATCAAGGAAACGGGTGTAGTACTTAATGTTAGACATATGTGAAGCGTTGTTAAAAACATACTTTTTCTCCCAATACACCATTACTGTGTTTGCAAAACTAGCTCCGCAGGGTGAGCCCATGGCTATACCCTGCTTCTGTAAAAAGAGTTCGTTTTGGAACGAGAAAAAATTGTTAGTGAGGACAATATCCAAAACTGTGTCTACTAAGTAGATTTCCTGACCTGATGCTCCTTTTTCACGAAGAAATAAATTTACCCATTCAGTCCCCTCTAAGTGAGGAATAGATGTATAAAGTTCTTTTACATCAATAGTGAGAAAGTGGTTATCTTCCTCAAAAGCTAGATTGTTCATATTTTGTAAAAATTCCCAGGAATCTTTACACACTTGCGGTTCAGATACCAAGTACTTCTTTAGTATATGATCCACAAGTTTAGCACAGGGGTAATTGATAGACCATCGACCATCTATCAGTGGCCTAAATGGTGGGTTATACAAATCTTTGTGAACTTTAGGGGTTGCAAATAATACTGGAATTTTTGGCCATAACATAGTCATATAGTTATATTGGTTAACATCGATTATCGCTTCAATAAATAAATTGTTTATATAGCCTTTAATACGCTGATACGCGATGTTAACTTCATTAATTGATGCTTTTTCATAGGCATCACTATCTAATAGGGTATGAACCCTAGTGGCATAATCAGTTGTATCAAAAATGGCCAACCCCCCCCCACCCTTGTCAGGTTTTATAACTCTCACATTCAGTGACCTTAACATGTTTAATTCCAACACTTCATCATGTGTAACATTTGTTGCATTTGTGCCATTGTACATTAAACCTTTGTAGTTGTTTGCAAAAAATCTTAAATCAAGTTCGGTAATAGTTTCGAACATATGTAATGTAGGATGTAGTGGGGGATTGTATATACTCGGCACTCTAAACAGGGAAGTTGTTACACCAGAATTACCCAATAAAAATTTTAAATTAAGTTTTCTCACAAACAACTTCAAATCTTTCACTGTTTTAACAATGTCGAAATGGCAACTAGGTACAAAGGTATTTCCTTTAGCCAAAAGTTTAACTAAGTTTGAGTCAATTTCAATAGATGAATAATTAAAAATATGAAAATCGCCAGTCTTATTTTTTACAATGGCAACCTTATGTTGTAAGTTATTCGCTATCTCTTCCATTTGTTGTTCGTGCGCCTCTTGTTTTTTTGGTTGTAGTTATTAAATTTTTTAGGAATGGCACATTTGAGTTGTAGTTGTCATTACAACTTGTTCCTTGTTGGTTATTACCTACATTTTTATTGTTGTTAGAGCGAAGTCACTCGTTCCATCTTACTTGATTTTGTTCAGTATCAGCACACGTTTCACTCGTAGATGTCATAACACGCGAAATATGAGGATCATTCACTTCATTAGTAACTTCACTCCTTAAGGTGTTAACAGTACCATTACTAACCATTGCTGTCCCAATTTGTGCCATAGATGGTTTTGGGTAAGCTAAACCATTTCCATAGGCAGCACGGTCCCTGTTGATTTTTTTAATTTTATTAAGTTTCACTCTATCTAACAACTGGTCAATGCTATTAAAGCATCTCTCATGTTCATATTTATATCTTGAAAAATCAACGTGGGACATAATAAAGGTGTTCAACTCACATACTTCCTTAGATAATTGAGTGATTTGAATATTATAATGTTTCACCATTAAGTTCATTAAAGAAAAACCTTGTTGATCAAAGAATGAATTCAATTCCAAATGGAATAAAGAGTCAGCAATAAGACCTGTAGGATACACTTAATGCCTTAGACCTTTTGGAACAATGTGTTCCTTAATACATTCTTGAAAATAGTTTGTTTCAAGTTGGAGTTTCTTTAACTTTACTAATTTTATATCTAGTAGTTTTAATTGATCAGATAATAGTACAGAACTAACCTGTTGGCGGTCGGCGTTGTCAGCCGGTTGCCCCACATTATGTTCAGGGTTAAAAGAAAGTTTCCGTGTATCGTTAATCCACTCTTGAAAATGTGCGTTATCAATAAGCCTTCCACCGCCATTCTGTTCTCCAACTTGTTCCCTGGAAGTGTTCATGTCTCCATTAGGTAGTCCATTAGGTGTTCCTAAACCAATGTTAGGATGTTCGTTGTTGTAAACTAGTCGAGAATCCCGCTCGCTCTGTATGTTGCCATTATCCAAAGGTGTATCTACATGTCCCATTTGTTGCTGGCCCAATGGAAGTGGCAATGAATTATTAGTAGCAATGCTCAGAACACCTGACCTCGGCTGTTGAGATTCCAAATGGATGGCTAAGTCGTCAACACGTTGTGATAAAGTGATGGTCCCAGAAGGAAGGGATGTGTGGAACGCTTACAGCGCTAAGAGAACTGCCCTCAGTTCCAGGACATTTATGTGCAAATTGGCCTTGATGGGGACCAGGTGCCTTGGGCTGTCTTTCCATGGAAATACCCCCCCCCCAACAGGGCAGCATCCATGGTCATGGTGGCCCTGGGCTGGGGAAGACAGAATGGTCAACACCAAAGATTTGATTCTGGCTTCATCCACCAAAGCATTTGTTTCTTGCAAAGATTTGTAAGGTGTATCATGTGGTTGAGTGGGTGAGTTAAAATTGACCATTGTAATGAGAGGAGCCACTGCAATAGTCTCATGTGCATCCTTGCCAGTGGTACCAAGGTATTGGTTGATGCCATAGAGCCCAATAGTTGTAGTACAAGGCATGCTGGTACAAATGTCTGTGGGAGGAGGGCTTGAATCTGGTTTCTTATTTTTTAAAGCCTGTGAGGAGGGAGGGAAGCTTGACAGGACAGTGTGTCGAAGATCACTCCAATGAATTCCAGTGCTCTTGTTGGAGACATGTGATTTGTCCATGTTGATTGTGATATCCAGGTGAAGAGCAAGGCCTTGAGTGTAAGAGACACTGAGAATGAGAAGATTCCTGGTCGTGGCAGTAAGGAGACAATCGTCTAGATATGGAAACACCTGGAATCCTTGTAGTCAGAGATGAGCTACTATGATTGCCATGCATTTGGTGAATACTCTGGGGTTGTCAAGAGACCAAAAGGCAGTACCCTGAACTGGTAATGATTGGCCCCCAGCTGGAAGCGGAGAAAACTCCAGGAGCATTTGTCCATCTTTATGTGGTAATACGCGCCCTGGAGGTCTATAGAGCACATCCAGTTGTTCTTCCCCAGAAAGGGGGAGAATGGACTGTACCATGACCATTCGGAATTTTTGAAGTTTGAGGAATTTGTTTAGTAAACTGAGATCCAGGATTGATCTCCAGTCCCCTGTATTTTTTGGCACTAAAAAGAACCTCGAGTAAAAGCTGGATATTCTTTGGTCTGGTGGGACTGGTTGAATAGCTCTTTTTCTTAGCAGCTTTTCAATTTCTAAGACTGCAACCTCTCTCTGACTGGGTGGGACATCAGGGATTCATTTTACAGGTCTGGGAGTGAGGTCAAAAGGGATATGATAGCCTCTGGAAATTATCCTCTGCACCCACGCATCCATTGTTATGAGTTGCCAGGCCTGTAGGTGCAGGGATAATTGACCCCTGACTGCTTCCAGAGGAAAGCAATCAGGCTGCTGTACAGAAGTGCTGGAATGGTCTGCCAGAGAAGGAACCTCTAGCACCCTGATTACGCAGACCCTCCTCTTACCTGAAAGGGGTGTCTTCCTGATGAGTTGCCCCCTCTGCCCCAGGGAGATTGCACATCATGAGTGTCATGAAAAGATCTTTGGGACTTCTTGAACCACAGTTTTCCTCCCCTCTGATTCCTGGAGTAGGACCTCTGGGGGTGGAAAAACATATGCTCACAGCAGACAAGTTCTTTCCGCCCTTCTCACTACATGACAGTGTATCTCTTACTTTGGAATCAAAAAGGGAAGATTGGTCAACAGGCGCATTGACAAAGGAAGATTTAAAGGGGTCTGCAAAGTCACACAAACGCATCCAAGCATGCCATCTCATAACGATGCCTGATGTGGCTGCTCGAGCTGACCCCTCGGTAGTGTGAGAAATCAAGCGCATTGAGGAGTTTGAGATCGATTCCAAGGTAGCTAGCTAACAGGCAACAGTATCACGCATCTCCTCAGGCAGTACCTCTGCAAAAAGAGGCAGACATTTCTGAAATTAGGTCTCTTTGGAGGCAAGTAAAGTGTGCCAGGTAATTCAGAGACCAAATGGCAAAGGTCACTGAAGCATAGGTCCGCTTCCTCAGTCTGTCCATAGCCCGAAACTCCCTGTTCGGGGGATGGACAGGGGAACTATCATCTGTCAGTACCTTCTTAGTGGCCGCCGCCATGACCATGGAATCGACTACCAGTTGCTTGGACCAACTGGGCTGGTCTTCTGGGGTGGACATAATTTTATCTGGCCTCCAGGGTACAGATTCTATGTTGTCTGGGACCTTCCAAGCAGGCTGCACAATAAGTCAAATGAGCTCATCTGCAGGTGGGGTCACCCAGGAAGTAGAGGGCCAACAAAGAAAGCCTGCAAGAACACTGATTCCTCTGAAGAAGGGTTGGAGGGCTTCCAGTCTCCCCTCTGCTTGAGGATCTTGAGAATGTCTCCAAATGAAATGTCTTCCAAAGGAGACTGTGGGGACCCTTCTCCCTCATCACAATCAGTGCCTTCAGTGATGGATTCCTCAGGGGAATCAAGATGCTTCCTCTTGCAAAGTTTCTTCCGGGGTGGCTCCCCAGTGGGATCTTCTGAGGAGGACTCTGGAGAAAGAGTTCCCTTGAAGGGCAGGTCTTGTGGCTGCCGTGCTTGAGGTTCCAGAGTAGGAGGGTGAGACAGCTGCAAGCTAGAGGTTCCAATGCCAATGGTGTCAACTGTGAGCCTGCTGAATAAAGCACCCTCTCTATCACCTGGAAAGCAGGCCCACCTAAGGAGGGATGGGAGCCCAGAACCAAGAAGGATGACCTCGGAGCCAGGGTCACACCCCACCCTGAGGAGCCCGCCTCCAGGTTAGGAGCTCTGAGAGGACCGGCAGCTGCCGGGAGAGCCATGGCCATAGACGGCACCACAGAAAAAACTGGCACTGAACTAGGTGCCATGGTGCAGACAACCCAATCACTGCTCTGAGAGTGCCCCAGTTCCAAAGGAGTCATGGTGCCAAGAGTAATCGGTGCCAACAGGGAAGCCTCCGCTGCCAGTGCCAAGACAGTATGTACCAGGATGGCCATCGGTACCGAAGTCTCCCAACCCAGGTGGAGGTCAGAGGAAGATAGACAGGAGAATACACCATTAAAGCTTCCACTCCAAGGGAGAGGGAAGACCTGGTCTGGGTGGTTAATCCTCTAACTGCCAGAAGCTGGTCCACAACTCTCACTACATCCTGTTCCGAAAGACTCTTGGTGGATCTGAAGGACACTGCTGATGGGGAGTCTGGTCTCTCAAGAAAGGGACTAAATTGCTGTCCCAAAAAGGGGTCATAAGAAGGAGAATACCTAGTTCTTGGAAGGTGCTCGATCTTCGGAACTGAAGGAGTCATTACCAGAGGAGCCATGTAAGACATGGGCACTGTGGCTGGGGAAGGTGCCAATACAGGTACAGTAGTCAGGGCCTGTGTCACAAAGTCGGCACCGTGGGAGATGGTGCTGAGGTCAGTACAGTGGAAGGAGTCTGAGTCAAAATCAAAGACGGCACAGAGGGAGAAAACAGGGACCCTGATGCCAAAGTTGTCTACGCCAACGGTGCGGGAGAAGCCCGGTGTCAACTCGGTCCCAAGGAGTATGGGGATGTTGGAACCAAAAGACTCCATTTCTCCTTATGTCTTTTAACGTCTTTATGCTTAGGAGGTGGTAAGACCTCCATCTCAGAAACAGTCTCCGCAAAGGATGATTTTAGCATACTCTTAAGGATAAGTTTGTTCTTGCATTCAGCCAACGTACAGTTGCTGAAGCTAGAACAAATGTCACAAGAAACATTAATGTGGTCAATGCCCAAACAGTAAACACACCGGGCGTGAACATCAGAATTGGGCAACTTACACCCACACTTATCACATTGTTTAAAACCAAGCTTGGCCTTGTCTGCCATAATACACAGTATAACCACACAACAAACTATACAACTAACAACAAGATAAAAGAAAGCACTTTTAGAAATACCAAAGGTAAGAGAAGGGCTTACTAAGGCAGGGAGAGAGGAAGTAGTACCACTGATGGTACGAAAGAACTACCAAGGTAGTAGGTAGTGCTTAGTCAGGAAAGAAAGTAGAGATAGGAAATAACTTTAGATGACAATAAAAAACTGTCTTACAACACACTAGAGTCGAGAAAAAAACACAAAAAGCTAACACTTAGCTGAGAGAAGGCTTGGCATGTCTGACGAGGAACGTGGCAAATGAGATCTGGAGAGACTATGAGAGAGGCATTGTGGTTAGGTCTTAGCTGAGAGTTTTTGGCTGGCGCGAGCTTGGTAATGGCTGTGTCGGTTCCGAGGATGGAACCAAAGTCCTAACAGTAAAGAATGAATAAAGATTTACATCAGATGGGTCATTATACTTGAGTATAGTAGAAAGATTACACCCTGGACCTGGATGCAATACCTTTAGATATAAGCTGTGTGATGAAAAAGGACTTCCTTACAACAGTGGATTTGTGGTGATCAAAGGACAGTTTATTGTTGATACAGGCTCCCACATCCCTAACTACAGAACTGATTTTCTGGGTTGTGTTATCAATGTGATAGTTACAAGGGGAAGAAATCCAGAACACACCCGTGGAGACAATAATTCAACTGCAGCGATGTAATGGTAACAAGCAGGTTTAATACCAACGTCAGAGCAAACAAAGCAAACTGGAAAAAGATGATGAAAATTCAGTCTTGATAAAGCTCTTTAAAAATTGCTGGGATGGACTTGTTCAAGCACCATGAAAGTTAACTTAAAATTGGGACAACTGAGGGAGTGTTTATAGAATAATGTATACTACTGCAAGTGTGATGACCATGTGGTTTCAAATTGACACTTTGTTTGGTGGTTATTTGATCTTGGCTACAGCTATATTGTACTCATAGATATGAGACAATACTGCTGATGTTGTGTATGATTTGCAATCTGCAAATATGGTCAGCTACAAACCTATAACATTAGCTTTGACCTTTATGAAGTAAATGCCAAAGAGGAGTGGTCAAAGGACTAAACCCTGAGGTACATCACTGGTGGCAGGTCTTTGGGGGAGGTAGTCGCCCACCTTTATTTACTGAGTTCTTGACTGATCTATGGAAATGTATATTCTCATATCAGAAAATGTATAGTAATTAGATTTTAGATTTAAAAAGTTAACAAGGATTGATGTATTTTAGGTGTCAGATCTTCTTCTTCTCCTTTTAGTTGCTCCCGTTCGGGGTCACCACAGTGGATCAATGGTCTGAAGAATGAGTGGCAGTAGAGTTTACGGTGTTGAATTGCCAGCCTGGTGCCCAACCTTCCTCACATGCACACATTATGCGCAACAAGACACACACACACACACACACACACACACACACACACAGGCCATCCCCAGTGAGGCAGCATGGTCTATCAAAGATATCAAATATATCCACCAATGCTGACAAATATTGGAACCCCTTTGAATGATACCAAAAACAAATTCAATTATTGAAGGTGATCATTTTTGCTCATACTGTGGCATCATCCTTGGAGATGTTAGAATGTTTCTCAGTGCTAGGCTTATACCCGTCTTGGATACATAGTTTGAGAGCTTCATCATGTCTCATTTCTTATAGTCCAGGGAGGAACACCTCAAGTTATTGACACTGGCATGAACTATGGCAGAGTGATACTGGTACTTGTTGTTTAAGGAACTGAGTGCATGTGTTATCTGATGCATCATGGCACCAAACAAGCAATTAACCACTCTTTCCTTGCTCAGCCTGGTAAGAGGTACATCTGTATGTTTTGCAATGCAGTCACCTATAACATGAATGTTTGGTTGTGTTGATGCCTGCCTTACTGGCTCAGCATCTGTGACTCTGAGTGCCTTGTGCTATGTCAGGAGGTGTCTTTTTTAAGTTTTGGAGGTCTCTGAGGTTTAGGCAAATTAGTTTTTAGAACCTCAGCATATGATGGATTATGTGTACTGTGATGGCCGTGAAAGTGTGTGATGTGTGGTGTGCTGCTGACAATTTTGGTGTCAGAGTTGTTGAGTTGTGTTGAGATTTTTTTTCCGGCAAGGATATTATACATGTACATCTCTCACACACTGCGTTATGCTGTTTAAGTAAGAGATGATCATCAGACAACATGAAACAAATTTTCTCCCATCTCATTCAGGATGGCTGGAGAAGTTATGGGGAAGTGCTGGTCCATGGTACCAACAGGAATGACTCTGGGGGCAGGGGTAACTATAACTGCTTGAAGTTCCGTTTTTAGGATGTTTGGGTGAACTTGCTATTGTGTATATAAAGTTCAGTACAAAACAGTTAGCCTGGAAACCTTCTGTCATCCATCAAGAACCAGTGAACTAATCACAGTAAAAAACTCACTAATTTAATATAAAAATCAGTGCCAGCAGTATCAATACACTCAATAATAAGCAGTTTTATCAAAGGTCTTTTAGCCTGGTGAGTAGTTTAAGGGGACAGACTTTGCAAAATGATACTTATGTGCTTATTGTCAAGCCAATAAACAGGAAGAGGGAGAGAATTATGTTGTCAAATTATCATAAGGAGCAGCCAACAACAGATACACTGAGTTTAAGAACACAACTACAATGGGTACAGCTACAACAGGGTGGGTGGGATGGAAAAACATTTAGACCCTTAGCTGTGAGCTGAATGGTCTGGAATTGCCTTAACACAAAGACTAGTCCTGAACTAGCCAGACAAACTCAGTACATAAGAAAGAAACTAGGGTTCAATACCAATAGTTAACCTACTTAACAATAAAATGCAGTACAACTATGTACTGAAATTACTAATATAGTCTCAAAGACCTTAGTTAAAGTAAATGCAGACAGACAAAATAAATTTAAAATCAGATCAAAAAAATGAAAACAATTATCTTTCCTTCTCTGTGTAATGGAATGTAATCTAAAAATAAAACAAATCAATATTCTAAAACAGATGGCGATGGGTATAAATTCGTTAATTATCTTCCTATAGCATTACTTAATACAATTATTAAACTATTGTTGAATTATGCAACATAGACTTATTACCAAAAATAAAACCACTTTTTCATATTAAGCAATTTGATTTAATTCCTATGAAAAATATCAACAGTAACTCGTGCATTACAAGCAAATCAATTATTTTACAGGAAAAAGAAAAATAATGTTTATAGTGATATCGCCTTTTGTTCTCTTGATGAACAGAAAGCATTAGATGCAATAGATAGAGATTATATTTCTTTAGTGACATTTGATAACTGGGAAAATCCAACTGGGTAGGAGCCCAATTTCAGCTGAGGCCCAAAGAGAAAAGTTTCACAAAGTATTACAAAACTTTTTAAGAACAATAATTTAACAATCTTCAAAAATAATACAAAACATCTACTGTGTAAATAATTATGCCAAATTATGAAAACATACAGGTTATATAACAATGATTTAAATATTTGGAGGAATGTTAACCAGTTTATAGAGAAATGAAAGATAACTTAGTATAATACAAACAGGAACTGCAATATGAAGTGAGAGAAAAGCAGGCTTACAGCATATTTAGAGAGAAAGCCAGGGGAGAGCAATTGAAAGAAGTAAGGAAGTGAGTGAAGAAGGGAGAGCAAGGAGGTGTAATGCATGTACAGGCACTTGTTCACATTAAGGGATATAGTCTATCCAAGTGTTGGGCCAGAACAAAGCCAGCTTTTGGCTAGGAAGTCTTTCAGAATGATTTTGAAGGATGAGATGGAAGGTATTGACCTGATGGATACAGGTAAGGAGTTTCAGGACTTAGCAGCATGGTACAAGATTAGACAATGCCCAGCAGATTTGATAGGTTTATGGACACATGATTTTTGGTCATTGGATTGTAATGAGCAACTACTTATTCTGGAAAACTTAAAAATGAATTATTTTTTGCCATCAGTTTTTGTCTAGATAAACCACAAAGATCATCAAAGGTTTGTCATCGGCCATATCTGGGCTTTAGTCTATATATACATAGAAGTATGATTTCTGATAATTGACAGCAGCTTCATTCTGGTAATGGCTACCTTTGGAACTCAGTACCACTCTACCTTTACCAGGGCTAGTCTTCAAACTCACTGAAATTATGCTCCATTCTGGTGACTAGACTGCTTGACAAAACTACCCTCTAAAACCTTAGATTCTTCCCAGCTCATGCCTCCACCCATCATGTCTCTCACTGAAATGTACACTTCACTGAGCACTCTTTATTCATGACTGCTGCGTAAATCTGGGCTAGCATCCCCCACATACAACTGTTATACCCTTTCCTAAATTTCATTCAGAACTAAATTCTTTCTTATTCAAACAAGCAAAATGTAAATGCTTTCTTAATAATGAAATCACATAAATCCACACCCAAATCCCCATTCTCAGCATGAGGTTTATATGCTTTATACTGTAACTGTAAACGCTTAAAAATCTATATTCTATCTGGCAATGTTGCATATACACTAAAATAATTGCATCTCTAATTGCAACTGTTTAAAAATGCATATTATGACAATTATATTTTCATACTGTGACTGCTGTATTTTACTTTTACCCTTACTGTAAATTTAATGTATCCCAGACTGAGCATGGAAATGGTCTAGAGGGGCCAGTGCTCTTCCCAGGTCAACAAACAGAAATAAATAAATAAATAAATATAAATAAGGTCTAACAATTAGCTGTATAGTACAAAATGTAATGTTCAATGGAATTAGATTAAATATAAATATAAACTATAATGGCAATAAATGTAACAGTATTTGCAGATTAAGAAAAGAGGGTTGTGCTTCAGAGCTTCAAAAGAACCCATAAATGGTTGGTGTAAAGCAGTAATGCATCATACCCTGTATGCATTTTCTGTCTAATAAGAATATCATTAGAAGAAATAGTACAGAACTGTTGTTACAATTTAGAAAGAGCTTAAGAAGCAGTGTACTTGCAGGGAATACAATACATTTGTTTATCAGAAATCTTAGTGACTTGGTGAAATAGTGTACAAGAAAGGTTAGTCAGTAAAACAGCAATGGTTTGGGTCTGTAAGCATCTTTGCTTGTAGGGCACTGTCAGTGGCTCAACAGATAGCACACCTGCCTTTGACTCTGGAAGATCAGAACACTCTAGGATCTGCACCTGCATGAGGTACTTGGATTTATTTTTGTCTGGCAATTAGCACAGAGGATTAAGGGTATGACCTGTAAGCAAGCTGCTTCTTGTATTCCATGGTCCCTCAGCTTCCATTTGTATCCTGTATGACTGTAATCAAGTAACTTAACTAGACAGTGCTTTGGGGCAAATGGGAAATTGGGCTAACCTTCTCAGTGGTCCCTTGGACTGTATGTCTAGTAACTATTTATGAAACAATGAGATGGTATTGAGAGTGGGTAGTTGTAATTTTTAGTAAAAAGCAATTAACTGTCTGGTGTTATAAGACTGTAGGTATACTGAGACATTTTGTGTCAACTGTGGAATCTAGACAAAAGCATTCATTATGTTTACACTTGGGTAAAATAGATTTTTGTGCTAGGTATTGCTTTAACTTAAATATATATTTAGTGGTAGTTGTTTCTGTTCTGGTCTCTGAGGTAAGAGTATTCTATTAGGTAACTAAAGAGACAGAATAGAGTGAGGCTTGTATCTATTCTGTGATTTAGTGGTATATATTTGATTTTTTTAAGTGATCTTAATGGTCTTGCTGGGTTGTACTTATATACAGTATTTGTAAGGGCTGAGCTCTTGCTTGGAATATTTAGGAAAGTATGCACGAGTTTTAGTTGGGATAGCGTTATTGCATTTTGAAGTTCTTATTGGTTTGCTATAGTGCCTCACAATGGTTAGACCTGTATGGTGCATTAGGTATGAACCTAGCAATATTATTATAGCAACATTCAGTTTCCTTACAAACCAATGGTGTACAGAAAAAGAGCCAAAATTAAATGCAAAAAACACAGTATTTTCACATTTGGTAAACAACCCTCTCCTACAACTTACACTGTAGCTGAAATAAAACCACAAATTGACACAGCAGTCAAAGATTTTGGCACCTTGGTCAACAACTCTTTCTTTTTTGACTATGTATCAGTAGCCAGAAAATTCTTACTGATATGTAAACACATTTCATCCACGTCAATGGATGTGTCAGCCCTCTGAACTCAACGCTAATTAAACTTATTAGACCGCACAGTGCCTCCATCCTGACACATTATGCAGCTGAAAAGGCACCAAAGGTTCCCAACTAAAAAGACGATTGGTCCAAAGATTCTTAGCTACAATGACTTGGAGCCCTTTCTCTGTACTCTGTCTCTATCTCTTATAGACTGCTGTGTTCAAAAGCACTCAAGGATTTAAACCTCCAACAACCTATAAATAAAACACACTTGAAGGATAGATACATCATGCAATGTTTACTTCATTTCTGGAACAGATTGTCTTTGCATGAAAAACAGTGTGAAACACTAGCATCCTTCAAGATAACTTTAATGATTGGATAAGCATCTGCAAATTCATTCCTGGCCTGATCTATTTTGTGTTCTGGAAGTATGGAGTACTTTACAAGGGTGGGTTTGGCAAGGCATAAATGGTCTCAACACTTACTAGCCTTGTAATTTCTATGATCTTCTCAAAAAGTGGGTTGCAGCATATGGTACTGTTTCTATACAAGTCTTACACCTTTAGCACTGTTCAGATAAGTATGTGAATTGTGTGGTCTAGTTTCCTGTGCAATATTGTCCAGTTTGTTAAGTGAACCTCAAGTTCTTCTACAACAGTATCTCATGACTGTCTCCATTATTTTTATACCTCCAAACATTACATGAGAAAGTCTTAAACATTTGAGCAATGTGGCATACAGTAACAATTTAGGTAATTTTAGATGACTGTTGAGCATGCATTATGGGCCAACAGGTGTAATAAAGGACACTGCCAGATTCTGATTGGTGAATTAGTAATTTTGTCGTTCTTTATTTTTTTCCTTTTTTACAGAAGACTGCAAAGCAAATAATGAGCATGTGTAGCACAATAAACATGGAAAGCTTAGAGTATACATATTATCCGGTAACAAGGGTAGTGAGGTTGTGGATATATTCAGTTCCAGTTTGTAATCCTGTTAGCATTATGCTTTGTTTGATAGCTGGCTGCGTTGTCCATCTGTGTAGATGGGTTTGTAAACAGACATAAATGGATTTTATGTTTCTTTAACCTGAGGGTTGTTTTTCCTTTTTCTTTCATTTAATTAAGGTTTGTTTTCCCTTTATTTGGACACATTGAGAAATCTTAATCTTGTTGTTTTTATTTGTATTTTTGCAGTGCATATATTTTACTTATTTATTTATGTATTTCAGCTACAGCGTAAGTTGTAACCAGATAAATGAACTGACTGACAGACTCTTTTCTGCCATGCCCAGGCACCATGGTGCAAGATACAAACAAAAAAATATACATGCACCAAATAATACACAGACCTGTACATAGTACAGTAATAGAGACAATGCTTTTGAATGTTATTTACAATCACAAATGCAAATTATATTATTTACAGTAGATACAATTAAGGTAGGCAGTCAACCAGCTGTCATTTGTTACAAGAAAGGTGTAAAAGGACTAGTCATTGCAACAGAAGCAAGAGCATTTGGTGTCCTTAACAGGGCTATTTTAGTTTGTTTCAAAAATAATTTATGTGTCTCTTACTGTCTCGCTTACACAGATAGGCAATTCCAAACAGCTGGGCCTAGACTACAGTTAGGTCTTTCTCCTGTGGAGGTTTTAAAACAAAGTCTAGTGAAGACAATGCTACTTACTTGTCTGTAAGTGTGTATTCTATAGGAATGTCTTCCACTCCACATAAAGCACTTCTCTTACTCCATTCAAATGTAACCTGGATAAATGAATGGGTGACCACAAATTTTCCCCTGGTTCAGTCACTCATGCATGGGGCAACATGTAAAATGTCCCTTCATATCTTTGTCTGCCACTCTCTGAGTTATTTGTACACAAAAAACAAGAGCTAAAACTGATCAAAACAAGAGCTAAAACTGGCCATGGAAATGTAAGACAAGGCTTCTTAAGATCCTCACAGGTCAATAGTCTGCTAAGTTCCTATGAGCCTAGAATGATGGGACAGTCCATTTTACTACTGAAACACATGCTTAATCATACATCATAGACATACTTACAAACACTTTGCAGGATCATTAATTCCTAGTCAACAAGTCTTTAGAAAGTTGACAAAAACCCACATGGACACAATCATAGCTGGCCTTAGGCATAGGCCAACTAGGCAGTCACCTAGGGTGCCGCTTTAGTAGGGGCACTTTTCCAGTATTTATTTGGTGTAGGTAGACCAGGATGGGGGCACTGGGTGGTGTGGTGGGGGTGCCATGGTGCCCTATTGCCTAGGGCACCAGTTGACCTAAGGCTGCTCCTGGACACAATAGCACACTAGCTGAGAAACAAACCAAAAAAAAAAACAAAGCTTGAAAATGACATTCTCTTTCAGAATATGACATGCTTTCATCCTCCTCTTGAAACCACATAGCAAACCACTTTATAATGTAACCCTCCACTCACTTATTGCCCTGCCCATACTGAATATGCTTTTGATAAAACAATTCAAGAGTTTAATATAAACCGAATGGTTTGCAGGTATTGTATGATTCCCTGAAGATCAGCAGGGAGAACCCTGACTCATTACGGCTAAGTGTGTGTGCTGCTGATTCAGTGAAGTCACTGCAGTCTCTTGTATATTTATAGGGGCTGCAGTCTGTATGGAGTTATGGAAGGTGAAGTTCTGTGGATAAAATATGTCCTTTTATACAAAACAACCCTCACACTTTATTGGCATGACAGGGGAGACGACAAGGAGATTTTTAAATCACTTTGACTGGAATCCTGTGCTGTAGGGAGTGGGGTTTATCCACACATTAATACATTGTGATTTCCTATGTATAAGACAGGGGTGTGTGGCTTCAACTTATAAGTTCTAGATGCACACAAAAAGAAAACACAGTCAGCATAATGGTTAAGGTCCTCACCTACTATGCACAAGGTAAACAATTTGATCCTGACTTCTGGCCAATGCCTCCTGGAGTTTCCATATTCTCTCTGTGTCTCTGTTTCCACCTCAACCTCACTCATGAGTGGAGTTTTGAGCAGTAGCACAGACTCTAGATGGTGCTTATCTGTGGAACAGCTGCATACCATAACCACTTTAGGTATCAACTGTAGTGTGCAATATTCTCCAGATAGGAGAACACAGATCATAGACTGCACAGCACTAGACATTCTACAGTTGTAAAAATTGTCTTTAGGTGATTTGGTCACATTGACTAATACCAGTGATAAGTGGGTTTAGGACCTGTCATACTGTGACTTATGCCATATATATGTGCCACTACCAGCCAGTGTGTGCCCACCATAAATCCAAGACACTCTGGGTCATTAAGTCACTGGATGTCCCAGTGTCAAATTGCCCAGCTTGGGTACCTGGGATAGCTATGATGAGCAAAAGCAGGATGCAAAGTAATCAACCTGACAAATGGGAACTAAGTATTGCTACACAATATATAGGTTCACTGACAGGATGAAGCTTGGAAGTGGATGGCATGATAGCAAGAAGGAGACTGGTCATCATCTGTATACAGGATCCATGATGGAAAGGCAGTGCAGCAAAGCCATTTGAATAAATGGTGTGGGAAGACAATGAGGGATGTTATCAAAATTAGTGACAGACTCATGTCAGTCAGACTGCAGGGCAGTATTCATAATCTCAGCTTATGCCCCACAATAGGGTTGGGACAGCAAGGAAAAGAGTGCATTCAGTTGTAGGACCTACTAGATAAAACAGGATAAGAGCTTGTGTTGATAATGGAGGACTTCAATGCACATATCAGGAGAGACAGAACAGGATATAAGGATTACTTGGTTCCACATGGGTGGAGCAATAACAATAAAGAAGAACAGACTATTCAGACCTCTGTTTGGCAAATGGTTTAATGGTGGCCAACTTGTAGTTCAACAAGACAGACTGTCACAAGATCACATACAAGAGTGGCCAACATGCAACTCATGTAGACTTCCCTCCTAGTAAGGAAAGGGCACTGTGGGGTAGAATTAGTGATTGCAAAGTCATTCCCAGTGAAATAGTTGACAATAATCAGCTGCAAGCATTGGACAGAGATGACTCTAAGGTCAACAGAGACTAGACTAAAGACATGGAAGTTTATTGGAGAGAAAGCACTACAGTTCAAGGAAATACTCTGGGTTTTAACATCTCAGGAATAAGAGGAAATAGGTGCAGTTGAAGAAGAAGAAGAATGACAGTGCTTTAGAACAATGTGTGTGATGACTGTAGAATAGATATGCAACCAAGCCAGGTATGGAAGTAAGGTACATACGGAAAGCTGGTAGTGGAATGCAGAAGTCCAGGAAATCATCAAAAAAACTAAGAAGTACAGGAAAAAGTAAGATATAGAAACAAAGGACCAGGCTAAGATGGAATACTGCTTGGCAAACAAACAGGATAAAAGAGCAGATGCAATAGTAAAGAGCAAGGCAGTAGAGGCACTTTCCCAGCTTCTTGAAAGTGACTCAGTAGATGGTTTGATGACCCACCACCTCTGGGCCAGTAATCAAGGAGCCTCAATCCTCACCACTGGCACTAGTGGGGAACGTTCACTGAGAGGATAACAGGTACACACACAGTATCTCCAGATGCAGTTCTCTGCATCAAGCAGAATCAAGCACAATTTCCCTTAAGACCACACAGGGAACACAGTCTGAGGCTGGTTTCTCCCTCTTTCTCCATATCTCCAATAAGAATCCCCACTGGTACAGCTATAGAGTTGAGTCCTTAGCTAGGGTTCCAAGCCAAGTCCTCCAAAAATCTCTCTGCCCAACCAGTGCTTCATGTCCCTGCCCAAGTAGCTGACACACACAATCTTGGAGATTTGATTTACATACTCACACCTGGGAAAGGCTTGCACAAGTTTACTAGCTATGCCCCCCTCTGCCCAGACTATAAGGTAATTATCACTATCACCAGAACTCCCACCAGCTACTTTAAAGCCCTTAATGAAGGGTGTCCAATTTACTGAGTGAAATTAATATTAATACAAATGGTAGTTTGACCAAGAGCAAGGCTATTAGGAGTGGCCCACACAGTGTCACTAAATAAATATGCAAGTACTTGCAAAACCTAAATGCCTCTAAAAAGATCAGCCATGATGAAACATCTAAATATACTTAATAATAAATAATAATAAAAAAACAAGAAAATGCTAAGTATATATTCACAGTGACATCAGAGTTAAAACCACAGGAAATATTTAAAATAACATTGAAGGACAGGCTCAGACAAATAAAAAAACTATATCTAAACTTAGCTTTACTATATTCCTGACTGAATGTAAGATAATTATACTATTCCTTAATAACTTAATAGAGCAAGTCAGATGATGTGGTGAATAGTATTGCTTGTTGTCAGGTCCAAGATAGAATACAGAATGCTCAGTATAACCAACAAACTTGTCAAAAATAATATCTAAAATATTACCTCTGGGATAGCTTGCAGAATGACATCACTTCTGGTCATCTGACTTCTAGTTCCCATGTAAACTCCCATTGCTGGCAGCTTGCAAGATTTGGCACCTACCTGTAAAAATACACACAGAAGGGCTTTTGCTCATATCTGTGGCAGGTGCTGAAAGTCATAAAACAATTGCATACCTCCACACTTCCAGATTAGTAATTAGTTCACCCCAGAGAAAATACAGAAAGCTCCCTAGTATAGATTTTGTGTCTCTGGCTGCACTGAAACATGTGAGATGGCATCTTTATGACCTAGCCTATAAACTGATTTAATTTCAGACATATTTTAAAGTTTGCTGGACTGAGGTTATCCTCCTGATTATCAGTTTCCTCTGTTAAAACATATACATTTAAACAGTTAGAATAGTGCATGTACATTTCTGTTCTCTCCAGTAGGGCACACTGTGGATACATTTCAAGCACACACAGTTTACAAATACCTTTTCAACACAAACATCTGTACAAATCACTTTGATACACACGACATACAGTTCTAATACATTTGTAACATAAACATCTTGTATAAATCAGTTTGATATTCACAAATGACATATAATTATTTACAAAATCCAAGCTGACTGTGCTGACAGTACCTCAATTCATCACAGATGGAATAAAGAAACTCTATCAGGTTGCAAGGCAAAGAAAGAAAGATAAAGAAGACAGTCATCAAACACTTCATAAGGATGCCAGCAAAAAACCTGCTCACCAGTTTACAGGACATTAAAAACAGATGGAAGGAATACTTCCAGAAGCTTCGGAATGAAGAAAACTCCTTAGAAGCTGCACTGTCCTAGACACAGCCTATAATGAAAGAGGAAGAAGAACCCATCCTAGAAGAAGCAAGAATAGCACCAAGGAAAATTAAGTCAGGGAAAGCAGCAGGCTCAGATGAGATCACTGCAGATATGATCAGGATGTTGGATGAGTTAGAGTAGAAATGGTTTCTGAGGGTACTCATATTAGTATGCAGAGAAAAGCACATCCCAGATGATTGTGATACTACTGCCAATGTAGAAGAACAAAGGGGGCATTCACACCCGTGTGCAGTATAGTAGTTTCAAACTCTTGTCACACTGCATAAAAAGTGCAGTGAGGGTGAATGATAAACAAATATGTACAGAACCAGAACAAGAATTTCAGCAAATTGTAGGAGAAGAGAAAGCAAAATTAAACATGCATCGACTAAAAACGAGTAGAAATAAGACAGTTGTAATGGCACCAAAAGGGGTGAATCAGAAGAAGATGAGAATGTAGACAGAAGGGAAAACAGTGGAAATAATTAACAGCTTGAAGTATCTGGGAGGGGTGGTTAAGGAGAAGTCTGAATGGGGTCAAAGCTAGAATTAGAGGGACTTCAGCCAAAGAGTGTCAGGGTTACTGTATGACAGAAGAATGTCAAAGAAGATGAAAAGTAAGGTGTACAAAACAGTGGTGAGAAGAGTACTACTGTATGGTACACAAACCTGTGCACTGTAAGCAGAGCAGTTGAGGAATCTAGAGGTGACAGAGATGATGTTCCAGAGATGGTTGATAGAATGCTCTCTGTGGGATAGATTAAGAAATGAGGACATCAGTACAGAAGCCCATGTAGCTTCAGTTGCAGGAAAGGTCAAAGACAGCAGATTACTGCAGTTCCACCACATGCACAGGAAAGCAGAAGACAATCTGGTGAAGTGGATTTGGGACAGATAAGAAGAAGGCAAGAGGAAACAAGGGTATCCAGCAAAGAGATGGATTGTGTGAGAGACCTGTCACATTCAGGCATGGCTGCTGAAGTAGGTAGGAGAGTGGCATTGAACTGAGAGAGCTTCTGACAGTTGATGAAACACCCTGACCTCATCCAGAAAATGGGAAAAAGGGTGTTGATGATGACATTGATGATAATGATGGTGGTGATTCACACAATCTCATCCAGAGGATGGACAAGGATGAGAACATAGCTATGCCAATCATTAACTCAAATCACTGGATAACGCCATCACACACACATATATATATATATATATATATATATATATATATATATATAGCCCACATCCTATCCAGCACTCCAGTCAAGGTGTAAGAAGTTTATTAGGCTAACCGCCCAACTAAAACATTGGCTTGGATTTATCTTTTGGAGTGCTGGATAGGATGTGGGCTATGTGTTTATTGGTAATCCATGCACCATTTTAGTTATGTGCACTTATCGTGTGTTGGTATATATATATATATATATATATATATATATATATATATATATATATATATATATATATGTGTGTGTGTGTGTGTGTGTGTGTATATATATATATATATATATATATATATATATATATATATATATATATACATAGGTCATTACAATCATTAAATAAGAGAAAACATAACTTAGTTGGTGTTAGCCAAACATGCATAGATCTGCCCCAGTCTATGAATAGAAATAATACATGGTTCATAAATAACTGCCATAAGTGGAATCCTCAATCTAGTTTAAAACCCTGTGAGAATGCATGAGCAGACTTAAGGTCCCATGTAGGAGTTTGTCCCAAAACAGTTTAATTACTTATGAACTAATGATTGACTACCTTTATAGTATCATCTATCATACAGTCAACTTGGTTTCTATGAATAATCTACTATAGTGGGGGTCTTAGTAGGTGATGGTAATACTGTAATATATTATCTTTTATGTGAATATGTGGCTATTTACAAAATCGTTGTTGACTCCCACAGCACTAACAATCAGATGGTGACAAAGCCAAAAATCGTACAAAATCCATAATATTTTTCTTAAGTGGGTATAGCAAGATGCCATGTCACACACATTTTCAAAATGTGTGCAATGAGATGTACTAGTATTGAAATTTTAAAAAATTGGAATATTTGCCATGGCTTATTACATATTTTGCAAAATGTATTTAAATATCCTTGAATATGTTTTTTTTTTGCTTAAGCTTGCACTTTCTATAGTTGGAAAGGCTACATATCTGGGGAGAGGGTTACGTGCTTGTGTGAAGTTCCAAAAATCCTAGCTACACTCCTTTTTTCTTGTGGCAGCAAGCCCTTCACACCTTGCCTACAGGGGGCTTCACTACTTGCACTCCTGAACTTTATTATTTTAACTCTTGGTCTGAGGCATGTTGGAGAAAGAAAATTCCAAACTGTAGCAATCTTGCTCAAAAAAAAAAAAAACCTCCCTTGAAAAGAAAAAAGAAGTTATGTCTTACCATAACATTTCATCTGTGTTGTAGGTCTTTATTCATTCATTACTGTTAGGACTTTGGTTCCGTCCTCAGAACCGACACAGCCATTTCCAAGCTCACGTCAGCCAAAAACTCTCAGCTAAGACCTACCCATAATGCCCCTCTCATAGTCTCCCCAGATTGAGTTTGCCTGCCCCTATATTATAGAGATAGTAAGAGAAAAACAGTAGGGGGCTCTGACTGAGCAAATACCCTAACCGGGAATTCCTAAAGTCCACCAGGAATCCAGGCAGGGGGAAGGGGGTGGGAAGTAATGAATGAATAAAGATCTACAACACAGATAGAACGTTATAGTAAGACATAACTTCTTTATCTGGTGCTGAAAATCTTTATTCATTCCTTACTTTTAGGACCAAGTCCCCAGCTACTTGAGTCCAGGGTGGCCCTAAGGAAGGATATTCGTGAGCACCATAGAACCAAAAGATGCTCGTCCCCTGGAGGCCAAATCCAATTTCTAATGAGTGATAAAAGTATGAGGTCTTTCCCAAGTGGCTGCTGCGCAGATATCATCCATAGAGGCTCTGGAATGAAAAGCCACAGAAGTAGCCATCAATCTAGTAGAATGAGCCTTTATTCTGGAAAGTAAGGATAGCTTATTCTGATGGTAGATAAAGGCAATGACGTTTCTAAGCCAGGAGGATAGAGTCACTTTGGAGACAGGTTTACCCAATCTGGGTCCTGCAAAGGACACAAACAATTGATCCATTTTCCTGAAAGATTTAGTCTTGTCTAAATAACAATGAAGCTACCTATGAACATCAAGGGTGGGCAACAGATACTCCCCTCTGTTTGAATGCTGAGGGAAGAAAACCGGCAGGTCAATAGATTGGTTAATGGAAAAACTAGAAATGACCTTGGGCAAGAAAGAAGGGTCAGTATGAAGGGATACTCTATCCCTGTGGAAGTTCAAGTAAGGTCTCTTAACACTCAAGGCCCGCAACTCAGATACTCTTCTCGCTGAGGTAAGTGCTACTGGAAGTAGAGTCTTCCATGATAAAAATTTTATATCACAAGAATCAAAAGGCTCAAAAGGAGGGCCTGTTAATGATTGAAGTACCAAGGTCAAGTCCCAGGGTTCTATGGGAGGCTTGACAGGAGGTTTAACGTGTATACTCCTTTCAAAAAGGTTTTGCACAGAGCAGTGTGACATAACAGAAGAATTATCAAATCCATTATGAAAATTTGTGATAGCTGCTAAATGTACAGTGATTGTCGATGCTGAGGCTCCTGCATTTAGAAGAGTCATCAGGTATTGTAGGATCTTTTGAACAGGCATAGAGAAATTATCTAAGTTCTGATCTTTGGCCCAAATAGAGAACCTAGTCCATTTACTAGAATAAATTTTACTGGTGGAAGGTTTGTATGAAGCCAGAAGAATTTCACGAATGGGAGATGAGATATCAGGCAGCCTGGCAATCACTGGAAGTGAAGGAACCAAGCTGTGAGCTTGAGGCTGTGGAGATTGGGGTGAATCGGTCCCAGAAGATGAGACAGCAGACCTTGGGAATGATCCAGGATCCACTGACTGTGAATCAGATGAGGCCATAGGAATGGGAACCAAACGTGACGGGGCCAATAAGGGGCAATGAGGATCACTTTGTTTTTCAACCTTTGGGCTTTCTGGTGGAATTCTGGGATGAGGGAAAATGGGGGAAAGGCATACAGTAGACCCGGGGGCCAATCGTGCATTAGAGCATCCCTCAGGGGTTCCCCTGAGGGTGAATCAAGGCAAAGTAGCTTCTGCTTTGGTATTTAAGGGGGAAGCAAACAGATTGCAGCAAGGCTTGCCCCAGCAGCAGAAAATCCGATCCATTATTGCAGGATTGAGGGACCACTTATGAAGCATCAGCATGTTCCTGCTCAGATTGTCCACAATAAGGTTGGAACTCCTGGGAATGTGCATTGCTATAAGAAAGTGATTGGAAGCTATCATCCAGTGCCAAATCCTCATGGCTTCCTGACATAGGGGGTAAGACTTATTTCCTCCTTGCTTGTTGATATACCAGATGACTGACATGTTGTGCGAATGAATTGCAATGGTCCCAGAAGGGAGGGATGTATGGAACGCTTGCAATGCTAAGAGAACTGCCTTGAGTTCCAAGACATTTATGTTCAAATTGGCATCCATGGGGGACCAGGTGCCTTGGACTGTCTTTCCCTGAAAATGCCCCCCCACCCTAACAGGGAAGTGTCCGTGGTCACCGTGGCTGTGGGCTGGGGGAGACAGAATGGTCGACATCAAAGATTCAAGACTTCATCCACCACAGCATTTCTTCCTTGCAAAGGTTTGTAAGATGTATCATGTGGTCAAGTGGGTGAGTTAAGATCGACCATTGTGAAGAAAGGAGCCACTGTAGAATTCTCATGTGCAACCTCGCCATTGGTACTGGAGTAATGGCAGCTGCCATGGAGCCTAAGAGTTGCAGTACAAGGCGTGCTAGTACAGAGGTCTGTGAAAAAGTGCTTGGATTTGATGTCTTATTTTCTAAAGCCTGTGAGGAGGGAGGGAAGCTTAATAGGATGTGCCAAAAACTGCTCCAATGAATTCCAGTGATTTTGTTGGGGACATTTGAGATTTGTCCTTGTTGATTGTAATCCCCAAGTGGAGAGCGGGGCCTTGAGAGTAAGAGAGGCTGCGGATTAGAAGATTCCTAGTCAGGGCGGTAAGGAGCCAATCATCTAGATACAGAAACCAGGAATCCTTGTAGTCGAAGATGAACTACTACAACTGCCATACATGTGGTGAACAGTTGGGGTCTGTTGAGAAACTGAATGGCAGTGCCCTGAAATGGTAGTGATTGGCTCCCAGCTGGAAGCGGAGAAATCTCTGGGAGCGGTGATCCATCTTTATGTGGTAATACGCATCCTGGGGATCTATAGAGCACATCCAGTTGTCCCTCCCTAGAAAGGGGAGAATGGACTGTACCATGACCATCTGGAATTTTTGAGGTTTGATAAATTTGTTCAATAGGCTGAGATCCAGGATTGGTCTCCAGTCCCCTGTCTTTTTTGGCACTACAAAGAACCTTGAGTAAAACCCGGATCCTGTCTGGTCTGGTGGGACTGGTTGCTATTTCTAAGGCTGCTACCTCTCTCTGATTGGGTGGTACATCGGGGATTCATTTGATGGGTCTGGAAGTTAAATCAAAAGGTATCTGGCAGCCCCTGGATATTATTCTCTGCACCCAAACATCGGTAGTAGTAAGTTGCCAGGCTGGTAGGTGCAGAGAAAAATGACCCTCGACTGCTTCCAGTGGAAAGCACTCAGGCCACTGCTCAGGACTGCTGGTAGGGTCATCCAGAGAAAGAATTTCCAGTGCCCTGGTTATGCAGACCCCCTTCGAGGTGAGCTGCCCCCTCTGCCCCAGGGGGATTGCTCAGCATGAGTGTCACGGAAAGATCCTTCATGCTGGTGTGTCTCGTACTTTGGGACCAAAAAGTGCAGATTTGTTGACAGGCACATTGATGAAGGAAGATTTAAAAGGGTCTGCGAAGTCACACAAATGCATCCAAGCATGACGTCTCATGACAATGCCTGATGCAGCAGTTCGAGCTGCCCCCTCGGTGGTGAGAGATATCAAAAGCATCGAGGAGTTCGAGATAGATTCAAGGGTAGCTAGCTATGAGGTGACAGTGTCATGCACCTCATCAGGCAGTACCCCCACCAAAGAGGAAGACATTTCAGAGATTAGGTCTCTTTGGAGGCAAGTGAAGTGTACCAAATAGTTCAGCAAACAAATGGCAAAGGTTGCTGAAGCATAGGTCTGCTTCCCTAGTCTGTCCATGGCCCAAGACTCCCTGTTTGGAGGATAGACAGTGGAACTAGGATTTTGAGAATGTCTCCAAATGAGACATCATCTGGGGGAGACCATGGGGATCCTTCTCCATCATCGCAGTCGGTGTCCTCAGTGATAGTTTCCTAAGGGGAATCAAGGTGCTTCCTCTTGCACCATTTCTTCAGGGGTGGCTCCCCAGTGGGATCTTCTGAGGAGGACTCCGGAGAAAGGGTTCCCTTCAAAGGGAGGTCTTGTGGCTCCCATGCCCAGGTTCCCAAAGTAGGGGGTTGGGACATCTGTATGCTAGAGGGGGGTTCTGGTGCTAATGACATTGATGCTCACTGTGAGCCTGTGGGGGCAAGAACCCTCTCCATCACCTGGAAAGCAGGCCCACCCGTGGAGAGATGGGAGCCCAGATCTGAGAAGGACAACCTCAGAACCAGGGTTACACCTCGCCTTGAGGAGCCCACCTCCAGGTGAGGAGCTTCAAGAGGACTGGAAACTGTCAGAGCTGTGGACATAGATGGCACCAGTGAAAAAACAGGAGCCAGGCTAGGTATCAAGGTGCTGACAGTCCAAACACTGCTCCGAGTGTGCACTAGCTCCAATGGAGCCAATGCAGCAAGGGTGGTTGGTGCTGACAGGGAAAACTCTGCAGTTGGGGTTGAGGCAGTATGTACCGGGGTGGACATCGGTACTGAGATCTTCGGGGCCTAAGTAGAGGCCAGAGGAGGATAAACAGGTGAATTCTGTAAAGGGTTCTGAGCCAAAGGAGACGGAAGGTCTAGCTGGTGTGGGCAATCCCCTAGCTGCCAGAAGCTGGTCCATAACCCTCACTACATCTTGTTTAGAAAGACTCCTGGTAGATCTATAGGAGACTGCTGAAGGAGAATAAGGTCTTTCAAGAAAGGGGCTAAACCGATGCCCTAAAAAGAGGTTGTACATTGGACAGTATCTGATTCTTGGGAGATGTTCAACTTTAGGAACTGAGGTCATAGTCTGTGTAGCCGAATAAGGTATCAGCACCATGGCCGGGGATGGTGCCGAAGCAGGTATGGTCAGGAAAGCCAGTGCCAGAACCAAGGATGGCACCAAAGCTGATGATGCCGAAGCTGGAACTGAAATAGGAGTCAACATCAGAGATGGCACTGAGGGAGAAGACACAGGTACTGGTGCCGAAGAGGTCTGTGCAGAGGGTGCCGGAGAAGCATGGATCTGACTCTGTTCTATAACTGACAGAGATGCAGAAACCGAGTGACTCCATTTTTCCTTGTGATTCTTGGTCTTAGGAGGCAGTGAGACCTCCAACCCAGACAGAGCCTCCGAAAAAGGTGTTTTGATTAAACCTTTCAGAATTAGCTTGTTTTTGTGCTCTGCTAGAGTGTGATTGCTAAAACTAGAACAAATATCACAAGCAGCATTTATATGGTCCACGCCCAAACAGTAAACGCATAGAGCGTGGCCGTCCGAGCTGGGCATCTTATGCCCACACTTGTCACACTGTTTAAACCCCAACTTAACTTTGTCTGACATATTACAGGCAACAAAGGGCTATCCTAAAGGAAACAACAACAGGGGAAAGAAAGGGAGAGAATACCAACGATGGTATTTAAAAATACCACAAGTGGTAAAGGAAGGCCTACCAAAGGCAGGAGAGAGGGACAGTACCAATGATGGTACAGATTTAACTACCAAAGGTAAAGGGTAGGAAATAGAAGCAGGTTATAGATGATAGGAAGAAAAGGAAAAACTGACTAAATAACGACAAAGTTTTAAGAGAAACTATACAAAAAAACACACATTTCAACTTAGCTTTGAGAGAGAGAGGCTAGGCACGTCTGACGAGGAATGTGACAAACGAGATCTGGAGAGACTAAGAGGGACATTATGGGTAGGTCTTAGCTGAGAGTTTTTGGCTGGTATGAGCTTGGAAATGGCCGTGTCGGTTCTGAGGATGGAACTGAAGTCCTAACAGTAAGGAATGAATAAAGATTTACAACATCAGATCATATTTTTATCCTTGCAGTATCACTTAACTGACAGTGATACTGAGTCAGTTATCCATAAATAGTTATATTATTCTTACAAAAAAAAATATTCCATATTATAGATTTTTACATAAGTACTAGGCTAGCTGCACTTGAGGGCCATTTAATACCTAGACAATTTCCCTTTTTGTGCTCAAAATAACCTATCTCATTTGGTTAGATATTGGCCTTACCCAACCCATGATCAATAATTACACATTACCACTAATGAGAATAATTGGGATCATATCATAGATAATTTGAGAGCACACATGCATGAGATAAAGCATTTTGGAGCTGCATCTGTCCATCAGTAGTACAGAGGTCAGTCCTGAGATAAATTTTCTGTTTCCCATCCATTTATCGAAGTTGTGCTTGAATATGAACAGGGATGAACTTTGTTTTATGTGGATGGGGAGTTTGTTCCACAGCAGCCATATGCTCTGTGAGAGAGAGAGATTTTGATGAAAATATTTATTGGCACTCCTAGAATTACATTTGGAGCTTCTCACTTGGTATTCTCATTGGTATTATAACAAAGTCATGAATGAAAAGGCCCTTTGGGGCCCAATCCACTTGTCTGCTCTAACTAAATAAATTATTTTAGCAAGGTAATGTTAAATGTTAAGGGCATCTCCTGAGAATTCATCCACCGTACTGAAACAAAGCAATGCACATTCTAATTTAAATGTATAATATTCTCACTGACTAAAACCACAATATACCAAAAACTTCATATTTCTTATTCCATGCATAAAAAAACAAAAACAGTAATTAGCAATGTCACACACAATATCACTAAATCAGAATGTTAGGGTTTAATTCAAGATGAAAGTAGCTACCTAGTGAATGAGCTCTGACCACTAAAATATTTTTCATGAAGAAAACAGAACAAAGTATACCACAAAGGATACTGATCAAATAAAAATAACTACGTATGTATATATGTCTCAGCTGCACAGCAGTGACCCCCATACTTCACTCATTAATAACTAGTGCTGTTGCAGACTCTCTTAATGCACACACATTTTCTCACACTTTTTGTCTCACACAGGCACATGCACACAATACACAGTCTACTGCCTTTGTCTGAGTACAATATAATACATATGGATGTCTTGTCTCATGAAAAGCATTGTGGCTCTACTTTATGTCTCTGATTTCAGATTTGATTCTGATAAATATGTGTTGGGGTAGTCACGGTTAACAATAAATAAGTGGTGAAATGAGTTAGTTAGAATAGATATTTTTCATTTATATGTTTAGATTTCTGGCACAAAAATAAAATAATACAGTGTATAATTTATTTATTTAATATAATTAAATTATACATTGTATAATTTAATTATATTTAGGGTAAAAGAATATTACCCGGATTTACTAATCTTCCATGCTGGACTAGCCTAGTCCTGCACAGAAGTTTAGGAGCAGGACAGCAGCGCGCCATGCATATTAATGAGGCACGCTGCCTGAGCTCCTAATCTTACATGGAGCATGTAAGAGTGCAGGGGCCATGTCTGAGAGTGGAACTCTCCAAATATACACAGTCCCGCAATGAAGAATAGCAGAAAGGCCTATGAAATGAGCGAAACTGCTCATAGGTGTCCACATATCCCCACCAACATTCCCCCTCATGTACAACAGCAAGTAATCACAAATAAAATGAACAAATCCTTTTTTCTGTTTTTTTTTAATCCAATTAAAGCTAACCGTAGGTGTGTGGGTGTGTCCATCGCTTAGCTACGGTTAATGCAGTTTAAATGGCTTAAGAGGATAACAAGGAAGATATATGCAAATGAAGCAGGAGAGCAATAGTGTAGTGGGCAGAGCATTCACTTTATGAGCAGGCATTTCTAGTTCAAGTCCCACTGCAGCACATAGCATTTTCCATGGCAAAACACATTATGACCAATATTTTTGTTGCATAACCCACTAAATAACATATATTTATGAATTGGAGCACTGCAGTATATGCACATGTGAGATGTCAGCGTCATAATGAATAAAGCACTAGTAAGCAGGTTTAAGCAGCAATAAGCAGTAGTAAGCACATTTAAGCACTAGTAAGTGAGTTTAATCCCGTTTGCATGAGGGTAAGCAATGCACACACAGGTTAAGCAATTTTGAAGCTAACTCTCTGTAAGCATATGTAACCGGAGGTTAGCATTTCTTACCCTCAAGCAAACCCTCTTACAAATGCTCAAAAGTGCCTTAATCACCCTATATTCAATGGCCCTTGTTCTGCCCATCAACAAAATAAACAGCCTTGCATATCTTGAACCCAGGACCCTACACACTATAGTCACAGTAGTTAACCACCAAGCCATCACAGCAGTACAGAAGAATGAGGTATCAGCAAACAAGTCTTCACCATAGTAAAATCAAACTGAACCTGTGAAAGGAATCAGTATACAGACATATGTTCCATGGCCCACTTCATAACATAAATATGTGAACTGGAGTACAGCAGTAAGCCCAGAAGTCAGGTGAAATTGTAATAAGAGTGTTGAAGTCCCCAATAAAACACAAGGACCCCATATAGTGTACCTACACATAAATCATGGATACCAGACATACATATAAGATGTAATGAATAATAAATCAATGCCAACAAGGAAATATAATACAAAGTCACATGTAATCAAAGCTAAGCATTGCACAGGCCAGCTTAGGAGATGTAAGCAATGTGTAGGCCAGCTAACTCAATGTGCCCAGTGTTATATCCCTTTAAACAATGCCAACCTTAGGTAAGCAGGTTTGCCCATAGCTTAGCCTTTTCAAAACTGGCTGATCATGAAAAAGTGCGGGAAATCGGCCCTACTTAAACCCAAGAGGTGGGAATACATCCCATAACTGGTTGTAGCTTCCCTTGCAGGCACTATGTCAGGAAGGGGAGAGGGTGTGCAGTTTTGGGTGCAGCGCTGGTGCATCCAGGAGTCCAGAGTCATGGCAGGACTCCTTATCAAAGTCCATGAACAGAGACTGCTGCAGGGCCAGTACCAGGGCTCCCAATATAAGGTGGATGCCTGGGACCATCTTGCCCATGACCTCACCAATGCCACTGGCATACCCCAAACTGGTGAGCAGGTCAGGTATCACTATGCCGACCTGAAGTGGTGTAAGGGGTACCTCTTGGAGCAGTGAATCCAAGAGGCTAGAACAGCAAGGGATGTCCCAGCTGTGTGTAAGTATCACCCCACTATGTGTGTAATAATTGCCAGCTCATGTATATTATGGATAAGTATATTCCTCTTATGTTCTCCACAGCTGCAATCGAGTGGGCCATGAACCAGGAGGCCCATGGCAGTTGCCTGGACAAGTTGCGACGTGAGGCAGGTCAGTAATACTCTTGCATGTACTGTCACAAGAAATAAATCTAAAAGTATTAGTAAATTAATTGCCTGTATAAAACCTGTATTGTTTAAGGCAAGTACTACATACACCGGTGAATATGGCAGGAAAAGACTCATATAGTATGTATGTAAATAAAAGCTTAATAGCCTGACAATAAAGGTCTAACTGCTGGACTGCATGTGTATACTCTGGTATCATATGGTAATGTAGATTTGTATTCACGTAATAGTACTGTCGTAATAAGCACTGTTACCCACACCGTGTACCATAAATAGAATGTGTAGGAATGCCTGTATATGACTGGTGTAATCCCCAGAGGCCATTTAGTACAACTGAGAGACACACAGACAGATAACAGGGAAAAGGCAGACAACAAAACCCGAATACCACATGCAATTGAGATGTGAACTGCTATTTTTTAACACACACAGCCATGGTTCGAATCCTGCCAGTGGTAGTAGTCTGCATACAGAATCATACCCCACAACTGTACAGATATGTCCAGAATGTCCAGTAAAGTGTTCCTTATCTGTTGCCTGTCAACCTGTCCCCTGGGAAATCAGTGGGATGATCCCAGACATATAGGCAGCAAACAGAAAATGCAACTGATTGACAAATATCTATGAGAACAAAGCTGGCACACTAGCAACTCCCCAAAACCTTATGAGACTAAGAAGCCACGTATGTCCCATTTACAACCCCATCTTGTCAAGCCATGGCCAGAGTGTGTACAGTAACAGAGTGAGATGTATGTGCATAATAGTAATTTGGAATCTGGTACTGTGTGTGGCAACATTCAGGTATCTACTGCCTGTCCCCCTGGTAAGTCTGTGGGATGTTCCCAGATGTTTAGGCAGCAAACAGGGAATACAAATGATTGTCAAATATCTATGAGAACAAACCTGTCACTGTAGCAATACCTGAAACTATTAGGAGAGTAATAAGCCAGATATGTCCTATCTACACCCCATGTTGTCAAGCTGTGACCAGAGTGTGTACAGTAACAGAGAGAAATGTATGTGCATAATACTAATGTGTAATCTGGAACTGTGTGTGCTAACATTCAGGTAGTGCTAACAAACATTGCTCCTACAGGTACATTAGATATGAACACTGTGCTGAGAAATAAAAACCATTATACCCTGTACTGGTACTGTTTACTCTGGTATTGTAGGGAATTGTGAGTGTTGCAGTTTCACTGAATAATAAAGTATCACTGATCACTGTCACCCACACTGTGCTACATAATATAACTGTGTAGGAAAGCATGTATATGTGTGTGTCAAGTTACTAAAGGTTGAAGAGGGCGATATTCAAGATATGTCCCGGTACACATGGCCAGAGTCTGTACAGAAAGGGTTGGATAGCTATGTGCACAACATCAACCCAGAATCTGGGAGTATTTATTTATTTATTTATTTTACATTTGTTAACCGGGATGGTCCAACTGGAAGAGGTCCATTTTCAGCAGAGGCCCGGGGAGAAAAGCTCCACATAATATAAAACCATTCAAGACAACTTTACATAAAATACAAAACATTGTTATCAACAAAACATTATCACCATTTGTTCAATAGTAAAAAGTTACATTGAGAAAAAAAAAATTATCATATACATACATAAGTTAACTACATAGATAGTAACATGCAAAGATAGGTTTCAATTTAAGATACTGTGTTTACAGAGTGTGTAGAAACAGTTAGTTAGTGTTAACAAACATTCCCTCCACAAGTATACTAGGTAAGAGGTGTATACTGCAGGTAAAACCATTTCATGTATAACGATGACGACAGCCATATCACTGTCCAAACTAAGGCTATATGGTAGTGTAGTAATACTCATAATGTACAGATAACAGCACTGACTAGGAATGTAATGTGGACTACAGGAATATACTAGTTGTTAATTGAAATCTTTATCCCCCCCCCACCATATGTCCAACAATAAACAACATACCCACTCCAACCGGTATGTAATGACTCCAGTGTTCTGATAATGTCCTATTGTTTGATAAATCTTTTAATTATTCCCATGCATGGGCTATATTGAATTATTCCAACATTGGTGGCATGATGACATCAATGTACCTGCATGCTATTCTTATTACCACTGTGGTCCCATATATGCATGTGTTCTGTTTACTATGCAACTGTTCCGCATCTGGTGTCTGGGTTAATGGGAATATCTATGCATGCTGTTATACCTAACCCTGGAATGTGTTGACTATTGCTAACCCACATATGATGATAAACTCTAAATACTATAACACGTTTGGGAAGGACGGTCTCAGCCGACCCACCTGTCCTACCTCAGCCGGCCGTGGCACCGGGCACCAGTATGTCTGGGGCCCAACCCGGGACCTCCCTGTCCATTGGTCCTACACTACCTTTGGGTGGAACTGCCTCAGGGGATGGGGCTAGCCCCCCAGGGAGCGGGCACAGACAGGAACCTGTCACCTGTCGCCAGGTCCGGGTGGTGGTGTGTAGCGAGCTCAACCAGCAGTTTGGTGATCTGCTACGCCAGCTTGAGGGCTGCATGCATTGACTAGAGGGTCAGCCTGGCTCTGTGACACAGCCCCCAGCACAGCTACATTTGGGGCTGTGAAGGTGCAGTGGTGACTGGCCATGGGTGGGAACCTCAGTCACACAGTTTCCAATAGGGGGATCATGGGCTTCCGATTTCCCAACACCCCTCCCCATGAAGGTGTTTACCCCCCACATGTGTCTCATACTGCCCCTGTATGTGTCTTGTTTGTCTTGTTTGTTAACCTATCCAACCTACCTCCCCAAATATACCTACTATCCCTCCCCAACATCCCACTCTCACCTGAAAAAAAAATAAAAAAAGGGCAATCTGTTCAAAAAAAAAATCACGCCCCATACATAGCTGTCCATTTTTTACACATGTCCAGTGGACACCTGTAATCAGGTCTAATTGGCATCACAACTTATTATCGTTGTCCTCACCCCTCTCCCAGGGGTTTGAGTGTCCAAATCTACCTCCAAATTCAGTGTATATGCACAGCTGCTGCTGTAGAAGAAATTGATAGCTATGTACCTTCCCCACATCTTTTCTACACATCCCTAGCTATTTTCCATACTGTCTTTCCCTCTTTGTGCCCCTTTTTCACCACTTTCCTATCAATCCTTTTTTCTTTTCTTTTAAAGAAATTGGCGTGGGGGTAAGCAGGAGTAAACAGAGGCTGGGGTGCATATCCATACCCCTACATGTGACATCAAGGCCAGGTGAACAAAGTGAGCGGCCATAGTATTACCCAGATAACACTCCAAACCCATGTCTCATACACACACACACACACACACACACACACACACACACACACACACACACACACACACACACACACAGGTGCCAAGTCTGGGATTAGAACTCCTACCTAACTATTTTATGACACTATAGCAGTGCACATTTATAGGATGCACCACGGCGATTACTGGGCTACAACTTTCCCAGAGGTGTATTTCAAGGTGGATGACATCAGCAGCCCTGCCAAAATATGACATTTGAATTGTAAGGAATGTAACTAGCCTAAAAAGCATTGCTCTCTACACAGAGACACACACACACACACACATACACACACACAAACGCAGTTCCAAGTCTGGGATTAGAACTCCTACTTATTTTATCACACTACAGCAGTTATAGGATGCACCATGGAGATTACTGGGCTACAACTTTCCCAGAGGTGTATTTCAAGGTGGGTGACATCAGCAGCCTTTCCAAAGTAGGGCATTTGAATTGTAGGGAGTGTAACTAGCCTAAAAAGCATTGCTCTCTACAAAGAGACAGACACAAACAGTTGCCATGTCTGGGACTGGAACTCCTACTTAACTAGTTTATCACACTACAGCAGTGTGCAGTTATAGGACATGCCATGAAGGTTACTGGGCTACAAATTTCCCAAAGATGTGTTTCACGGTGGATGACAGCAGGCTTGTCATAGTAGGGCTATGGGGAAGGCAGTGTGTGTGCATGGGCCATAACCCATTCATCTAGATGTTGACACACCACATGCGGCCACACACAGGGTCATACTCCACAGGTACGTGTATACAGCTGCTAGATGACTACTTCCTTGTGGGTCTATATTAGGACACCGAAGTTTCAAAACTTAGAGTGTTCTAATATCGAACCCTACTAATCGAAATTTTAAAACATCGAACATACAGAACAGCAAATTTTTTTCCCAGGGAAAAAATTTGCTGTTCCAAAACACATACACACAACACAAGCACACCAAACAAATAGCAATCCATACACATACACCTAAACTCTTACACCTAACCCTGCACTAAACTATACATACACCACCAACTATCCACTTACCTTAACCCAAACCCTAACCCTAAGGTCCGTCACTGTCGCACAGTCACCTCACCCGCACCCTAACCCTAACTCACCTACCCCGCCCTAACCCTCACGTCCGCACAATTGCACACTTACCTGACCTGCACCCTAAACATAACTCACCTAACCCGCCCTAACCCTCACATCCACACAATCGCACACTTACCTGAACCTGACCTGTAACTTTCCACCACAGCTCTGAAAATATCATAGCAACAGAAACAGACAACCAAATTCTTTTCCTAGGAAAAATTTGGTTTTCTGTTTCTTCGATATTTTCAGCGTTCGCTGAAAACAGGTCATATTAGAGCACTCGAAGTTTTGAAACTTCGGTGTTCTAATATAGACCCCTTCCTTGTACAGTCATGTTGCACAGCTGGCACTTGCACCACATAGTCTGTAATGCTGACAGATACTGGTGGCTAGTATCTACAGTGAGTGACATCTGAACCTCATGTGGTTGTAGCCCTTTGGCTGTGTGCTGGGTGGGACAGGCCTGGATGGCTCCTTGTCACAGTCACTCTCTTCCACACATCTATGTACGTCTACTTTTGGCTTATTATAGTGTGTTGTCCTTGGATATATGTCTGTATTCCTATCCTCTGAGTGTGCAAAGCATGACTGGTGCATACTGAGTAGTGTCTGCACTAACATCTGCTACTGCCAGATATGTCTGGTCCACTGTTTGCAGACATGGCCTTCATTTGTTTAAGTGTGTGAGCATGCCCAGTATGCCCTTCTGTAATGAATGCGTGGATCGATTCCAGGTAGTTTGTACTGCAGTGCAGACCTTTGTGTTGCACACCTACAGGTTGATCATTTGGCAATATGGGGACAAACTGTGCAGGGGATAGTGTGTACTGTAGGTGACTGTGTCTGTGCTGCTTCTGCTGCCATGTACTGCTGTTAGCAGAGATATTCAGATATGTGTACTGTTATACACAGTGATATTTTCTGTCCTCATGTACTGTCAGGTGGACATTCTTGCTCACACTGATGTCTTGGGGGACAAGGGGGACTGCAGCTGTGTCCGGTATTGTGGGTAGACATCTAAGTATTCATTGTATGTTATGCCATTCTGGAGGGGGAGCTGCAGACACTTGGTGCTGGGTTTGTGTATCCAGTTCAGCACCTTGGTAAAGTGCTAGCAGAGGATCCCATACTTGTACGCCCATCAACATGACAGTATGGGCTTATCTTGTTGTGGCAATGCCTGACAGCTGTACAGATTTGCACAGGTTAGCCAGAGGCAGGGGCCATGGGTCACAACATTTACCCTATTGTGGTGCATGGACAGGTGTGTAGCCACCCATGTATGTGTTTGCAGCCAGGGATAGTGTGTGCACACAGCTTGATGTCAGACCCTGCAAATTCCATGCTGCCCATGCTCCCACCCCCCTCTGTTATTCTAACTTCTTCCATACATTATGCATACAGTCTCTGACACTTTCCCTATAGGTATTACCCCATCACAGTTGTGTGTTAGTGTTGGTCCACAGTTCATGTGTTGGGACATGGTGGACATGTTACTGTGGTTTGTCCACATGGCCGTGCATATGGCTTATGTGGAGTGTGTTATTTTATTTAGGTGTCCATGACATAACATGCATTGGCAGTACGTGTGAAACACAGGCCTTTGGCAGAAGCCTGTGGGGCATTAGGTGTTGCTGCATGCCAGATGTGGCAGGCCATTGCATTCTGTCAGTCCTACAGTCCCAGACCACCATACAGTATATTCCCCTGGAGTGACAGGGTAGGTGTGATAGGTGTTCATGCCAATACCTTCTATCAGTCTTAATCAGGTGGTGAGGATGCTGGCAGGGTGCTACCTACAGCTAGGGACACACCTGCATGGGACACCCGCACTGCATGCTGCAGTCTTCCGCTATTGCCATATACAGGTGGGTCTTACTGTACCCATTCCCCACAGCAGGGATATGACCAGAGAGGTGCCTGTGGGTGGTGTTTGCATGAGCTGGGTGCATGTGTGCTATGGACACTACTTGCATCTGACACACAGATATGCACTGGTCATTCCAGTTATGCTTGCATGTGCAGGTACATCAGCTGTTTCCCAATACATCAGTCCTACCTCCTTTGTGATCTGTGAGTGTTTGGGCAGACAACACCGGTATCCCCTACTACAGGACCAGATAATGTGATGCATACCTGTATGTAATATTCCAAGGGTGTGTCCATTTCACAGTGACACAATATATACTGTATGCCTGGGGTACTTTCCCTGTGTACTGCTTGTATATCAAGCCCAACAGCCATGCCATGTCAGTCTTTCAGATGGTGACACATATTTGCAATGGCTTACTGCTAGCTTGTGTTATACTGGTGGGTATTGTGTTTGGCACTGCAGTTGTGAGGACTTGTCCCTGTCATCAGTAGTAGTGGGCAATGCCCACCAGGTCTTACCTCAGCCTGCATACATACCGACCACTCTCACACAATATGAGACACACATCAACCTAACACATGCATACCTGCATATTGTGCAGATGCTACAACCTATCCTGCTACCTTGACCACCTCTGTGCATCTGTGCTCCACTGTTATTATACCTACACTTACATGTTACTACATTTCTACATAGGGTTTTGGGGGGCACACCTGACTGTTACAATGTGCATACATCGGATTGGGGGGCACCCCTGACCATTACTACATAAATAAGTAGGGTTGGGGGGAGCACACCTGACTGCTTCTACATTCTTACACAGGATTGGGGGGCACACCTGACTATTTCTACATTTCTACACAGGATTGGGGGCATCACCTGACTGATACTACATTTCTACACAGGATTGGGGGGGCACACCTATTTATACATTTCTTCACAGGATTGGGGGGGCACACCTGACTATTTCTAGATGTCTTTACAGGATTGGGGGGGCACACCTGTTACTACATTTCTACACAGGATGGGGGGCACACCTTACTGTTTCTACATGTCTACATAGGATGTGGGGCACACCTGGCACTTGCACACATTTGCTATGACTGCATTGATATGTCAAGTACTCCATTTCATTCTGTATTCTAAACTATCATATTGACTAGAGGCATATCAGTGTACTACAGGTCTTAGCTTTGGCTACCCTACATATTAGTGTCTGACTTCCTACCCTTCAGAACTAACATCCCACTGCCTGACCAGCTGTAGTCTGTCTGTGTAGGCCTGGGGGGGTTATCCATAGGTATCATTCAGAGGCCATAGCACAGACTCTGTTTGTGTTTGTCTAAACCTGTCTTGCTGGCTGAGACTGTTGTTGGGTATGTGAACCTCCCTGACTGGCATGTGTGAGTCATATGGACATACATGTTTCCCAGCACATTTCCTGCAGCGGGTTTTCTTGCCCTGTGTAGTACTGGCTACTATGGTGACTCCAGGATGTGTTACAGATGTCATGGTGCCACTATGGGTACCTGCCATACCATTCAGCCACCCAACTCCCTTGCATGTTCACATCCATACCATAGATACATGTAACGACACATTCTACTCCATTTGGCAATTGGTAGGTTGATTGACTTACCTTATGGGTGTGACAGGATTGAGGATGGTGCTGGAGGGCTGCCTATGTTGGATGCACATAGTACACCCCCACTACATGGTTGAGCACAGATAGTGTCATGTTTGGCATCCCTTTTACTGTATGTGCAAGTCAGAGAGAGGTGTCATTTCCCGGGTCCCTACTGTGTCAATGTATGTGCTATTCATTGCCTCTTTGCCAAGGCCAGGGCATACTGGGCATGCCTCCATCTGCCTACCGGGGCAGGCTCAGGTTGTTCCTCCTATGAGTCACTCTGTGCCTGTGTAGGCCTTGGCATTGGTGGAGGACTGTGTGGCCCTGCCCCATGCTGTTCCTGCTGCAGCTGTTTCCGCAGGATCATATTGTGTAGCATGGCACATACCATAACAATTTGAGTATATGTAGCTGGTGAGTACTGCAAGGCTCCACTGGATGTGTCCAGGCACCGGAACCGTGACTTGAGCATCCCAAACACATGCTCTCTTATAAGTCTGGTCTGTGCGTGTGCCTCATTATGGTGTTCTTGTTCAGGTGTGTGTGCATTTCTGATGGGTGTCATCAGCCATGGCTCCAGTGTGTAACCAGCATCCCCCACTAGGTGACCGTAGAGGATCTCCCCATTGGCAAATCTCTGGTACAGCTGCGTCAGATGCCAGATGTGGGAATCATGATAGCTTCTAGGGCAGCCAGCACACACATTCATTATAATGCCCTGGGCATTGAACACAACCTGGCAGTTGATGGAGGGGAGGCCCTTGCAGTTGATGTAGGCCTTACCCTGATCAACTGAGTGGTACTTTGATGCATATGTAGTCTATAGCACCCACTACCTCAGGGTATTCTGCTATTTGGTGGATGAGACGGATATTGCTGGCCAACACCTCAGTGGTGTTGAGGAAATATACGTGTTCACTGGCATGTGCTGACATGGCATCCAGGAACTGGTGGAATACTCTGGATGCTGATGCCTGTGAGATCCCTATGATATCCCCAGTTGAGCTTTGGGAGGTACCTGTGGCCAGTATTCCTAGGCCTACACATACCTTGGTATCCACTGGGGTGGGTTCCCCTCGGTCAGTTTGGTGTGTCAGGCGTGTCCAGTACAGCTCAACAATTTGCTGTAGGAGGTCCCTGTCTACCCTATAGCACTCCACTATCTCCAGCTCATGTAGCCCCTGGTAGGTTACCCTGGGTCTGTACAGTCTTCTCCATCTCCTCACTGTGGGTTGATCGGCAGCATTCACATCCTCACCACCCTCGGCTTCTTGCACATGTTGTTGTATGATGCCTGTTGCAGCCCCTATCATTTTGTAGTTTTGCTTGTTAAAAATTCCTCGCTTGTATACACCGGTGGTGTATAGTATGGGAAAAACCAAAGGAGAAGGTGTTTGCATAGTTTATAGTAGTGTTCTGGGCTGGGCTGGTCTGCTGCCTGTGTTGTTGTTGTTTGTCTTTCAGCTTTTCCCAGTTAGGGGTCGCCACAGCGGAACTCCGGTCTGCTAATGATTGGCAGTAGATTTTCACAAACGCCAAGGTGCCAGCTCAACGTTCAACCTTCAATGAAGGCACGCCTATTTACGCATGTCTTTCGAATGCCCACCGAACCGTGGGGAGTCTGCTGCCTGTGTAATTGGCTGATTTTGATACATTTCACCTGCCAGGTATGCTAGTTCTCCTTGATTAACTTCCTACTACTGTTTTCCCTTCCCATTGCCTTCCTGTTTAAACCCAGGGGCGCACTACACAAACACAGTGCTCAAATGTGCACAGAGTTGCTATTTCCTGGTTTACCTTTTTTTTTCTTTAAAACCCAGTGTGCGGCGTGCACACCTGCTTAGGCAATGTAAAGAGTGCTAGGCAAACTCAGAGACACCCCCTTGCCTTGCTGTGCTAAGCTACGAACAAACCTGAGCCACAGAGCTCCAATCCACTTACAGTATGCCTGACACACACCCCTATGATGTCAGCTAACTCCTAGGCTTACACCAAGCTCATACACTGTTGGGACCTGCCTCACATGCTGGGGAAATCTGGGATTCACTATCATTCCCCTCATTTGCATAGGATTGCCTGCTAATGCATAGTTACATGTCTCACACTGAGCCTCCCCCCTTAGCAACCACTATTCACTGGCCATGTTGTCTTCTGCCTGACATTGCCTTTAATGGCAGAATAGTGATTTTAGTTAGAATGCTTATTTTAGATTTATTTTCCCACCGATCCCGTTTGCGCACCGCTGCCCTATGCTTAAAAAGCCGAGATCGGCTAAAAAAAAATAAAAGTTAATTTTTTATTTTTAAAACTGATTTCGATGTCAGTTGCTGTATACTTGTCCATTGGCATGCTTCCTAAATGATATGCACCCTTTATTTGGAGCTGTCACTGCTCCATTTTGGAATTTGCAGAAATGTACTTGGTTACTAACCAAGTACATTTCTGCAGATTACACTATTCCTGCACAGCTGGTTTCCAGCTTCCTGGATAGCAAATTAACCAAATTTGCATGGATTTCTCCTGCAAATGGGGAAATTTGCATACAGGGGCTGAGTCCATGCAGGACTAGAGCAGGAGCTCTCATGCACGCCCCAACAGGCTATTCCTGGATCGCACGGCAGACATATTGCCTGCTAGAGCTCCTGCACTAATCCTGCACACCGTGCAAGGCTTGCAGAATCCGGGGTATGTATGCTTTTATATATTCTTATTTATTTTGCTTGTTAGCATGATTACTGGAATAATTAATAATATACAAAATGGAATATGCAAAATCACGGCTGAAATGTTCAATTTATTATTTAAAAAAAAAAACAAGCAGAAGTGTAGTACAACATAGCAAGTTTATTTGTGTATGCACACAAAACAATTTACTTCTTCCTGAGCACATAATGAATCTTGTTTATAGCATTGTTGATGTCTCTCAACAGATGTGAATCAATGATACAGATGTTGGAACCTCTCATTTAAACAGAATCACCAAGAAAAGGAGTGCTGCCATTCTCAGTGTGTTAATGTGCTGTAATATTTGAGCAAGTTGGTTCACCTCTGTGACTGTGAGCATAACTCCAGAGTGTTAAGAATTCTGCAGAATGTCTAGATATTTGCCTTGTATTTTTGGTCTGTTCCTAATAAAATGTGTGGTTTTCTATCAAATCACTGAGGATTGCAGTCATTTGAGTTTCAGGCTTCATATTCTTTAGAAAAAAAATGCTAATGAAAAACATGTTGTTCTAGCAAATTTCTATGTTTATAAAACAGTATTTAAAACCAATCCCTGATTTTGAATCTTTGTCCCCCATTATTTTGACTTTGTCTAAAATTCTTGTGCTAAGAGGTTGAGAGGTGGGTCTCTAATTATGAATACTGACTAAGGCAGGGTGAATAGTACATTATTTCTTAAAAACAGGTTCTGACACAGGGTGGCATGTAGTTTTAGTTTATCCACTGACTGCAGGTAATGCTATATGTATTGCTGTGACAGACAAATTTATTACAAGGTGAAGAGCTAATGTAGTTGTAGCAGCTCAAGGTAGTGATCTGATGATGAAGGGGGTACACATATGCAAGAACAGATATCCCAATTAAAGAAATGCAAGGAATCTGAGCAAAGCAGGTCCAAAAGTTGGGAAGGAACAGTTAGCCATTTGGTCACAAGGAAATGTCTGGTACCATATAGCTCTATAAGGGACAGGATGTGAGCTGACAGCTTGTTCATCCATTTCCAGAAGGTGGATGTATACTGACAGCCTCCTTCCTTGGACATACAGACAGGTTTCCTTTAAAGATTTTTAGTCTGGGCTAGATGCTACACTTTGAATAGGGGTGGCATCATATGTATTCAGGAAGAGGATGTTCGGAAAGCATAAAACAAGTAAGGTAGCTGGTGATAGATGCATATAAACTATGGTTAAGGCTGTTATAGCTTACTGTTCAACTTCTGGCATGCACTCCACTGCCACAGAGGCTTAGATAAAAGGACAGCTGGCAGGTGATGTGAGAAGGATGCATAAACTTTGGTTAAGTGGTGACGGCCACATCAAATGGATATATAGACAATTATATTTGCTACAACCTTACTGTTTCTTTTACAGGTATGCCCCCTTACAGTACCATGGAAATTTGAATTAAAGGGTTTCTAACATGTATCATGCAAAGAACTGCATGACGGCTGGGAAGCAAGAGATAAACACTTGTTAACAGGATAGTATCCATGTATAAATTGCTATGCAGTTGGGGATATCTACACAATATTTGCATGACAATATGCATTAGCTTGCCACTCATGTAATTGTGTTTCATGCTTGGGTGAGGATGACACTGCTAACTATGATACTGCATTCCCTAAACAAGGAAAGACAGGGCATTTGGCACAAACCAAGGTCTGGTGGTTTCAAGGTATACAGTCATGGACTAAGTAGCAGGGACAAGAAAATAAGAGTATACTAGCAAAGGAAGTATGAAAGAGGTTTTATGGAGGACGCCATGGGAAAGTATTATGCTTTTAAAGTTAGTCACTTAGACATAAATATTATCAGTACTGAAGCTGAACAGGAATTTTCAGGAACAGATTTCTGTACTTTTACAACATGAATGCTATTACATTACTTCATTCTATTAGCATTTTAAAATGAAATTCTTAAATCAGTAACTTAGTTGCTGAAACTCTTGCTATAATTTAGATGTTTCTTTCTCATATGAGTTACCTACAAACACTTCTGTATACCTGAGCAACAGTATAGATATGCCATCACTAATTAATTCTCAAGTAAGGGATTTTGTCAGACATTTTTATGCTTGCTTATGACAAAACTCATTTTTGTCAGCCTCTTGCAGTACTGCACATTAAAAAGTGACATATATATATATATATATATATATATATATATATATATATATATATATATATATATATGTACATATATATATATATATATATATATATATATATATATATATATATATACATATATATAGGAGAGATGGGTGACAAGGAACCAAGAGGTTACATATCTAACTGCTTTCTTCCTAATTCTATTTTGATTAATCTATATTTTTCTTTTATTCTCTTTTCTTTCTTCCTTTTATAATGTTCCTATCATAGTATATCTATATTTTGGTTCTTATAAATATTTCTGCATATGGTTGATCCTGCTTGTGATGTCCGTGCACTGGCCTAGTAATCAAGAAGCCTCAAGTACAAGTATGACTCAGTCATTGCCCATGCCGGTGTGAACGACCTGAGACGTACCTCCCTGGACTACATGAAAAGAGACATAGAGGAGCTCTCAGATTATGTAGCCCAGGCCGGTATGACCCTGACCCTGAGCAGTATCCTACCCTCACCAAGAATGATGCCACAATACAGAGACAAAATGATCAGCTTTAATAATTGGCTTAATTACTGGTGTCATTCTAAGGGGATCCAATGTCTGTCTGCCTGGGATGACATGCTTGACAAGCCACGCTGCTTCGCAAGGGACGGCTTGCACCTGTCACCCTGGGCTTCCGGATATTGGCAAAGGCTCTTGCCACCCCCATAGTGCCTTTTTTAGGCAAAGCTCAAATGATAAACCTACCGCCCTGGAAAACAAAAATGGAGAAAAACTAAGGGTAATACTGCTCAATGCCAGAAGTCTAAACCTCAAGATGCATGCCCTCGAAGCCCTCCTCAGTATGGAGAACATCGATGTTTGTGCTGTGACTGAAACCTGGTTCAAGGCTCCTGAGAGCACCCCAGCACTATCAGGTTATACCTCATATCATGCATTCCGGCCCCAAAATCCGGACCGAACCACAAAAGGAGGGGGAGTATCCATATTCATAAAGGATACCCACACCTCCAGGTTAGTGGCAACGCACGAAGCATCGGAGACCATCCAGGTGCAATTAACCATAGGTAAAACTGCCCAACAGTTTGTAGCATTCTACAGACCACCTTCTCAAACTCAGGAAACCCACACAGCCTTCCTGAAGACACTGGAGAGTATGAATGTCTCTCCAAACACCATCATATTGGGTGACTTCAACTACCCAAACATAGACTGGGAACATTACTCAAGCCCCAACACCCTAGCCCAAAGGTTCCTGGAGTTCATAAACTCAAATGCTATGGAACAACTAGTCACCATTCCCACAAGAGGAGAAAATATACTAGACCTGATCATCACAAACATGGGGACAAAATGCTCCACACCGGAAGTATATCCCTCATTGGTGAGATCAGACCATAAATTAATCTCATTGAAGATCCACATCCCGCCCCCACCCCCAGCAAAAAAGACCACTGTGAAGAACTTCTCAAAAGCAAACTTCACACTTCTTAAGACTGGAGTGGTATCCTTCAAGGCCCCCGAGCCAGTGGAAACCACAACCCACACTGCTGAAACCCTTACAAATGCCTTCTACGAGCACCTCCAGGAATGTATGGATCAAGCAATCCCTAATAAAATCAAGACCCTTTCCAGCAAAGGCAGGCGCCCAGTCTGGTGGACCCCAGCCATAAACAAACTCTACAACAAGAGGAGAAAGCTACTACATGACAGAGCAAAATCCCTAAAAGGGAAGGCATCTCTGATCAATACTAGCAAAAACTACGATCACTCATAAAATCATCCAAGGCCAACTTTGAGAGAAAAATCGCTAATGACACAAAAGACAATCATAAGGCCTTCTTTAGCTATGTTAGAAACCTGGGTGGAAACTCCCAGATATGCTCAGAATTAGTCCAAAATGATAAAAAAATCACTGAACCCACAGACATTGCCAACATACTGGCAGACAGGTTCAGTGCAAATTTCTCCCTTCCCTCCCCCCCAAAAGAAGAAATATCTATCCCACCAGAGTCTAGCCTCCCAAACATCTCAGATGCCCAGGTGAGAGCTGCTCTCTCTAAAGCAAAAAACACAGCATCAATGGGACCGGACGGTGTCCCCGGCTGTGTGCTACACGAACTCAATGAGGAACTAAACCCACACTTAAGGCTGCTGTTTAATCTTAGCCTTACTACAGGATACGTACCCAAAGAATGGCGTACAGCAACTGTGGTCCCACTCCACAAAGGCGGTGCATCTACGGACCCTGGAAATTACCGCCCCATAAGCTTGACGAGCCTTGTCTGCAAAGCTATGGAGAGGATCATAATGGAACTCATAAATAAAGACATTGGGGACCTACAGACACTGGATCCTACCCAATTTGGCTTTGTCAAGGGCAGATCCTGCCTCTTGAACTTGGTCGACTTTTTCGAAACAGTCACTAAGCCCATTGATGAGGGTAAGGCAGTTCACACAGCCTACCTTGACCTAGCAAAGCGTTCGACACAATACCCCACTCGGGCATCATAGAAAAGCTCACCAGCTTAGATGTAAACCCATATGTCACAAGATGGGTTGCAAACTGGCTCAAGGACAGAACACACAGGATTAGAGTTGCTGGTGCCATGTCAGACTCTAAGCCGGTCATGAGCGGTGTCCCACAGGGCTCAGTCCTGGGCCCCCCTCTTGTTCGGCATTTATTTTTCTGAACTGCAGGCAAACATAGGGGGATTGTGGCTGACAAAATTTGCAGATGACTGCAAACTGGGCACCATAATTGACACTCCATCAGACACAGACATCCTCCAGAGAGGTCTCATAGAAATGGATAACTGGTGCCAGAGCCATGGCCTTAAGCTAAATGCCAAAAAATGTATAGTCATACCCTTTGGGAAAAACAAGGTAACCCCTAATTACCACATAGGTGGTAATCCATTAAACACGGAAGAAGTTATCAGGGACCTGGGGATCCAAGTTGACAGTAACCTCTCTTTGACACTCACATTGCCAAAGTGGTTAGGAAGACCTTCTACATTGCCCACCTGATCATGAAGGGATTCACATCCAGATCAGGAGAGGTCATTGTACCCCTGTACTCTTCACTTATCAGACCAATGATTGAGTACAACACCCCATTCGAATGTACCTTACCCGACACCTGCAGCAGTTGGAAAGACCCCAAAAGTTCCTCACCAAAAGGATAAAGGGGCTCAAACATATGTCATACGATGCCCGACTGAAGAAACTCCAGCTCTATTCAGTCGCATACCATCTGCTCAGAGGTGATATGTGCCTGACATACAAGGCCATGTCCAACCCGGAATTAATGGACATGCTCCACCTCAAAAAATCCAAATCCACCAGAGCCACGAGAGCAAGAGACTTAAACCTCAACACGGATATAAATAGGATGTGCTGGAGGGACAGATTCATCACCCAGAGACTCCCTACACTATGGAACAGAATCCCAGTCCATGTGAGGCAGAGGCCCTCACTGACTCTGTTCAAGAGAAATCTTGAAGAGTGGATGGGAGATCGTAGGTTTACCCCAGGAATCATCTCTGTGTCACTGCTGGACAGAGGCACAGCAAACTAATGGGTATAGTATTCTCATCCTAAGGGGTGGTGAAAGCCACACACACTCTGGCTAGGCTTATAAATGCCCTAGGGCAGATAGCCTAGTATGAACCTATGAACCTATGAATCCTCACCACTAACACCAGTAAGGGGTGTCCACATTGGGAGGATAACAAGTACACACACAGTAAAGTACAATTTCCCTTAAGAGCACACGGAGATCACAGGCAGTCTGGGGCTGGTTTCTCCCTTTCTCTCCAGATCCCCAATAAGACGCCCCACTGGCAGAGCTATAGGGTTCAGATCTCAGCCGAGTAGTCAAGCCAAAACCTCCAGTACCCTCTCTGTCCAACCAGTGCTTCATGTCCCTCCCCAAGTAGCTGATACTGACACACACACACACACACACACACACACACTTTGCAATTTGATTTATATACAAACACACAGACACTTCTGGAGAAGGTTGACACAAGTTCACTAAATATGCCCCCTTCTGCCCAGCCCAGCTATAAGATAGTAATCACTGCCACCAACTACTCTTATCAGCTACCATAAAGGCCCTTACCAAAGAGTGTCCAGTTCTACTGTGCAATGTTATTATTATCCAAATGGTAAGTGTGATAAACAGCAAGGCTATAGGAGTGGTTCATACAGTATCACCAAATGCATGCAAGTACTCTAAGAGCTTAAATATCTTGACACAAAACAGCCACTTTTAAAGGTTTAAAACTATGTAATAATAATAAAAACCGAAGACGATACTCATTATTTCAACAGAATGACAACAGAGAGTTCTGAAATCACAGGTAATACTTTAAAACAACATTGTAGGATAGTCTGACATAAATATAGAAAACGACTAGACCAATATTACTGTTTCTATCTATCGCTAAGAGAAATCACTGTTCTAAATATCTTACTTACAGAGCAAAGCAAAGTGCTGGTGAGTTGTTGTCAGTTTCAGAACAAAATACAAAACGCACTCTCTTTCTCTGAGAGATAGTACTTAAATTGATAATACACATTACTGCTGACTCCTTTCAGGTTACATCATTCTTGTCACCTCTACTTAAGTTCCCATGCTCACAGAACTTAAAATTTAACATTTCATTGTGATCTGCAGCTGCCAAGAAGTCAGAGCAATAAAAGATACTTTACATGTGAAATCTAGTAATCATCTCTGTCTTAAGACAATCCAAGTCACCACAGGACCAAGAATCAGCCAGAATTCTTTGAAAATCCAACTTTAATTTGAAAATTATTCACCAGAAAACTTAATTTGGGCTTAATGATTGACCAAATGAACATTAACAGGCCCATTAGGAGAAAAAGTACCCTCAACCCACCTTTACATCCCCAGATCCGTAATTTTGAACAAATTTTAGAAAATGAAATCAGAAAAGCCATGCCAAAAGTTAAATACAACAACAACATAAGTACAAATGAAAAAGTTATACTGGATAAGCTCAGATTGAATAATAACATAAGAATGATGAAACCTGACAAAGGTGGGGGAACTGTACTAATGGACACTGTAATATATGAAGGAAAGATGAACAAAATACTTATGGACACAGACAAGTATGAAAGTGTATCAAGAAATCAAGTAAATATTTCTTACAGTAGAATAGATGGAGTTCTTTCTGACCTTTTAATGGAAGGGTTAACAGATGCCAGTACCTACAACTATCTTAAAGTTGAGAAACCTAAGATCCCCACAATCTTTGGGATACCCAAAACTCATAAAAATGAAATTGACCCTCCACTGAGACCGATTATCTCAGCTGAGGGTTCCAAAACACTACCTTTAGCCAAATTGGTAGATTCTAAGTTAAAAAATATTTGGATAAAAAAGAAAAATATTTTAAAAGATTCCTGGGATCTACTTAGGAATATACATAATGGTTTGTTCAACAAAGATTTAACATTCATTACAATTGACGTCATTGACCTCTTCACATGCATTCCCCACTCTGAAGGAATGCAGATGTTAGAAGAAATTGTATTTGAGGAAACAGAAATGTCACAGGCAGACAGGTTGGTGTGCCTTAACCTGATGGAATTAGTTTTAAAATACAATTTCATTTATTTCAAAGGAGAATTGTACCAACAGGTTAGAGGGGTGGCGATGGGAGCTGCATGCGCACCCACCTATGCTAATTTAATTTTAGCTAAATGAGAAAAAAATATGTTCTGGACTCCACGTATAAAGATTGTTGGAGCCTCTACAAAAGGTTCCTGGATGACATCTGCATTTTTTGGGTGGACAATAAGAATAGAATTCAGGAATGTGTTGATTTTATACATACCACCGCCCCAATTCTCAAATTCACCTTCAATGTTTCTGACGAAAAACTGCAATACTTAGATATAGAAATATATAAAGAAAGTAACAGGTTCAATTCAAAGGTGCATAGACAAAACACCTTTACTAACTCATATTTGCTCTATAACAGTGCTCATCCTTCTCATTACAAGAGAAATATAGTAAAAGGGCAGTATGTAAGGGCAAGTCGTATGACCTCTGACACCAAGGACTTTGTAAATGAGTGCAATTTTCTCAATGGATTGTTTTCACCAAGGGGCTATCCAAAAGAGTTCCTTGAAGAAATTACAAAACAAGTACAGTAAGGTAGAAATGACAAATATAAACCCATCCTTGGTCAGCCCCTAGTTGAGAACCATAGTACTGACTCCTCACAGCAGAACCAATTTAGTAAAGCAATGGTGCTAGAATACAATGCTAGCAGTGGATTAGTAAGGAGAATTATCAGTGATGAGTGGGAGAAATTCAAAAATCTCACTGATTTGGAACAAATAACCAAAACAGAGCTGAAATTTGTATATAAAAACTCACAAAATGTGAAAAATGCCTTAGAAAATGACAAAAAAAGAGGCAAATGGAAGGAAGAAAGTCGGCACCTACAAATGTGGGAGATATTCACAATGTAGGTTTATAATGAATAAGGAAGAAGTAATTTTAAACAGTAGAAATGTGGTTTTAAGTAGTAAAGGATATTTTAACTGTGACTCAAGTGACCTTATTTATTTAGCTGTGTGTGAGGTATGTCATTCTTTTTACGTGGGAAAAACTGAATGTAAGCTAAAATAAGAAGTTATGTACCTACCATAACGTTCCATGTTAGTTGTCTTCTTCTCGCCTTCTTTCTTGCTGGATGGGTTCAGAGCTGATCCTCGGCTCCGACTCGGCCAATACAGAGATAAGATGATCAGCTTTAACAATTGGCTTAAACACTGGTGTCATTCAAAGGGGATCCAGTGTCTGTCTGCCTGGGATGACATGCTGGACAAGCCATGCTGCCTTGCACCTGTCACCCCTGGGATTCCGGATATTGGCAAAGGCTCTTGCCACCCCCATAGTGCCTTTTTTAGGCAAGGCTCAAATTCTAAACCTACCACCCTAGAACACAAAAAAGGAAAAAAACTAAGGGTAATGCTGCTCAATGCCAGAAGTCTGAATCTCAAAATGCACGCACTCAAGGCCCTTCTCAGTATGGAGAACATCGATGTCTGTGCTGTGACAGAAACCTGGTTCAAGGCTCCTGAGAGCACCCCAGCACTATTAGGTTTTACCTCATATCATGCGTTCCGGCCCCAAAATCCGGACAATACCAAGAAAGGAGGGGGTGTATCCATATTCATCAAGGACTCCCACACCTCAAGACTGGTTGCAATGCACGATGCATCGGAGACCATCCAGGTGCAATTAACCGTAGACAAGACTGCTCTGCAAATTGTAGCATGTTACAGGCCACCCTCACAAACTCAGGAACCTCACATGGCCTTCCTGAAAACACTAGAGGGGATAAATGTATCACCAAACACCATCATACTAGGTGACTTCAACTACCCTAATATAGACTGGGAACACTACTCAAGCCCAAACACCCTAGCCCAAAAGTTCCTGGAATTCATAAACTCAAATGCCATGGAACAACTAGTTACCATCCCCACAAGAGGAGATAACATACTTGACCTCATCATCACGAACATGGGAGCACAATGTTCAACACCGGAAGTATACACCACACTGGTGAGATCAGATCACAAACTAATCTCGCTGGAGGTCCTCATCCCACCCCCACCTGAAATAAAAAGACCACAGTAAAGAACTTCGAAGTCGACTTCACACTTCTAAAGACTAGTGTGGTCTCCTTTAAGGCCCCGTGCGGCGGAAAACAGTACACATGCCGCTGAATCACTTACAAATGCCTTCTACCAGCACCTGCAGGACTGCATGGATAAGGCAATCCCAAGCAAAACAAAGACTCTCTGTACCAAAGGCAAGCGTCCAGTCTGGTGGACCCCAGCCATAAACAAACTCTACAACAAAAGGAGGAAGCTACTACAAGATAGAGCAAAATCCTTAAAAGGTAAGACACCCTTGATCACTATAAGTAAAAACTAAGAGCTCTCATAAAATCATCCAAAGCAAATTTTGAGAAAAATAGCTAAAGACTCAAAAGACAATCATAAGGCCTTCTTTAGCTATGTTAGAAACCTGGGAGGAAACTCCCAGATATGCTCAGAACTAGTTCAAAATGATGTGAAGATTACTGATCCTACGAACATTGCCAACATACTGGCTGACAGGTTCAGTGCAAACTTCTGCCTCCCCAAAAGGAGAGATATCTATACCAAATGATTGCAGCCCCCCAAACATCTCCAACGCCCAAGTGAGAACTGCTCTCTCCAAAGCAAAAAACACAGCATCCATGGGACCTGATGGTGTCCCCAGCTGTGTGCTCCACGAACTCAATGAGGAATTAAACCCACAGCTAGGACAGCTGTTTAATCAGAGCCTTACCTCTGGATCCAGGAGTGGCGCACTGCAACTGTGGTCCCACTTCACAAAGGCGGTGCCTCCACCGACCCTGAAATTACCCATTAGCTTGACAAGCCTTATCTGCAAAGCCATGGAGAGGATCATAATGGACATCATAAATAAAGACATAGGGAATTTGCAGACTTTGGATCCAACCCAGTTTGGTTTTGTCAAAGGCAGATCATGCCTCTTAAACTTGGTTGACTTTTTCGAAACAGTCACCAAAGCCATTGATGAGGGAAAGGCAGTCCATACAGCCTACCTCGATCTGGCGAAGGCCTTCGATACAATACCTATCATTGAAAAACTCATCAGCTTAAATATTAACCCATACATCACAAGATGGGTTGCAAACTGGCTGAGTGACAGAACCCACAGGGTCAGAGTTGCTGGCGCCATGTCAGACTCAAAGCCTGTCACAAGTGGTGTCCCACAGGGCTCAGTTCTAGGCCCACTCTTGTTTGGCATCTACTTCAAGTACAAGCAAACACAGGAGGGTTATGGCTGACAAAGTTTGCAGATGACTGCAAACTGGGCGCCATAGTAGAAAACACATCTGACACAGATATCCTTCAGAAGGGTCTCACAGAAACGGATAACTGGTGCCAGAGCCATGGCCTAAAGTTAAATGCCAAAAATGCATAGTCATACCCTTCGGGAAAAACAAGGTTACCCCTAGCTACCAAATAGGTGGCAATCCACTGAGCACAGAAGAAGTTATCAGGGACCTGGGGACCCAGGTTGATAGTAGTCTGTCATTCGACACCCATGTAGCTAAAGTAGTTAGGAAGACCTTCTACATTGCCCACCTTATCATGAAGGGAATCTCATCTAGATCAAGGGAGGTCATTGTCTCCCTCTACTCATCACTCATCAGACCAATGATTGAGTACAATGCCCCATTCGAATGTATCTGACCCGACACTTGCAGCAGCTGGAGAGGCCACAAAAGTTCCTCACCAAAAGGATAAAGGGTCTCAAAATCTGTCCTATGCTGCCCGACTGAAAGAACTCCAGCTCTATTCAGTGCTCAGAGGTGACCTTTGCCTAACATACAAGGCCATGTCAAACCCAGATTTGATGAATATGCTTCACCTCAAAAATCTAGATCCATCAGAGCCACAAGGGGGAGACTTAAACCTCGACACGGCTATTAATAGGACGTGCTGGAGGGATAGATTCATCACCCAAAGACTCCCTATGCTGTGGAACAAAATCCCGGTATATGTGAGGCAGAGCACCTCGCTGACCTTGTTCAAGAGAAATCTTGACCTATGGATGGGAGATCGCAGATATACCCCAGGGATTACCTCAGTGTCACTGCTCGACAGAGGCACAGCAAAATAATGGGTATAGTTCCCCATACTAAAGGGGTGGCGTAAGCCACAAAACTATGGGCTAGGCTTGTAAATGCCCTTGGGCAGATAGCCTAGTATGAACCTATGAACCTATGAACCTATAAAGCTCGAGAGCTAATTCCACCGGCTCGAGGCTCCCCTATATCCCACAATGCTAGGCGGTAACTACTCAGATCTCGTTTGATAGCTAGACCAAGCAATACTAGTCTCCATAGCATGGAGAAGGGTAACCCACCTCTATATAAACCAGAGTGTAAGGTATCCCAGACCTAACAAAGGGGAAATAGAGGTGGTAGACCGTGTGGGAATGAAACTCTTCCCGAGGAAGGTCACAAAAAGAATTCCTATCGGTCTGTCCAGGCTAGGGGGAAGGAGGGTGGGACGCAAGAAAGAAGGCGAGAAGAAGACAACTAACATGGAACGTTATGGTAGGTACATAACTTCTTAATGTTAAGTTGTCTATCTTGCCTTCATTCTTGCTGGATGGGACCGCGTCCCTAGCACCTTATCCCGGGTGGCCTATCAGAACAGACTCTTGAGAACAGTGGAACCAAAGTTGGCACGGTTTCTGGAGACCATGTCCAATTTGTAATGTGAAATGAAGGTATGAGGAGAAGCCCAAGTGGCTGCTGCACAAATGGAATCTATTGGCAGCCTGTCCTGAAAAGCTACGGATGTAGCTAATGCCCTAGTTGAATGAGCTCTAGGTCTTGAAGGCAGTTTTTGATGTCTGATTTCATAGATTAAGGTAATTATAGAGGTAAGCCATCTCGAAAGGGACACTTTAGTAACTGGAAGGCCCAATTTCCCTGCCGCATAAGACAGGAAAAGCTGATCAGATTTCCTGAACTGTTTAGTCCTGTCTAAATAATATCTAAGTTGGCGGTGAACATCCAGAAAATGAAACTTTTGTTCGGACCTGTTGGAATAGTTAGGGAAAAAGACGGGGAGATCAATAGTTTGATTTAGGTTTGTTTGAGAGGAAACCTTAGGTAAAAAGGATGGATTAGTATGGAGGGACACCCTATCTTTGTGAAACACTAAGTAAGGAGGTCGACTGCACAGAGCATGGAGTTCAGATACCCTTCTCACTGAAGTTATGGCTACTAGAAAAAGTGTCTTCCATGAAAGCAACTTCAGAGAACATGAAGCCGCTGGTTTGAAAGGGGGAAGGATTAAGGATGTCAGAACCAAGTTCAAGTCCCATTGAGGCGGAGGATCTTTGATTGGAGGTTTGAGAAGAAAAACGCCCCTTAAAAAGGCTTTGCAGAGCTTGTGAGCCATGATGCTAGACTCTGAGACACCTACATGATAATTAGATATAGCAGCCAACTGAAATCTAATGGTAGATGAAGAAGATCCTAAGTGAAAGAGTTCTGCTAGGAAGTCTAGAATAGACTGTATAGGTGCAGTGAAGGGATCTATATTTTTTGATGTTGCCCAAAAGGAGAAGCGTTTCCATTTGCTATTATAAACCTTCCAGGTAGAAGATTTATGAGAGGCTATCAAGATATCTCGGACCGAGCGAGATATTGAGGGAAGCCTGGCTAAGGTCGGAATCAGAGAAACCACGCTGTGAGGTTGAGAGAATGAAAAGATTGGTGCAGCTGGCCCAATTGGTGGGTCAACAGATCTGGCACTGGGTCCAGATGCCAAGGCTGCTCCAAAAGGTAACAATGAAGGAATGGAAACCATATCTGTTGAGGCCAGTAAGGGGCAATGAGGATCATTGTCACTCTCAAGGCGATGGCTTTCTGGATTAGTTGAGTTATCAGTGGAAAAGGGGGAAAAGCATACAGAAGTCCCCGGGGCCACTAGTGGATTACAGCGTCTCTGGTGGGATGGCCTGGTAACAGGAAAAGAGTGAAGAAGTCGTGACACTTGCTGTTTTGGGGAGTAGGAAAGAGATCGCAACAAGGCTGGCCCCATCGTTGGAACACTTCTTCCAGTACTGATTTCTTCAGAGACCACTCGTGGGGCATGAGAATTGCCCTGCTCAACTTGTCTGCAATCACGTTGGACTTCCCGGGAATGTGCGTTGCTACCAGAAAATGCTGAGAAGAGATTGACCATTGCCAAAGTCTGAGTGCCTCTCGACATAAGGGGTATGATCTGGTTCCGCCTTGTTTGTTGATGTACCACACTACGGACATGTTGTCCGTCTGAATTACAATAGTCCCTGTGGGAAGAGAGTCATGAAGGGCTTGCAATGCTAAAAGCACTGCTCTCATCTCTAAGACATTTATGTGCAAGTGGCACTCGAAAGGTTTCCACGTGCCCTGGACTATCCTGCCCTGATAATGCCCCCCCACCCGATCAGGGAGGCGTCTGTTGTCAACGTGGCGACTGGGGGGGTGAATGAAGGGTCTTCCTTGCAGAACCTGAGGTGAGGTGATCCACCAAGATACTTGATTCTTGCATGATTGAGTTATCAATATGGTGTGGGACATCGGGAGCTGTTGGAAGGACCATTGAGTAAACAGCATCCATTGGAGGATCCTCATGTGGAAGCGAGCTAAGGGGAGAAGGGGGATAGCTGCTGCCATGAGTCCTAATACCTTTAAAACTAGTCTGGCTTTGACTTTGTTGCATTGTAAGAGAAGGTAAACTTGTTTGCGGATGTCTGACACTCTCTGCTCTGTAAGTCTGGCTGAAAGATTGAGTGTGTCTAATGCGGCGCCTATAAAGATAATAGATTGACAAGGCGACAAGGCAGATTTTTTGAAATTTACTGAAATGCCTAGAGCTTGGCAAGTTTGGATAGTGAAGTCTCTGGATAGAAGAAGTTGATGTCTGGTGGTGGCAGTAAGGAGCCAGTCATCTAAATATGGAAACACCTGGAATCCTTGACATCTCAAGTGAGCCGCGACCACTGCCATGCATTTGGTAAACACTTGGGGGGCTTTAGTGAGACCAAAGGGCAGGGCTCTGAACTGGTAGTGACTGGCTCCCAGCCTGAAGTGGAGAAATCTCCTGGAGCGTCTGTTCATCTTGATATGGTAGTACGCATCCTGAAGATCTATCGAGCACATCCAATTGTCCTGACCCAAGAAGGGTAGAATGGACTGTAGCGTGACCATCCGGAATTTTGTTTTTCTGACATACTTGTTTAAGTTGCTGAGATCCAGTATGGGTCTCCAGTCCCCTGTTTTTTTTTGGTACCAAAAAGAATTTGGAGTAGATTCTGGATCCTTGTTGGTCTGCTGGGACTGATTGGATAGCTCTTTTTGATAGCAGCTTTGAAATTTCTAGTGCTGCTTGTTCCCTTAGACTGGGTGGAACGTCTGGAAGGGATCCTCTGGGTTGGGATGGAATGTGAATAAAGGGAATTTTGCAACCCTCGGATATGATCAACTGTACCCATTTGTCTTGTGTAAGGGAAAGCCAGGCTTTTGGGTACAGGGATAATCTTCCCCCGACTGCCTCCGAAGGTGGACAGCTGGGCAGCTCCTCAGGGATGCTGAAAGGATTTATCAGAGAAAACTTCTCTGCTACCCTGGTTTTGCAGACCTCCTCTGCCTCTAGGGTGGCGTCTATTGTTATTCCCCCCTCTGCCTCTAGAGAGGAATCGACCTTGTGCGTCAGATGAGACTCCCTGGGTTTGTTTGCGGAACCACATTTTTCCTCCCCTCTGACCTTTGGGATAAGGCCTAGAAGGGGTAGAAAAACAGACTCCCACGGCAGAGAGAGTCTTACCTTCCACCTCGCACCTAGTCAATGTATCCTTCACCTGAGGGCCAAACAAGGATGATCCATCAAAGGGGGAATTGGTGAAGGACGCCTTGAAAGGGTCCGCAAAGTTGCACAGCCGCATCCATGTGTGACATCGTAAGGCAACACCTGTGCCTGTGGCTCTACTTGCCCCATCCGCAGCATATGAGATAAGCCGCATGGAGGAGTTAACGATGGAGTACAGGGTTGCCAACTGGGAGTTTATTCTGTCCTGGAACCCCTCAGCTGTTGGATCCTTTACCTCTTCACTTATATCCTTGAGTAAATCCCTCTGGAGACGAGTGAAGTGACATAAATAGTTCAGCGACCGCATTGAGAAGGTCGCTGATGAGAACATCCGCTTACCGTACCTGTCCATGGTTCTAGATTCCCTATTAGGAGGATGGACAGGTACCGAAGGATCGGCCAACTCCTTCTTATTGGCAGCAGCCACCACCATGGCATCGACGGGGACAACTTTAGATAAAAAATCTTTATCTCTAGGGGCAGTAATAAACTTAGATGGCCTCCTCAGGGTGGGTTCCACTGAATCAGGAGCCATCCAGGCCTTCCTTGCCACCACTTCCATAAGTGGGTCAAAGGGAGGGGACACCCAGGAGGTAGAAGGGCGAGAGCCGAATGCCTCAAGGTACACTGACTCATCCTCTGAAGGGTTAAGGGCTGGCCAGTTCCCCCTCTGTTTGAGGATTTCAAGGATGACAGCAAAGGAGACATCCTCAGAGGGGGATCAAGGGGAACCTTCAGATTCCTCTAAGTCAGTGTCAAAGGTGATAGACTCAGGGGAGTCAATGTGCTTCCTCTGCACTGCCTCTTCCTAGGGGGTTCTCCTAGCGGGTCAGGAGAGGCCTCGGAAGAGGAGGAAATTCCCAATGGGGAAACTTGAGGAGTTGGCTCTCTGCGGTCTGAAGCAAGGATGTGGGTAGAAATCACCGCAGGCACTGATGATGGAGGGGCTGATGGAGCCGATTGTGGGGCAAACTCTGGTTCTAGCATGCTCCGCATGACCTCAAAGGCACCCCTATCAGGCAAGGCCAGAGGCCCCCGCTCTGAAGAGACCAGGACCTCCCCCGGCACCGACAGGGATGGCTCCGAGGCCGATGTCGGAGCTGAATTCACCAGCGCCGAAGCACCAAGAGGGAGAGCGGGTCGGACAAGGGTCCGATGCCACCCGTCCCCTCGGAGCCGACGAGGGAAGCCCGGCACCGAGATCTCTCCAAAGAGGAGATCGGAGCAGACGACGGAGCCAAAAGGGAAGGTATTGGATCCAACGCACCGACAGTCATGGCTCCGATGAGCCCCGGCTCCGATCTCAAAGGAGTCGAAGGAGGAACACATTGAGGGACAGAAATAGCCACTGACTGATGAGTCGGGCTATGAAGCATTTGGGCCAGTGCCTCAGACTTGAGAAGTCTACTCACTACCCTTTGCAAATCATGGTCAGATAGCCTGGAAGACCGTGAGGAATGCGATTTATGGCTCTGCTCCAAAAGAAGAGGGGACCCTGGCGCCGAGTGAATGGAGCCGATGGAGGGAGACCTAGACCTTTTTCTTAAAGGTTGCTCCGATAAAAGTATCGGAGCCGAGTGAGTCTTATCAGCCTCGGCTCCGGCCGGAGCCGAGGTAATAGTATGAGGCTTAGAAACATCGGCTCCAGCCGGAGCCGATGTCGAAGCAGTTTTGATGCTTCTAGAGGATGGCTCTGAAGCTGGAGCCGATGTCTGGAAGTCTTAGAAGGCTTCCCCAACACAGACTGGGTAGGGGGGCCTTCAGGCTTTAATAAGCCACGCAAAATTAATTTATTTTTGCATTCCTGCAGGACTCTAGGGCTGAAACCATGACAGACAGCACAAGAGTCCTGCAGGTGCAAAGGTCCCAGGCAATACACACAAGAAGTGTGACCGTCTGTCAGAGACATTTTCTGACAGCACGAATCACACTTCTTGAAGCCCGAGACCTTTGAATCTTTAGACATTGTAGGATGTTTAATAAAAAACACACAAACACACAAGCACACCTTAAAACAAAGGTATAAAAGCAGTCACACAGAAGGACCAGGAAGGGAAAGAGGCCTAAGGCCTAACTTGTAAAAGAGGAATAAAAGGGTCAATTAAACACTAAGGGGGACCCAATTAACTCTAGGATACTATTTAAATTAATTTTTTTACTAAACGGGAGAAAAATAGTTCTAAAATAATTATTTTACTAATAACTCTACTAACCTGTCAGAGCCGGTAGAAAAGCACCTCATCAGCTAAGCGGCAAACAAGATCTGGGTAGTTACCGCCTAGCATTGTGGGATATAGGGGAGCCTCAAGCCAGTGGAATTAGCTCTCGAGCTTTAGTATTAGCCGAGTCGGAGCCGAGGATCGGCTCCGAACCAATCCAGCAAGAATGAAGGCGAGATAGACAACTTAACATAGGAGGATATACAAACATCTATATGATATGCAAAACAGGAAGGAAACAAATGCCCTTTTTAAACATTATTTAATATGTATCAATGCTAATTATTCCTTCTTTGTGTTGGAAGGGGTCAAAAAAGATGTTAGAGGGGGACAATGGGAAGAGAAAATAGAATATAAAGATCTCAGATGGCAAATACCACTTCAAGCTACATCCCCTCCAGGTTTAAATGAGAATATCTCTCTAGTACCCCTGTTGAAACTAAGGGCAGCTAAATTATGGGCTTATATAACAAGGCACTAGCTGCTCATGTGTATTTGATGCTTTTCCTTTTCTTTCACATTTTAATGCAATTTTAACTTTAACCACTAGAGTGTGCTAAACAATTTTGCTTTTATTTTAATACAAATGGATGTTCTTCGTCTCCCATTGCTGCAGTCCTCACATATGGGGTATTCCGCTGTCCTCAATCGGCCCGAATACCAGTCAGTACAAATAAGCATGACCGACGCCATAACTTGAGTCTTTCTTGCCGCGTGGTCCTAAGCAGAAGCAACATTTGCAAGTGCCGTTCGGCGTTCTGGAATTGTCGGTTTTCGAATTTCAGACCGGAGACCAAGTTACACTTTTGTCTTTTTCTTGCCTCAGTATTGACGGATGTCAGAAAAAGTTAATAACTGTATTTCTTGTGGGAAACAGATTCCTCATAGGGATTACCATTCACTCTGCATTCCTTGTTTAGGGCCTGAGCACGACGTTGTTGGGTGTCGCTTTTGTGCTACTTTTAACAAGTGTACTATTACTGGACTGTGCTAGGCTGGTGTTTGGTAAATGTTGTAATTACAACATGCCGTCAGATTCTCCGACGACTGGTTCTTCTAAGAAACGCGAAGACAAGTCTTTGCGGTCCAAACAGGATGAGTCGTCCACTCTGGCCTTCTGAAAGTTTACCTGAGTCTCTTTGTTACTGCAGGAAGTGGCTTCTCCTGTGTTAGGCCAGGCTGAGGGTGCTTCTCTGTTGTCAGTGGTTCCCTCCCCTCATAGGGTAGTTAGGCCTCCTCCTTCTCAAAGCAAAGCCCATTCTAGGTCCAGCTCCTAGGAAGCACATGTTAAAGATGGCTGAAGATTTGATTACTTTAATTAGGGTTCTATGCCCCCTGTGAAGAGGCCCAGGGTAGAGACAGAGTTGGAGGGTTTTCTTCAGTCTTCCAATGTGTCAGAATCCTCTGTGGAAGAACTTCAGGATTTCCCTATTCTGATTTGGAGGCTGAGGACACTACTCCTCAGAAGATTTTTCTTTCTCTGAGACTTTGCATTCCATGAGGGAACATTTCAAATGGGAGGGCCAGGATTATTCTGATTCTTGTAAAAGACTGAGAGAATTCTTGTTTTGCCTCAGCATAGGCCCTTGGCTATTTCCTGTACTGGATGTTGTTCAGGATGTATTTTCTGAGGCTGCCCTTAACCCAGATTCTCTGCCTCCTGCCCGGTTAAACCAGATAGATACTACAGGGTTCGAAGCTCACAAGTACTTATATAAGAGTCCTAGGGCTGATCCAGAAACTATTACTCAAGGCCCCAAAGGTGTTAGGGCTTAATCCAGTTCCTCTGGACAAGGATGCTAGGGCCCTGGATAGGTGGGGTAAAACTGTATACCTCTTCTACTTTGGCTATGAGAGCTTTAAATTGTCAGTTTCATATGCTCCGGTATCAAAATTATTTGCTGGGCCAATTGAAATGTAAAGTTGATGCTTTTGCTGAAGGTATTGAATGTAAGGAGCTTCAGGATTTAGTGCATGCTTCAGACCAAGTTGGTAAGCATTCTTTGCAGTGTGGTTTTGATGCTTTACAGGCTTCTTCCAGGGTGGCTGCTACTAGTTCAGTTGTTCGTAGGCATGCTTGGCTTAAAGAACAGACCTTGTCAGAGCATGTTAAGGCTCGAATTATGGATGCTCCTCTACAATCTGATGTTCTTTTTGGTCCTCCAGTAGAATCAGTTTTGAAGAAAATGAAGGAAAAAGCTAAGTCTATGCAGACAGTTAAGGACTTTTTACAGGTTCAGCCCCCTAAGTTCAGTAGGAATTGGCCTGCTAAGGGATGGTCTTTCCCTCTTGGATTATCAATCTAGGGGCAGGTCGAGGTGAGGTAGAGGTAGGGCTTCCTCTCAGGGCCCTGTTACTTCTAGGTCTTTGAGTTCTTCTACCCTTCTGCGGGGAGGGCAGGGGTCAGTCCTTTCGAAACAGACCCAATGACCTGTCTTCAGCTGCCGGACTCTGCCTTGCTGGCAGCCCTCTAGGAGGAAAACTGAGACTTTTCAAAGGAATTGGCATTTGGTTACCCAAGACAAATGGGTATTGGACATAATAAATCGAGGCTACAAATTTTATTTTCACACATTCCCTCCTTTCAAAGGTATGCCGGATGTGCCTTGTCAGCAAAGACTGGAAGCACAGACACAAATTTCTTCTCTGCTTCAGTTGGGTGCAATACAGGAAGTACCTTCTGCAGAAAGAGGCACAAGGTTTTATTCCCGTCTTTTCTTAGTGCCAAAGAAAGGAAATACTTGGAGACCAATCCTGGACTTGTCCATTCTAAATACCTTTCTGGAAATTCCAAAATTCAAGATGTTAACACTGCAACAGCTGTTACCTATGCTGGGCAAAGATCACTGGATGGTAACTCTGGATCTCAAAGAGGCCTATCTTCACATTCCTATCAGGCCCAGTTGCAGGAAATTCCTGAGATTAATTTGCATTATCAGTTCTCTGCATTGCCCTTTGGCTTGTCTACTGCGCCCAGGGTATTCACAAAAGTCCTGGCTCCAGTAATAGCTTTTCTCAGACTAACAGGAATTCAAATTTATCCTTATCTGGACGACTGTTTGATTCTGGCTCAAGGCAAGCACGAACTTCTTCAGCATCTGCAGTACGTAATGACAGTTTTAAGATGCCTAGGGTATTCTGTGAACGAAATAAAGTCCAGTCTAGTACCCTCACAAGAGATGTGTTTTCTGGGTGTGAAACTAAATACAGCTGCTCAAATGGCATTTCTTACCCTGGACAAACAAAGAAATCTTCACCTATACTTCCAACAGCTATCAGTAATGTCCAGGCTGACTGCAAGGACAGTCCTTCAAGCCTTGGGGTTCATGGCATCTTGCATTCTAGTACTTCCCAATGCCAAACTGCATATGAGGAAGCTACAATGGTATCTCAAAAGCGTTTGGACTCAACACTGCCATGATTTGGACACTGTCATTCGGATTCTACCTTGCATTCAGAGAGAATTTCTGTGGTGGGCTCAGGAATGTCACCTAAACAAGGGGCTCTCTGTGACCCAACCAGAGGCAAGTCAGATATTAATGACAGAGTCAGCCTGGGGAGCTCATTTCAGAGGAAAATGGATTCAAGACCTTTGGCCCCCAGGGCTACTTCACTTGCATATCAACATGAAAGAGATGCTGGCAGTTCAATTTGCTTTGGAAGGATTCAAGAGCCTACTTCAACGGGACTGGTGTTGATTCAACAGACAACACGACTGTCATGTGGTACATCAACAAGCAAGGGGAACTCATTCTTACCCTCTTTGCAGACAAGCAATGCTGTTATGGGAAACTGCTTTGAATCTGCACATCACTCTTCGAGCACAGTTTCTGCCAGGAGCACAAAATTCTTTAGCAGATGTTCTGAGCAGACAGATTGTGGATCCTCACGAATGGAAATTGGACCCTCAGGTATTTCTTCAGTTGACAATGGCTTGGGGAACTCGACATAGATCTGTTCGCTTCTCCTCTGAATTTCCAACTGCCACTGTTTTGCACAAGGCTATTTCATCCAAAAGCCTGGAAAATAGATGCACTATCCTTCAGTTGGAGCAACCTTCACGTGTATGCTTTTCCTCCTTTGCCTCTTCTTCCAAAGGTGCTGTTGAAAGTCAGGAGGGACAAACCTTGCATGATCCTTCTGTTGAGGAGCTTAATTCATGTACCACCTTGGCCATTACCACAGATTCCTCACTTATTGTCTAAAACAATCATTTTCTCAATGTCAGGGTGCAATCCCTACACCTGACAGCCTGGCGATTCTGTTTTAGAGAAGGAGGACCTTCAACAAGTTTTGGATGTTATTTTGGAAGCCAGGCGTCCTAGTACTCAGTTTATGCTGGTAAATGGAAGAGATTTTTTCTTTGGAGTTCAGCTAAAGGCTTTGATGTCGAATTGCCTAATTTGAGTTGTACATTGCAATATTTGACTATTTTATTGGACAAGGGTTTGTCCTTCTCTTCTGTAAAAGTGCATGCTGCAGCTATTTCTGCTCACTATGATTGTGACCCTCCTTTATTTTCACATCCATTGGTTAAACAGTTTCTTAGAGGGGCAAAGAATATAAGACCCCACGGAGGGCTCCTACTCCTACCTGGGATCTTAATTTTGTTTTGGAAAAGCTGACTCTGCCTCCTTTTGAACCTGCAGCTACAGCTGAATTGCAGTTGTTGTCGTGGAAGACTGCATTTTTATTGGCTGTTACTTCTGCTAGAAGGGTATCTGAATTACAGGCCCTCATGGCAGTGGAACCTTTAACCAATCTATACATTTGCCTACTTTTTATGCTAACCCCCAAAATGAAGGGGAAAAAGTTTTGCATTCTTTGGATGTACATAGGCAGTTAAGGTATTACTTGAGCAGAACCAAAGAGTTCAGAAGATCTCAACAATTATTTGTTTCTTTAAAGCTGTCTCGAAACAAACTATTTTCAAGTGGATTGGCCATTGTATTGCATTTTGTTACTCTCATCATGGTAAGGATGTTCCAGTTGGGATCAGGCCTCATTCTACTTCTACTGCTTTTTGAGAGGGGTAGCTACTAAAGACATTCTAGAAGCAGCTACTTGACAAAGCATTATCATTTACCTCTTTATTCTAGGTCTAGGGCTGGGTTTGCCACTGCAATCTTACAGGGCATGTCAGCAGCTTCTACTGCTATTTAGTTGACCAGCCTCCCTTTTTTCCGTTGCTCTGGGATTCTACCCATATGTGAGGACTGCAGCAATGGGGTATTCAGGCCGATTGAGATATGTGAGGACTGCAGCAATGGAGATCCTCGAACATCTACATTTATGGTAGGTACAAAACTGTACTTTTTATTTAAGTTATCCAAGATATTTAAGCATTTTATGGTTTTACAAATTCATGTGATGTATTTTTTTAAGTTTGTAAAATGTATATCATGTTTTTTAATATTTATGAACATTTTATACAAAGTTTTATAGTTAGTAGTGTTTTTTCTGCATGCAAGGTTTTAACATGAATATTCATGAGGATTAAATATGTTTTTATTGGATAATTAACCTCCTAGAGGATTATAAAAGGCATTAATTGTTCTCTGACCCACATCTGATGAAGTGATTCAAACGAAAACACTGGTTTTAATTTGTGTGTTTATGTGCTTTTGTGCTTAAATTAAAGTTGGATTTTAAAAGAATTCCGGCTGATTCTTGGTCCTGTGGTGCCTTGGGATTGTCTTACTAGTTTCTTTTGGTACCTGGTGGCTGTTACCTGGTGGCTGTTTTTTCGAATTATCTCTGTCTTAAGACAACAGAAAGAAACTCCTAGCCCAGACATCCTGTCTCTTGGCTTGAGATCACATACAGTCATAAATTCTTGACTCATCAGCTTTCTTCCAGCAGGGTGCACTGTGGTTACATTTTTGAAGCTTAGCACATAACACAGTTTTCTTACATTTGTCAAACAAGCCTGTGGATCATATTAATATTTACAAGGACATAGAATCATTTACAAAATTCTATCTAGCTGGGCTGGCAGCCCCTCAGTTTATCACACTGCTGTTATTGCATTTGTTTTCCGAAACTAGTATATAACTGTATATTTTAGTTGATTTCATTTTATGTATAAGTTCTTGTCAATATACCTATTTTAATTTTAGTTTTTTTCTTGAATGACCATAATTATATTTGTAGCTTTTCTCTTCAGATCTCCACTGAAAATGGGTCCTTGGCTCAGTTGGACCAACCCAGTTAACAAAGAACAATAAATAAATAAAATCTGGGGGAGGTTTACTTTAGAGAGGCATGAAGGAGGTAATATGCTTGAAAGTTAGAGAAAGGCTTTACCTTACTGAATAGGTACCTGTGTTGTATGTTTATGGAGTCAGACAGTACTATGCTATTGGTAAGATCTCATGAAAAGGTACCACTTTGGTAAAAATGGAATATAAAAATGTCAAGGTATGATGTTTCAATGGGGCTTCGGGAAGGGTTTCGTCATTTGGAAAGTTAAAGTGCCTATATATGCTATTATGCCTGACTGTGCTATGAAGTTGGCTCTCTTCCCTGGCAATTTCACTTCAAATTTAGTTTAACTGACACAAATGAAAAACTGGTGAGTAGTACTGACCTAAAATGGTTCATTTAAATAAGATAGGTTTACAGGTGTTCCTAGATAACAGAAGGGTGGACTTCAAAGAAATATTAGCTTAATATTCTTAGGGAGGTGGATGAGTGACTTCACCTAGCCTGTGGTAGGGCTCTACATCTAAACATCACATCTCTTTTCACTGCAGCATAATTCAAGTTACATTAGCACAAACTGCAACAAGAAATTTCACTGCTTCACATTTGTTACCAATGGGGTATAATCTGAGACTTTCTTACTCTCTTCTTCTGCATTCTTGCAATACTAGTTGCACATTTTTGATTAACATAGAATGTGGCAAAAAACACTCCATTATTACCATTTTGTCAAAATCTAACTTGATGAACAGCATGACACCTTATGGTGAATGTAGACTCTTAGGGGGAAAGGGAATGGGTAAAATGTGTATAAATTATGCAGGCTTTGTTTTACTGTAATTTACCTTGAATTGCTAAATACCTGTCTCCTGGTCATTTTTGTCTAAAAACTTGTAACTGAATTTATTTTGTTGCAAGAAAAAAGTATATGCTCCATCCTAAAGCAGGCAAGCAGCATTGAAAGCTTGTGCCCTTTATTTAAGGGTAATGGAAAATGGATCTGTATGACCAAGTGTGTGTATGCATGTCTGTGTTTGGAGGGATGCTTATTTATTTATCTGTAATTTGTTCACTAGATAGGTGAGTTCCTCTACTGACCAATTCAATCACAGCCTGGGTACTGAAAACAGTATAACTAAAGTGGATAATACTCAATGGCAAAACAAAATACTTACCTGTATGTATTAAAAGCTCTATATGATATAGATCCGCAAAATAAAATACAATTTGTGAATTTGCAAACTAAATAAATGCATGCATACATGCATACACAAATAAATAACTATTAGAAGGAGGAGATGAACAGTGAAATAGAAATAAGAATATATCTAAGATAGGTAGGCAAGCACAGATATGATGGATCATGAAAAAATGTCTGGGCTCATCTGAAGTGTAGGAGACCACCAAAAGCAGAAATGGGCCAATTTGACCTGATCTACTGGTTATTCACCCACCCAGCCCTTCATAAAGTATGGGCCTGGACATGTGGTAGGGCAGAGAAAGAATGAACTGCTGACTCTCAAAAGTGATTTGCACCAAGGTCAGAGATGGCGCTTCCTACTTTACTTTCAGACTTTTGGTCATAATTACTAAATAAATGCATGGCTACAATAACTTGTATGTAATTGTCTTAATTTCACTGTATGTGTGTGTGTGGGGGGGGTTGAGGGAGTTGGTTGTCTTTCAAAAGGTCATGATTACTGATAGGACAAATGGGGAAACTGGGAATGTATTGGCAAGTTATTCTCACAGTCATACCACTCAACCTCTCAGCATAATAAATCTGAACAAAGCCAAAATAATGGTTGGACAAAGGCCCACAAATATTGACAGATTCTAAAAATTGCTCCTATAAGCTCAGACAGTTGCTAGAACTACATGTTTTGAACTCTTATCTATTTTCTGAAGGATATTAAATCTGTAACTCAAATATTGATGGTGGTGCTGCAGTAGCGTTGTCGCCTCACAGTAAGACACTGTCTGGTTCGATTCTCAGCTAGAGCGTCTTCTGTGTGGAGACATGCGTGAATGGGTGTACCTTTGTTGAAGGTTGTGCGTCAGGCCTGGCAAGCTGATACATAAAAATCAACTGCCAATCATTAGTGGACCGGAGTTCCGCTGTGGCGACCCCTAACCGGGAAAAGCCGAAAGACACAACCATTTAGTATTATTTAGTAACCTCATTCAAACCTCAATGATTTGCCAGAAAACACGAGTAAGTGAAACAGACCAAATATTTTCTTTTGTCTTTTCCTGGTTAGGAGTCGCCACAGCAGATCACCTGTCCGCTCATGATTGGCAGTGGAGTTTTTACAGTGCTGAGTTGCCAGCCCGGCACCCAACCTTCCACAGAAGGCACACACATGCACGCACTCATGCCTATGGCCAATTTAGAGTGTCCAATCCACCTACAGCATGTCTTTGGGAGGAAACCAGAGCACCTGGAGGAAACCCACATGACCACAGGGAGGACATGCAGACTCAGCACATAAGGCACCCCAGCCAAGAATTGAACCAGAGAACCTCTTGCTGTGAGGCGGCAACGTTAACCGCTGTACCACCGTGGCCGCCCCTGGAACAGACCAAATATATGAGACAAAAATCTGGACATTCTGCAAAATTCTGAAAAATTGAAAGGTATGATCACAGTTCAATAGCATGTCCTGTACAGAACATAACACAGCAAAATGTGTAGTTTGACACCCAAGGCACACATGGCTTTCACCCTTCCATCTTCAAAATGAGAAACACTACCTCCCCCAATCTGGAACAGATAGGCACAATATGAAACACTGACTAACAGCGTACTAACAAATTCACATAGGAACTTCAAACGATGGTTAAAATGCACTACTTCATACTTAAAGTTGATAAAAGGAATCAGTATGGTTCAGTATCATTTACCATGGACAGTAGTTAAAACAGTTTCTAACACTTATGTGAGGCAGACCCTTTCAATGTGGAGCATAGACTTTTTAAGACCCAAAATGAGGAACATTCCTCACATTAAAGTATAGTTTGCGAGTAACTAGGGTTGCCACCTTTTCAAATGCCCAAAGTGGGACATTTTCGGTACAAATATCAGATTTTGCAGGTCGAAATATACCTACGGCCAGTACAAAGTACATAACTTCACTTTTTTGCCTAAACAAAAGCTTATTCTTGTAGCATTTTAGTTGCTTATTCTGCTTCTTATAACATTTTGTTGTGTTGCAGATATAGAACCGGTGGTGCAGTGGCAGTGTTGTTGCCTTACAGCAAAGGTTCTCTCGTTCGATTCTTAGCTGAATTGCCTTTTGTGTGGAGTCTGCACGTCCTCCCCGCGGTCCAGTAGTGTTCGAAAGACATACGTGAATGGGCATGCCTTCGTTGAAGGTTGGGCGTCGAGCTGGCACCTCGGCACCGTAAAAATCTACTGCCAGTCATTAGCGGACCGGTGTTCCGCTGTGGTGACCCCTAACTGGGAAAAGCCGAAAGAAAAACAAGATACAGAATAATTGTTTTATGCAACTATTACCATAGCTCTCAACCTTCCATGCCCAAAATGAGGAACACTAGCCCTCATAATGTGGAACAAATGGGCAAAATGTGGAACACATAATAATGGCTTACTAACAACTTCAGCTAGGAAGGTCATAGGATGGTTAAAATATGCTGGTTTTACTTATAAAGAAAATCTTTTAATGAATTAATATGATTCATTTCTATTTACAATGGATTTCACTTAAAAAAATTCCTAACACTGAATGTGTGACAGAGTCTTTCAATGTGGAACTTTGAGGAACAAAAACTTTTTAAGACCTCAAATGAGGTACGTTCCTCGTAATGAGGTTCACTTGAGAGGTATGAATACATAGGAAATAATTTTGTCCTAAAATCTCAGGGCATTTGCCATTTTTACAATTGTTTTGCGGGACACAACTGCCCAAAGAGGGACTGTCCCTCGCAAAGTGGGACAGGTGGTAACCCTGCGAGTAACGGGTACACGTGAAAAACGCGAATTATTTATTTTAAAAGTGGATTGTCAACTGATTCGTGCCGTCGTCTGAAACAAGGAAGCAATCGCTGGGGAGAAAAAGAAAACAATTTCCACAACACACAATTTAGAGACGTAAATATAATCCTTGTCTAAGAACCAGATTTACCGGTTCATTAAGCAATGTAACTTCAACATAGACTAGCAAACTGATCAGATGTCAATGTCACCTGATAGTTGTGTAGTCATATGATAGTGCGGCTCTGTCGCGGAAGTTCTGAACTTGGTTTTGCCGATGGTTGAACGCTGACAATATTTTTGTCATTAAAGGTGGGGAATTGTAGCTGCTATGAAATCGATTCTGTTTTTAACAGTTACCGCCGCCGTAGTTCTGATATGCTTACCACACAATACAGAAGGGCAATACTTGCCCACATGGGACTCCTTAGACAAGAGACCTCTGCCAGCTTGGTTCGATGAGGCTAAATTCGGCATATTCATTCACTGGGGAGTGTTCTCGGTACCAAGTTTTGGTAGCGAATGGTTCTGGTGAGTAAAGCAGCTTTGTCATTGAAGCGTGCCATAGCCTGATACCACCTCACCTGCTGTATTTCCTTTTTCTCTTTTTAACGGACTCTTACTTCTTTATTTATGTTTTCATTAAGTTTTGTTTTTCTGGCGTGGAGGTGTGGGGCCTGTTTCACAACTTATTTGCTCAAGAATCAGAAATAAAGACAACAATGATGAGGAGCAAGGGCTAAAACCAATGTCAAGTTTAAGATGTTATTCTAAGGCATTTAAATATTTTCTAAATCAACGTGCAATTTCTGAAGAATAAAAAGCCTGACATTCAGTTTTGCATTTTTTTTTACTAATTGTAATCCCTTGTGATTTACCTGAAAAACATTATATGAGTAATAGGACAACATGTGGAGCAAAATCAGGGACAGTTGAAAGATACCAGGCTAATTGTTGGTGAAGGCAACCTGGAAAATTACTGTAGGTAGCTAGGGTGTGGATAGAGAAAAAAGTTATATTTATGTTGTAGATGGATTAAAAAAAGCAATTCTGTTTAGCTACCTTAGTTAAATGTTCCCAAGTTGAAGGTGGAATTTGGTAAAGGATTGGGTGTCTTTTGGAAGTGAAAAAATGGATTTGGAATTTAGTACCAACTTGTGAGAATCAAGCAATCATCAAAGGAGGGAGGAGAAAGGCTGGTATACAGAAAGATATAAATCTGGGGCCACTGGAGTAAGATTCCCAGCTAAGGAAAAAAACACGTTTTGGTTGAGCAATATGTAAAGAAGATAACCTGGCAGCAACGGTATTCTCTGTTAAATTAGGAGACATTTTGTCTTACTGAGAGTCAAACACTGATGTTGTCTTTTAAGAAAGTATTATACATTTGTAAATTTGATTGGAGACTGCATGTAGAGTAATGGGCCTTTTTTGGAAATGTCTGAGATAAGAAAGCGGCCATATTCTAAGTGGACTTGAAGAATTAATTTCCCAGTAATGTTTCTTCCTTGTGGAGGAAGGTAGTGAGAAAATGTGATGTCTAATGACCCTCTCACTAGACCAGTAATTAAGGAGCCTCCATCCTCACTACTGGCAACAGTGAGGAATGTACACTGGGAGGATAACCGGACACACACAGTATTTCCAGATGCAGCTCTCTGCATCAAGTGCAGTTTCTCTTAAGAGCACAAAGAGATCACAGTCAGTCCGGGGCTTGTTTCTTCCTCTTTCTCCAGCTCCCCAATAAGACTCCTCCCTGCACAGCTATACAGTTAAGATCTCAGCTGAGTGGCCAAGCTGAGAACTCCGGCTCCCTCTCTGTCTAACCAGTGCTCCGTGTCCCTGCCCAAGTAGCTGACACACAAACTCTTTGAGGTTTGATTTACACCCACACACCTGGGAAAGGCTGGCACAGGTTTACCAGCTATGCTCCTTTTTGCCCAGACTATAAGGTAGTTATCACTGCCACCAGTCAACTCCTTATCAGCTACTTTAAGGCCCTTAACAAAGGATGTTCAATCTTACTTTGTATAATATTAACACAAATGGTAGCTTAACCAAGAACAAAGCTATTAGGAGTGGCCCACACAGTGTCAGCAAATAAATATGCAAGCACTCTGAAAGCATATCTCTACAAACATCAGCCACAATCTTCTTCTTTCGGATTTTCCCAGTTAGGGGTCGCCACAGCGGATCATCTGTCCGCTCATGATTGGTAGTCGAGTTTTACAGTTTCGAGTTGCCAGCCCGGCACCCAACCTTCCACAGAAGGCACACTCGCACCTAGGGCCAATTTAGAGTATCCAATCCACCTACTGCAATCAGCCATAATGAAAGGTTTAATATATTTAATAATAAATAATAAAAGAACAAGTCAATACTAAATATATATCCACAGTGACATTAGAGTTGAAAACCACAGGAAATATTTAACATAACATTGCAGGACAGTCTCAAATAAATAAAGAAAAATACCTAAACTAAGTTTCACTGTATTCCTGACTATTTCTAAAAGCATTACTATACCCTAGTTAACTTACTTAAGAGCAAGGCAGATGTAGTGAATGATTCTTATTGTTGTTGTCAGGTCCAAGATAGAATACAGAATGCCGTGTCTCTGTCAGAGACTTATCAAATTAATATCTCAAATATTACTGCTAGGATAGCTTGCAGAATGACATAATTTCTTGCCATTTGACTCTCTCAGGTGAGATCCCCACTGCTGAGAGCTGGCAGTATTTAGCATGTACCTGTGAAAATACATACACCCCAGATCTTTGGCAGCTGCTGGAAGTCATGAAACAATTGCATTCCTTCACATTTCAAAACTAGTAATTAATTCACCTTAAAGACAATACAGAAAACTTCTGAGCACAGACATTGCGTTTGTAGCTGCATTGAAAACTGAAAGATATCATCGTTTATTGCATAGCCTATAAAGTAATTTAATTTCAGCTATTTTTCTGAAGTTTAGCTGGCCTGAAGATAACCTCCTGTGTTCCAGTTTCCACTATTAAAATATACACATTTAAAAAGTTACAATAGTGCATCCATATTTCTGTTCTCTTCTAGCAGGGCACACCATGGATGCATTTCAAGCACAAGCAATCTACAAAATATCTTCTCAACACAAACACCTGTACAGAGCAGACTAATATACACATTACATACAGTTTTAATACATTTGTAACATAAGCATCTTATATACATCACATTGATATTCACAGATGACATAATTATTTAGAAAATTCCAGACAGCTGTGCTGGCAGTATCTCTCTTTGTCACACTTCTTCCCCCTCTCGAAGACTCAAGCTAGTTTTTCAAGTGACCTGTGAGAAACGTTGCTTGAGAGGGATGAGCCTATCTGGGAATACATTATCCCATACTCTTGTCTTGAGATCCCAGCTGCCTTTGCATTGCTGACTTCATTACAGTGTTGCACTGCCATATGATATGCCTGCAACCTTTGGCTCCGCCATAGTAACTGTAGACTGCCAGCCCAGCTAGCTGGAATTTTGTAAATAATTCTGTTATTTGTAAATAGTAATATTGTTTGTATGCTTGTCTTACAAATGTAAGAAAAATATATATTATGTTAAACTGTATGTTATGTGCTGAGCTTCAAGAATTTCACCACAGTGTACCCTACTGGAAAAGAACTGAGTTAACTTGCAAACTCTAAGAAAATAAGTGAATTGCTTATGATGGTGTTTATCTCCGCTAGGAGACAGAATGTCTGCAGCTAGAAATTCTTTCTATTGTCTGGAAAAATAAATAATTACAGCTTTCAAAGGTAAAAGTGTGTAACTGTTTTACGACTTCCAGTTCCAGGTGAACTTCTAAGAGAAAATTATTTTTTAACACAGAGATGATAAAATTGTAAGTTTCTCCTAGCCTGGGAACTGACGGCAGAGATGTCAAATAGTGATGTCATCCAGCTAACCTAGCAGTAATGTGTATTATTAATTTAAGAACTCTCTCAGAGAAAGTCTGTGCATTTTGTATTTGTCTTTGTACCTAGAAACATCCTCCCATCAGCACTTCTCATCTTTATTTGCCTGGCTCTGTAAGTAAGTCATTTAGGGCATAGTATCTTGTAGGTATAGATAGGAATACAGTAAAGGTTAGTATAGATGTTTTCTGTATTTATTTGAGACTGTCCTGCAATGTTGTTTTAAAGTATTGTGTGATTCTGAACTCCGTTGTCACTGTGTTGAGTTATTGAGTATTGTCTTGTGCTTTTATTATTTGTTATTTGTTGTGTCTTTCGGCTTTTCCTGGTTAGGGGTCGCAACAGCGGAACTCCGGTCCGCTAATGATTGGTAGTTGATTTTTACGTGCCGAGTTACCAGCCCTGGTGCACAACCTTCAACGAAGGTATGCCCATTCACGCATGTCTCCACGCAGAAGACGCTGTAGCTGAGAATCGAACAGGACAGCGTCTTACTATGAGGCGACAACGCTACCGCAGCACCACCACTGTTATTAAATATATTTAAACCTTTTAATTGTGGCTGGTTTGTTCAGAGATATTTAAGCTCTAAGAGTACTTGCATATGTATTTGCTGATACTGTACAGGTCACTCTTAAATGGCCTTGCTGTTACTCACACTTACCATTTGGATAATAGTAACATTACACAGTAGAATTGGTCACACTTTGGGAGGGGCCTTATAGTAGCTGATAAGTTAAGGGTAGTTGGTGGCAGTGATTACTACCTTTATAGTCTGGGCAGAAGAGGACATAGGTAGTAAACCTGTGCCAGCCTTCCTCAGGAGTGTCTGTGTATTTGTATATAAATCAAATCTCAAAGTGTGTGTGTGTGTGTGTGTGTGTGTGTGTGTGTGTGTGTGTGTGTGTGTGTGTCAGCTACTTGGGCAGGGACACAAAGCACTGGTTGGACAGAGAGGATGCTGGAGGTTTTGGCTTGACAACTCAGCTGAGATCTTAACCCTATAGCTGTGCCAGTGGATAGTCTTATTGGGGATTTGGAGAGAGAGGGAGAAACCAGCCCCAGACTGACTGTGATCTTTGTGTGCTCTTAAGGGAAATTGTACTTCACTGTGTCTGTGGTTGTCATCTTTCCGATGTGCACGTCCCTCACTGGTGTTAGTGGTGAGGATTGAGGCTCCTTGATTACTGGGCCAGTGCAGAGGCATTACAGTAACTTGGGATTTTGCTGGCCAGTTCCTTGTAGCCAGAGATCCCCCTCAGAGTTCTCCTGCCTTCTACTGCAAATACTTAGCATCAGGGCCTCCCTATCATGGTAAGGTTTCATCATGTTGACATGGTACAGTTTGTGCTCCTGCCTAGTAGTTGTACCATGTAGTTAACATCACTGACCTTCCTTACCACTTTGAAGGTTTCCTCCCAAGCTGCCTACAGCTTGTTTTGTCTGACAGGAATGAGAACCATAATCTGCTGCCCCACAGCATATTCTCTAATTCGAATATTCTTGTCATAGCAGACCTTTTTCTGCTGTTGGGCTTCTGCCAAGTTCTCCTGGGCCACGCCCATAAGTTCTCTGAGCCTTGTCCTGAGATTTAGGACATATGCCACAACAAACTCCTTGTGGGATTCACAGTCGCCCTCCCACTCATCACGAATCAAATCTAGATGTCCCGTCACCCTGTGTCCATACAGCAACTCAAAGGATAAAAACACCTGTGGATTCCTAGGGCACCTCTCTGTAAGCAAACAGATGGGGCAAATGTTTGTCCCACTCCCTGTTAAACTGGTCTACAAATGCCCATAGCATGGTCTTTAGTGTAGAGTTTAACCTCTCCACCAGACCATTAGTCTGGTGATAGTAGGGGGTGGTCTTAAGGTGCTTCACCCCACAGTGCTTCCTCAGGCAAGCCAGCAGGTCTGACATGAAATTGGCACCTCAGTATTTCCTTTGGTAATCTATCCTGTTGAAAATCTCTAACAAAGCATTTGCCACTGTTTCTACCTTAATGGAGGACAGAGCCACCGCCTCAGGGAATCTGGTAGAATAATCTACTACCACTAGGATGTACGTCTTCCCTGTGGAACATGGGGGTACTCAGTTGCCCCAGAGTATCCATAGCTACCCTCTGAAAGGGCTCCTCAAACACAGGCAAAGGCATCAAAGGAGCTTTGACCTTGTCTCCTGCCTTGCCTACCTATTGGCACTGATCACAGGTCCTGCGGTACCTTATTTCATCCCTGGAAAAGTTCTACATAATATGTTTCTTGGTATGCTTTATGCCCATATGACCTGCAAAGGGAATATCATGGGTTATGGCTAGAAGTGCCAGATGATAGGCTGTGGGCACTACCAAGTCCTGTGTTCTTTCACCCTCAAGCCCTCCCTCAGGTGTCTACTGTCTATACAATAACCCTTTGTCTCAGTATACAGATTCCCCCTTTCCTTGAGAATCAGGTGCCTTTCTGGCTACCTCCCTCAGGCCTTGTAATGTAGGGTTTGAGAGCCGAGTCTGTCTCAGCTCTCTCTTGGTAACTCTTCCCAGCTCCCCTTCCACCAGAAAGTCTGGTATCCTCTGACAGCTGTGCCTTACTGTCAGCCTGGGTACTACTACTCACCTCTGCCATTGCTGTCACTCTGTCCAAGGGAACATCAGTACTCACAGGCAGCTGTGGCTCACCTTCGGTCTCACTGCTTCAGGGTTGCTTCTCCCTGAAGTAGCCATCTTACCAATCCTGGCTTCAAGTGTGCAGTCTGTCCCCAGGGTATCAGACTCACGTGTAACTGCATGTACACAAGGTACTGTATTATCACAATCATTCCCTATCAGGACATCTGCAGGGATATTCTCAAACACACCTACTTGCTTGCTTCCTTTTCCACTCTCCCAGCCAAGGTGAACCCTAGCCAAAGGTATTTGGAATGGGGTCCCTCCTAAAGCTTTGACTGGAGTAGACTGCCCAAGGAAGTAGTGTTCCTCTTTAATCATTGCAGGCTTCACAGTGGTTAGGTCAGAGGCTGTGTCTGTCTTAGCAGTCGCCTGTTTCCCATCTACTAAGATAGGATATAACCTCTTGTAGTAGTTTGGTACCCTTGTTGTCTCCAGACAACTTACTACTGGCATTCTGTCATTTCCACTTACTGGCTTCCCTATCTTTTCTTCCCCACCTTGCCTCTGTGGACATCTGTATGCTTCATGCCCCCGTTGGTTACATTTAAAACATTTTAACCCTTGATCTTGGCCATGTACCTGAACTAGTGACTTCCTGTGTTACTGGCAGACTCTGTTGGGGTGGTTTAGGCTGCCCACCATGGGTTCCCTTAGACCCATGTGCAGCACTTGATATCCCTTTCCGGCGCAGTGATGCCCTGCTTGCTAGGCATAGCCCTTTTTCCCCAACTCATCTGTGGTGTTGCATTCTTTATCTGCCAAACAGATTCTCTTGTCCTCAGGCAAAGTGCTAAGGGCTTGTTCCCTCACCAGAAGGTCTTCCAGCACTTCAAAAGTGGTGACCTGACACCCTCTCACCCACCTATGAAAATAAGTGCTTAGCTCAGCAATGTATTTACACACACTTTAATCTGCCTTGCGTCTATGCTCACAAAACGTTTTCCTATAAGCTTCAGGTGTTAACTTAAAACACTCTAATAAACAATTTTTAACAGTGATATAATTTAAGCAATCAGCATTAGGCAATTTGGAAACAACAGTTGCAGCTTTACCATGGGGTAAGGGGGTCAGGAACCATACCCAGAGCCCTTGGTCAACATTATACTTTTTTCATACCCTTTCAAAAATATCACATTCTGCAAATTGTGGAAGAAATTTACTGACCATTTTTGCTTCTGGGGTTCGGTTATTCCCTTCCCCATTACCTCCATGACCCTGATGAAGAGTCAGCATTTCCTTTTCATGTTGTCTCTGCCCCTCATTTTCTACAATCTCCAAATGCCACAGTCTCTCTGCTGATTTTATTTCTAAACATTTAGTTTCAAGTTCAAGTCTCTAACTCCAGACAGATTTTTAAGTCCTCTGAGGCAAAGTTGAACTGTTCATTATCTGACAGTTGTACATCCCCAAGGCCAGTCTGGTTGTCTTCCTGGTTGCTGGTCTGTGATGCAGCTGTGACTAAGGCTGCAACCATTTCTGCTTTAGTCAGCTTGGCATGCACCAGTCCTTTGGCTTGGCACATCTCAGCCAACAGGCTCCTTGTCAGCTTGCCATAATCCTCTGCTGACATCCCTGCCTGCTATCCCTAACTAACTAAGTTAACAAAAAATAAATAAAACTATTGTGATACGAAACTCTCAATGTCTACCATGTGGCTGTTGTGATATGAAACTCTCAATGTCTACCGTGTGGCTGCTTGAGAGTTCAAACACCTTCTGTAGTGACCAGCGTTTACATGCTACAGGAGTTCAATATCCACACCACTGAATCCCTATATGTGCGAATCCCACCACTGCCAACCAATAAATGTGATGACCCTCCACTGGATCAGTAATCAAGGAGCCTCAATCCTCGCCACTGGCAACAGTGTGGGATGTACACTGGGAGGATAACAGATACACACTCAGTATTTAAAGATGCAGTTCTTTGCATCAAGTGCAATTTCCCTTAAGAGCACACAGAAACCACAGTCATTCCAGGGCTGGGTTCTCCCTCTTTCTACAGATCCCTAATAAGACTCCCCACTGGCACAGATGTAGAGTTGAGATCTCCAGCACCCTGTCTGTCCAGCCACTGCTTTGTGTCCCTGCCCAAGTATCTGACACACACACACACACACACACACACACACACACACACACACACACACACTCTTTGAGGTTTGATTTATATACACACACACACACACCTGGAAAAGGCTGGCACATATTTTCCAGCTATGCCCCTTTTTGCCCAGACTGTAAGGTAGTTATCATTGTCACCAGCCAACTCCTTATCAGCTACTTTAAGGCCCTTAACAAAGGGTGTCCACTCTTACTGCATAATATTAATATTAACACAAATGGTAGTTTGACCATGCAGAGAGAAACACAAACACATTCGATCAAGTGTTCTCTCTCTCTTACTCTCGTATATGAATACAGTCTCTCACACGTTTACTTTCTTTTTTTTTTTTTTATTTTACACTCACTAAACACAAAAGCGCTGCTTAGCGAGTGGAAAATAACAGCTCACTCTCACTTTCACTGACATGTCTACACACACACACTTTTTTTTTCTGTCTTCTTTTTCTGACATTTTACACTCACTAAATAGCAAAAGCGCTGCTTAGCAAATGTAAAATAATGGTGGCCGTTTAGTTTTTCTCAATCCGAGCACCACGGTGGCTTGATATGCTGCCGTGAAGTGGTGGACTCGTTTTTCACTGGGCATTACTTGTACATTAGTGCCTTGCTGGAGGCTGTTCATTCTCCAGTCAGGGTACTTATGTACAGTAAGCCCATTCTCTAATATATATTACATTATGGATTCTGTACGTTTTTTTTTTTTTCCATAAAGGAATGCTTCCTGTACAATATTTAGAAGAAGGAAAGAGCAAAGACCATGATCTCAGATTTATTTTGGCAAATAAATATCTTGAACTGTCTGGATACTCCCGTATGCTTTCAGAGTATTCCATTATAAAATGTTCTAGATCTTGTCACATAAGCAAAATATACTGTGTACATCTGGATAGTTTACATCTATCACCATTCCCCTTGGACTGTAGCCTTTTTAATACCTTCATTTCTTGCATTCATGGACAGACTCATTATACAGACAAAAAGCATTTGAGGTGAGAGCTGTCCTATTCTACATGGTGTCAACTAAAATGAAATCCTTCCTTGTATTCTTATCCATAAATTAATGCATTGTGCTATACCTTGTAGAAAATAATTTCACTTTATCTTATTCCTACACTAACAGCTGATAAATATGTCACCTCCATTGGCGTAACCTAATTAAGCTTTGACTGTGACTCAAGTTCGATTAGTGACTCTGGCACTTGCTTTTGCTAGAATGTGGAGGGGAGAGAAAGTTTGAGGCAAAGCCTACTTGCCTCTTCTGGGGGATGGTGTGGGGACATACTGGGAGCAAATGGTAGTGACAGTGCTGCATTCTGCTAACAGAGTTCTGTACAATAAAGTACAATGGCAGATTATTGAGGGAGGCATCACCAAGGAGGTAGGGGCATTTCTGTCACAGTCCCATTGCATCCCATCTCATGATATAATGCGATGTGTCTGTGAGAGTAGCCCGATAAAAGACCCAAACTGTAATATCTTACCTTCAGTTACTTTGCAAAAACACATTCACATTTTGCCTGTGATTCTGCAGTAGCTAAAATCTGTCTTAAGAGAATACCCCAGGATTCTAGGATCCATGGCTTCTACGATTCTCATGATTCTTCTCACCAGGTTACACATTAGGACAATTCAGTGGTTTGTTAAAACAAAACAAAAAAAAAAAAAACAAACAGATGGACCCAACACCTTTATCCTCTGGAATTTCAGATTCCAATTTTGTGCCTTGTCAAAAAGGAACTACACTGGTGGAGACAGCAAATGGCTCTAAATTCAGGTCTTCCCTTAGTTCCTAAGTCAGTCTGTAACTACAGATTCCTCAGACTTTGCTTTTGAAACGGTTTCTATGGAGATAAAGATGCAAGGCCTCTGGAACTCTGCAGACAGACTGAAGCACATAATTGCCAAAGAGATGTTGGCTGTGATCCATGATGTAATTTCTCTTTATGTGTAGTCCCCGTGACCTCTTCAGGTGATTACAGACAACACCACAGTGATATTGTACATAAGCAGGGGGACACTAGATCATACCCTCTGTGATTGCTTGGGAGGGTAACTCTACAGAACTCCTTAACCCTCCAAACATCTTGTATTGTTTTAGAGCAAAATATAATGGCAGAGAAGCTGAGCAGAGCTAGGATGGACCCTCATGAATGAAAATTGAATGTGGGATCTTTCAGGAATTGATCCAGTTGTGCATAACACCTCACACAGGTCTGTTTGCATCCATTCAAAACAGACAACTGAACAAATACTACTCCAGGGCTCCTTGCATGCAAGCCTGAAAAACTTGCATTTTCGTCCTATTGTCAGAAATGTTCCTTTATGCGTTTTCACCCTTTCCACTGATTAATTGTAATGATTCAGAAGAACTCTCCAAAAATCATTGTGATGACTCCCTTTTGGCCTAGCCAACATTGATTCTGTCTCTCTTCTTATGAAATTGGCCAAGGACAATTACCACAAGCTTCCTCCCAGACTGGACCTACTCATAAAAGACAAGGTGAGTTTGATACACCCCTAGTCTCACACAACTTTGACTAACTTCCTGGATGAGCGAGTTAATTTATTTATTGACAGTTTTCCACCTGTAAAGTCCGGCTGGGCACAGAAGCTCCAAGGTAACGAATTTAATGCAATCAGTAGTTACAATATCACATTTTATAATGCAGTTTCAATGACTACATAGCATAGTAGTAGAATAACATTTGTATTGGTATTCACAAACATTAATATAGAAGCACTGCATTGAGAATTTACAGATAGAAGAGTGGTGTATATGGACAGGTAGGAGTAATTTAATAACTATATTAGAGTGAGGTATTAGGGGATAAGCAAGTTTTAAGTATTAATAGAGAAGTAGAGGTGGAAAGGTAGTTTGGTTGTGCTAATTAGAAATTGGTGTAATATTTTAAGTACTACAGTATAAAGTGAAGTATTAGCAGGGAAATAAGAGTTTAAGTGATTTGATGCTTTAAAGGGAGGTATAAAAAGGTGGTGAAGGATATTAGGATAAGTTGTGCCCCATATGAACGTCAGAGGAAGTCTCATGGTAATGGTTTGAAAAGATGAAGGTGTGAGATAGACCCAATTGATATACCAATTTTATTCCAAGTTCTAGCTACATTATTTGAATAGAAACTGAGCCCAAGCAACCCTTTGTGGTTTGTAGATAGTAAGCAGTTCTTTGTCATTTGACTAAAGGGAACAGTTTGGTAGAAAGAATTTGAGTATGGGGCTAATTGCTAGGCAGGCAAATAGGTTATAGATGATTCTGTGGGTTAAGATGAGCTATTATAATATAGGTGGTGAGGAAGATCGAGCCATTTAAGTGTTTTTAGTGCTAGACAGAATGCTAGACAGTGGTAGGTCTGGTAAGTTTTTTTTTTTTCCAAGCAAATTTGGCAGCTTTACTGTAGCAGTGTTCAAGTTTGGGACTTAATGAGGCTTATAGGTTGGTCATGATTGGGTTTCCATACAGACGAGAGGGTGAAAAGTCAAAAATAGTGCATCCAGTCTTTATACAGGTTTGCTAGGTATACTTGCTGGATTGAGTGGGTCCCCATTTTTAGGAAGTGGCATCAAAGATGCATGTGGTTTAAACTTTACAGTACCTAGGAGTGAATGCTGGTAAGTAAGCTTCAAATGCAAAACTCCTGGTGATTTTTGGAGGATGAAAAAACGCATAATGAGATCTAAAACCTCAAGACTTTATAGTACGTAACATACCTGCTTGTAAAAATATTGTCTGTCTCATGTTTTGAATGAAAAATCTTCTATGGAAAGTACTTTTACAATAATTTTCTGAAAACAGCAGTTCAAGTTAAAAGCAAGAAACCTTTTCTTTTCTGAAACAACTGTAGTAGCTACTGAAATGCATGTTTGGATTAGGTTAAAATGAAGTTAAATGATACTGCTCCAAGTTCCTGTTCTAAAGACTTAAACTTTGCCTGTGATGTAAATAGGACCTGCTGGAGAGATACATATGTATCCCAGAGACTACCCCGTCTAGGGAACAGGCTCCCCATCCATGTGAAGCAGGTTTCCTCCCTAACCCAGTTAAAGTACAACTTGGACAATTGGATGGGAAACCAGAAATCTATCCCTGGTTTGGCACCGATGTTTCTAATGGATACAGGTAACCTATAAATGGTTCATCTCCCAGACCCATGCTTATACTTATCAAGGGTATCGGAACTTGTCAGAGATTTGGGATGCATGGCTAGAATTAAAAAGGCTGTTGTGGTCGTTAGCCTAGTAAACACCTATGAACTTAATTCGGTCTCAGCAACATTTTCAGAAACAATCCCAAAATAAATTTGTGATGTCGCAACAGTGTATACAAGTGATCACTTACATTGTGATAAGTGCAGTCTCCAGACATTCTCAGATAAATTAAATTCAGTCTTCAAAAAATTAAGTATTCACATCAGTAATGCCAATGTGCAAGCAAAACGCTACTTTTTTTGAGCAAATAAAGGAGTTGCAAGGATTTTTTTTAACTAAAACATGAGTGCCATAGTGCTACAGTTTATACCCTGCCTGCATGGAGTGCTATGGTGCTCAGGTTTTAATTAAAAAATAAATAAATAAAAAAATTTTTTTTTTATTTTAACTTTAGCAAACTGTTGTTACAAATGTAGCAAACTGTTGCCAGGGTTTAGACCAAACATGGAGTGCTACAGTGATCAGGTTTGACCACAAATGCAGAGGATTGGGCAGGGCACAGAAACAGGACCTGAATTGCTAGACAGGAGGGAGGGGAGTGTATTGTGCCTCTGCCCACCTGACTGGTGTGCCAGTAGGGGGAATGGAAGAGCTTTTTGTGTGTGTGTGGGGGGGGCATGCGTGTCTAAAAAAGCCAGTCGAGTTCTTTTTTTTAATGGTGTGGTGCTAGTTAATACTACCAGCCCGGGGGACTGGTTCAACTAGCTATGCTTCTGTCTTGGGTAAATAGATTGTCATTAAGTTTTTGTGAAGGGGAGATTGTCATTACATTTTTGTGGAGGGGAGGCTCCCTAGAATTCTGTAGTCCGTTTAACAGCTACTAAAGATCAAGGAGGTTTAACATTGCCTGATATCTCTAAGTTAGTTTATGCAAGTCTCAATTTCATTAATATACAATAATTTGAAAACTATATACAAGACTATTGGGTGTTTATTAGTAAAAACAAAGTGCTCTATAATGAGTTTTATTAAAATTAAATCATCAGATTTTAAGTAAGTATTTTATAGACAGTGTTGATGAGATATTAACATTAATAGAGTTTTGCTCTACCTTGGAAGAAGCATCAGATCATTGTTATCCTTTGGCTAACATTATAACACCTGACTTGAGTAAATTAACAAGTGGAGATTATATAGTCTCTAACATAAATACAGAATTTAACTTCCGAGATATTTGAAGAGATGTTCCATCTGTAGGAAGATTCTTATAATTTATATGAGAAATATGATGTCTTAAATAAAAAAGCAACATAAAATACTTTGTGGGAGATTAACACAGTCTATGTCCTGGAAGATAAAATGGGAAACATATTTGTCAAAAAGATGGGAAAGAAAATGGTGGATAAAAAAATTGATGGATATTTTTATCCATCATAAATTGGTTAGAAATCGAGATATTCAGTATATAAGATCTTGTATGGCAGTCATTATTTAGCAGATTATTTTTAATGCATGTGACTTGATTCATCTGTGTTGGCATTGTTCTCTAGAACCTGCAAATTTATGCCATTGTTGTTGGTCTTGTAATTATAGAAATAAGTATTGTTAAAGACTCATTACTTTATTCAAATACTAACAAAAATGGAAATTCCTTTTTTGCCCAAAATATTTCTTTTAGATATGGTAGATATGTTTGTTGCTAAGCTAAGATTAAATTTGTGTTAGCTATAATGGTGACTAAAAGATGTTTACTGAAGTTTTGGAATGTAACATCTTTGCCAGTATTCCAGAATATGAGTGGTGAAACCAGTATAATCAATTATACATATACACACACGGATCCCCTACGAATCCCTGAACAATGAGCATCAGAATGTCGAGACGAAAATAACGAAGACTTAGAATCCCAAACAGACAATTTTTCTCAAGGCAAACAAACACCTGCCCAGCAGGTGGAAATATGCCCTTTTCTGCCACTGTAGTGTGATCCCAGAGTTGGTATATATAAGTAGGGGGTGCAGCCCCCCACCTAGGTGTTTTTATATAGGCTAGTGTGTTTACATTACATGTTGGACAAGTGTTTCCTTGCTCTGTGAAAAATCGGCCGTTCGGGATTTTAAGTCTTTTCATCTCGACAGTCTGATGTTCGGTGTTGTGGGATTTCTTGATTTAAAAGGAAATCCATACGTGTGTGTGTGTGTGTGTGTGTGTGTGTGTGTGTGTGTGTGTGTGTGTGTGCATACATATATATATATATATATATATATATATATATATATATATATATAGGTAGGTATATATATATATATAGGTATGTATGTGTATATATATATATATATATATATATATATATGTATATATATATGTGTGTGTGTGTAGATATATATTATCATCAAAAATATATTTTAAGATGATTTTATATATCTGTTTTGTTTTCCAAAATTTGTATTTGTGATTTTATGCTTACAGTGAATTAAAAATTAAAAAATGAGAGAAAAAAATGAGAATAAGAAGTAAAGGGTAGCTGGAATTACCTTGGCAGAGTTTGTAATGAATTTCTTTACTCTGTGGAGGATCTCTGGTTTTTGATGGGTTTCCTTGATACTGTTGTGGATATATAAATCAGATTTAAAATGGTCATCGATTATCATACCAAGTAGTTTTGTATGTGAGGTAATTTCAATCATAGTGTTATTTAAGGAAGAAGTTTTAAAGTATTTTCATGGAAATGGGATTTTGGAAAAGAGAATTTATTTTGGGGGTGGGTTTAGTAGCTGGTGATTATCCAGTAGACACCTTTCAACATAGTTAAAGGCTTCATGAATACTCTTATGAAGATGTATGAGGTTATCTGAAGTATATGTTAGGGTAGAATCATCAGTATATTGTATGAGGGGAAGCTTGCTGAGAAGATTTGTGTAAATTGTTAGTGAATATATTGGAGAGTAGAGGGCCGAGAATGGAGCCCTGTGGCATGCCAGTATTGACAGGAAGGGAGTTAGGGAGAAAAGTGGAGAGACATTTAGCAGACTGGCATGTATTGGTTAAATAGTTGTTAAACCATGGTAGTGTGGCTTGTGGTAGCTCTAGGGAAGACAGTTGACAGAGGTGTTTTTGGCGAGAGACTAGATCAAAACTTTAGAGAGATCAAGGAATACAGAGGAATGCCTTCTGTGTGGAGTCTGCATGGCCTCCCTGTGGTCTTGTGGGTTTCCTCCCACATCCCAAAGACATGTTGTAGGTGGATTGGACACTCTAAATTGGCACTAGGCGTGAGTGCGTGTACCTTCTGTGGAAGGTTGGGCGCCAGGCTGGCAACTCAACACCGTAAAACTCCACTGCCAATCATGAGCAGACAGGCGATCCGCTGTGGCAAACGACCCCTAACCGGGAAAAGCCGAAAGAAGAAGGAATACAGCGGAAATGAGTTTCTTTGTCTCTGGCATTGTTAATAGTATCTGTGAAGATTAATAAGGTTGCGGTAATGCTGTGGGCAGGTCTGTAACCATGTTTTGTGGAGGTCAAGAGCTTTCCTGAAGGATGTGTTGAAGAAGTTGTTTGTGAATGTACTTCTCCAGAAGTTTTGGCAAATAGTTTGATATGGCAATAGGTCTGAAACTGGTAAAATCAGATGAGGTTTATCCGTTTTGAAGGGGATAATGAAGAATGTTTTTCCATAGAGAAGAAATGTATGATTCCTTGATAGTCTGTGGAACTGGCAGCTGGCTTGAAGTATTCTTCTGTGAGATTATCTGCTGAGAGAGCGCATCCTGAGTACCCAGGTCTCTCTCCACAGGTTGTGTGCTTAGGAGGAGTGCTGTTGATGCAGTAATCGGTAGGGGCTGTGTTTTTGCAGAATGGTATATTAATACATGTTTTTGCATTTAACTTAAGGCTGTGACTTTGGCACCAGTCATTTGTTCCTGTGAGACCCTCTTGCAGTATGTTAACATCATTTGTGGAGTCAATGACAACACCCAACTTACAGTCATCTGCAGACTTGGTCAGCCACAGGCCTTTTGTCTTTGCCTGGACCTCTGAGAAGTAGATGCCAAATAGTAGGGGTCCCTGGGGAACACCATTATTGACAGATCTGCTGTCGGAGGTGGAGATGCCTAATTTGACCTTGTGGGTTCTATCCATGAGCCAGAACTGGGTGGGGTCAAGTGCTTGAAGATTGCCCATGTCCTTGTTTATGAGATCCATAATAATACAGTCCATGGCTTTACAGATCAGACTTGTCAAACTAATGGGGTGATAGTTTACAGGGTCAGTAGTAGCACCACGTTTGTGCAGGGGGATGACAGTAGCAGTTCTCCACTCTGCTGGAATGAAGCCTGTACTTAGGCAAAGCTAGTTCTTGCTGGAGATGGTGCAGAATACAGCCTGGGATACTGTCAAGTCCCATGGAAGCTGTATTTTTTGCCTTGGATAAGGCCTTTAATACTTGTTCTATGGAGATGTGAGGTGCAGGAAAAGTATCAGGGATATCGAAGGGGCCGTTTGTGGGGGGATAGGGGGTGAAGTTTTGCACTAAACCTATCTGCTAGCAGCTTGGCTAAGTTAACAGGATCAGTGTAAATAGTATCGTTAAGTACTAATTTGGAACAAACCTGGGCTCTGCTGTGGAGGTTCCTGATGTAACTGAAGAAGGCCTTGTGATTTCCCTTTGTTTCGGAGGCTAGTTTCAATTTATAATTGGCTTTTGAGGCTTTCAGTACTGATCTAATTTGCTTGTTGAGGCTGAGGACGGAGTTTTTACAGTTTGGAATTTGTTCCTTTTTACCCTTGGACAACAGTTTCTTCATTTTGTTGTAAAGCTTGTTGCTAGAGGATGTCCACCAGACAGGTTTCTGTTTCCTTGAGGAGCAGGTTTTAGTTCTGTTGGGTATGGCTGAGTCCATGCAGTTGTACAGGTGCTTGTGTACTGCACTGACATACTGTTCAGCATAGTTGTCTGCATTTTCTGAGGGGGGGGGTGGTGGTGGTATGAAGCTACTGATACCCTCCTTTAGGAGGTTGTATTCAGCTTTTGAGAAGTTTTTTATTCTGGTTACGGCTGGGGGTGGGGAGGCAGGTTTTATAGAAACTTCGAATGAGACAGACCTATGAGCTGATCTCACGAGGGAAGAACATACTATGGCAGTGGTGCAGCAGTTGCCCATGTTGGTGAGAACCAAGTCCAGAATGTTATTTCCCCTTGTGGGGGATGAGACGAGCTGGTGTAGTGTGTTAGAAGTGAAGAAGTCAAGGAATTATTGGGTGAGTGCATTACAGCAGGAATAGTTCACCCAGAATAGTTGAAGTCACCAAGGATCAGGGTATTACAGGGTTCCTTGATGAAGTCAAGTAGGTCCAGGTAGGAGGAGTAGATGTCCTGTCATGGAGGGGGGTCTGTAGCTGGCTATAACTTGGATGGGTGTCTTGCCAACTGTCAGTTGCACCTGGAATGATTCCAGTGTGTCATGCTGGCAAACCAGTCTGGAGGTGTGCCTGCCACCACCACCCTTAGTCTTCCTGGACCTCATTTTGGGGTGGGAATGTGTGGAATGAGGTATAGCCTGGTAAGGCAGGGGTGCTCTCTGCAGCCCTGAACCAAGTTTCTGTGACTGCACAGACATCGGCATCTTCCAGTGTGAGGAGAGCCTCTAGTGAGTGCATTTTCAGGTTCCCTATTAAATCAGCGAATGCTGTTTAATTGAAACGGTGACATCCCGAACACACGGAACAGTGATTTTTTTTCCCCCAGGGGAAAAAATTACTGGGCAGTTTTTGGGACTTTGTTATTTTCTCCACTGTGGTGCGATCTCAAGAGTTGGTATATTTAAGTAGGGTTGTGTGGGGGGCACAGCCCACCCACCTTTATTTTGTGTTTTTTTTTTTTTTTTTTTTTTGCGGAGCAGCTGTTTCAATATTTTAGGGTCAATTATACAGCGTTTGCTATTTTAAGCTTTCGCTGTTATAATATAGACCCAATTTTCAGGTTAAGACTCCTAGAGTTAAGCAGCATGACCTTCAATTTGCTTTTTGACAGATCTTTTATTTTGGAAGATTTGTCTTTGGGACATAGCCTAAAAAAGGCAAAATGGGGGAAGCAAGAGCCTTGGCCAGGATATGGATTCCCAGGGCTAACAGGTGAAGCCCATCTCTGGAAAAGCATTGAGGCCTGTCAACCATGTCATCCCAGGCAGTCAGATACTGGATACCCTTGGAAAGACATTAGAAACTACTCCAGTCCAAACACCCTCGCCCAACGGTTCCTTGAATTTATAAACTCTAACGCAATGGAACAACTGGTCTCCACTCCTACAAGAGGGAACAACATATTGGACCTGGTCATCACCAACATGGGGACTCTGTGTTCCACACCAGATGTAAACCCCCCCTCGTTGGTAAGATCAGACTATAAACAAATTTCCCTGGACATCCATATCCTGTCCCCACCCCCAGCCAAGGAAATCACTGTAAAGAATTTCTCAAAAGCCAACTTTGCACTTCTCAAGACTGAGGTGGAATCCTTCAAAGCCCCTGGGCCAGAGGATAATACAGCCCAATCTGCAGAATCCTTTACAAATGCATTCTATGAGCACCTGCAGGAATGCATGGATCGTGCTATCCCAAATAAAACCAAGACTCACTCCTCCAAAAACAGGAGACCAGTCTGGTGGACCCCGGCCATAAATAAGCTATACAACAGAAGGAGGAAGCTACTACATGACAGAGCAAAATCCCAAAAAGGGAAGGCATCTCTGATCAGTATTAGCAAGAAACTTCGATCCTCATAAAATCATCAAAGGCCAGTTTCCAAAGAAAAATTGCCCTAGACACTAAAGATAATCACAAGGCCTTCTTTAGTTATGTCAGGAACATGGGCGGAAACTCCCAGATATGCTCTGAATTGTTTCATAACGGTACAAAATATACCGAACCTACAGACATAGCCAACATCCTGGCAGACAGATTCAGTGCAAACTCCCCCCCTCCCCCCCAAAGGAGCAAATGCCTATCCCAACTGAATGAAACCTCCCTGACATCACAGATGCACAGGTGAAAGCTGCCCTCTCCAAAGCAAAAAACACAGCATCTATGGGACCGGACGGTGTCCCAGGCTGTGTCTTACACGAGCTCCAAGAATAACTGAACCCTCACATTGTCACTGTTCAAACTTAGCCTTACTAAAGGATATGTACCCAAAGAATGGCGTACAGCTACAGTGGTCCCACTCCACAAAGGTGGTGCCACAACGGACCCCAGAAACTATCGCCCCATAAGCCTGACTAGTCTGGTCTGTAAAGCTATGGAGCATATTATCATGGAACTCATAAACAAAAATATTGGGAGCCTCCAGACACTGGACCCTACCCAATTCGACTTTAAGGGCAGATCTTGCCTCTTAAACCTAGTTGATTTCTTTGAAACAGTTACCAAAGCCATAGATGAGGGCAAAGTAGTCCACACAGCCTACCTGGACCTCACAAAAGCCTTCGACACAATACCCCACTCGGGCATCATACCAGCTTAAATATCAACCCCTATATCACAAGATGGGTTGCAAACTGGCTCAGAGATAGAACCCATATGGTCAGAATCGCAGGTGCCATGTCCGAATCCAAACCAGTTACAAGTGTTGTCCCACAGGGCTCAGTTGTGGGACCTCTCTTGTTCAGTATATACTTCTCTGAGGTTCAGGCTAACACGGGGGGATTATGGCTGACAAAGTTCGCAGATGACTGCAAACTGGGGGCCATAATCAAATCCCCAGCTGACACAAGCATCCTCCAAAAGGGTCTCACAGAGACGGATGCTTGGTTCCAGAGCCACGGCCACAAGCTAAATGCTAAAAAGTGCATAGTCATCCCCTTTGGAAAAAACAAGGTGCCCACAAATTACCACATAGGTGGTAATCCATTAAGTACGGAAGAAATAATTAGAGATTTGGGGACCAACATAGATAGTAATCTCTCCTTTGATAATCACGTTGCCAAAGTGGTTAGAAAGACCTTCTGTATAGCCCACCTTATCACGAAAGGGTTTGCATCTAGATCAAGAGAGGTCATTGTGCCCTCTACTCCACTCATCAGGCCCATAATTGAATACAATGCCCCTTTTGGGATGTACTTTACCCGACACCTGCAGCAACTGGAGAGACCCCAAAAGTACCTCACCAAGAGGATCATGGGTTACAAACAGATGTCCTATGCAGCTCGACTAAAGAAACTCCAGCTCTACTCTGTTGCTTACCGCCTACTCAGAGGTGATCTATGCCTGACGTACAAAGCCATGTCAAACCCAGAATTAATGGACATGCTCCACCTCAAAAAATCCAAGTCCCTTAGAGCTACACGATCCAGGGACCTAAACCTCAGCACAAAAATAAGTAGGACATGCTGGAGGGACAGATTCATTTCCCAGAGGCTCCCCTCACTCTGGAATAGAATCCCAGTTCATGTTAGACATAGCCCCTCGCTGACCCTCTTCAAGCGAAATCTGGACGTGTGGATGGGAAATCGCAAATTCACCCCTGGGATCTCTTCTGTGTCCCTGCTAGACAGAGGAACAGTAAACTAGTCTTAAAATGTTACCTTCTGTGACCTACTTTACAGAGGCACAGTAGGCTAATCTAATAGGGAGGCGGAAGCCAAATACACTCTGGCTAGGCTTATAAATGCCCTAGGGCAGATAGCCTAGTATCTGCCTGTGAACCTATAAACTAAGCCAGTTGTTGAAGTCAATTATTTTTTGCTGGTATTGTGGTATCAATCTTGATGAAGGTAGGATGCTACTTAGCTTAGGGTTAGGGCCATACCTGCCTGTAACACATACTCTGAGAGCTCAATTATGTATCTCTTCATTTAGTCCAGGGAGGTACATCTCAAGTCATTCACAACAACATGGACAATGACAGAGTCATACATGTACCTGTTGTGGAAAGACTTAAGTGCATGCGTGATGTGGTGGATTCTGGCACCTGACAGACAACTGACTGACCTTCTCGATGTCGAGCCTAGTGAAGGGGACATCAGTGTGTCTCACAATTGAGTCGCCAATGACTAGTATGTTTGGTTTATTGTTATCCCTTATTGGCTGTGTTGGTTTATTGTTATGCCTTATGGGCTGTGTTTGTGAGACACTGTTGTGTTGTCTGCTGTGTGTGATGAATTTGGTGTTGTGTGTAGAATGTTTGTGAGTGTGTTTTGGAGATCTCTGCTGTTTAGGTACGTTTTTATTGAGGACCTCTGCATAGGTGGGTGTGTGTTGTGCTTGGTTATGTGATGTGGGTGGCATTGTGTTTGTGCTGACAATCTCATCTTTGTCAGGAGTATGTTTAGTAAGGGCCTTAATGTTTTCTAAAAAATGTGTGTTAAATTGGGCAGCTATTTCAGAGGGGGTGTTATTTGGGGCAGGATTAAAAGTGGTGGCTGTTCCAGAATGGAGTATATTATTAATAGAACACAAAAAATATTTTAGTGTTAGAACACTGATTTAATAAAGGATTACTATAGCAGATTTTCTTGTTTGTGTTTTAGTATGGTTATATAATTGTAAAGTGTTGTAGAATTTGGAAAGACTTGAGCTATTCTTTCTAAGCCCTCTCTCTTTCATACATTAGGTGCCTCCTTTTGAGTGGATGACCAAGGATTATGGTTATTTTGTACTTGTTGTGTTCTAGTTGGAGCCAAACTATTGAGGGTTTTCAGGACAAGTGTGTTAAATTTGTGTACAGCTTCATCAAGTGGAATATTTTTCAGGATAGACCAGTTAAAGGAACTTAGAATTCTATCAACTGTATCAGGGTTATAATTACTGAGGTTACGCAATGTTCTAAGTGAGGGTTTTGACATGATGGATGCTGAGTCTGTTTACATACAGTGGATATAAAAAGTGTACACACCCCTGTTAAAATGCCAGGTTTTTATGATATAAAAAAATGAGACCACAATAAAGCATTTCAAAATTTTTCCCGCCTTTAATGTGACCTATAACATGTACAATTCAATTGAAAAACAAACAAATCTGCTAGGGGAAAAATATAAAAAATAAAAAAAATAAGCTGGTTGCATAATTGTGCACACCCTTAAACTAATACTTTGTTGAAGCACTTTTTGATTTAATTACAGCATTCAGTCTTCTTGGGTAGGAGTCTATCAGCATGGCACATTTTGACTTGGCAATATTTGCCCCGTCTTCCTTACAAAAGCACTCCAAATCTGTCAAAGGGCATCTCTTGTGCATAGCCCTCTTCAGGTCACCCCCACAGATTTTCTATTGGATTTAGGTCTGGGCCATTCCAAAACTTAAATTTTCTTCTAGTGAAGCCATTCTTTTGTTGATTTGGATGTATGCTTGGGGTCATTGTCTTGTTGAAAGGTGAAATTCCTCTTCATCTGCAGCTTTCTAGCAGATGCCTGAAGGTTTTCGGCCAAACGTGACTGGTATTTGGAACTGTTCATAATTGCCTCCACCTTGACTAAAGTCCCAGTTCCTGCTGAAGAAAAGCAACCCCAAAGCATGATACTGCCACCACCATGCTTCACCATGGGGATGGTGTTCTTTTGGTGATGCAAAGTGTTGTTTTTGGAATTGTGGCCAGAAAGTTCAACCTTGGTCTCATCAGACCATAACACATTTTCCCACATGCTTTTGGGAGACTTGATGTATTGTTTTGCAAATTGTAGCCAGGCCTGAGTGTTTTTTTCTGTGTAAGAAAAAGCTTCCTTCTTGCAACCCTACCCCACAGTCCAGACATACGGAGAATACGTGAGATTGTTGTCGCATGTAGTACACAGCCAGTACTTGCCAGGAATTCCTGCAACTCCTTCAGTGTTGCTGTAGGTCTCTTAGCAGCCTCCCTGACCAGATTTCATCTTGTTTTTTCATCAGTTTTGGAGGGATGTCCAGTTCTTTGCAAAGTTACTGTTGTCCAATATTTTCTCCACTGTTTGATAATTGTCTTCACTGTGTTCCAAATACTATACTACCATGGTATATCCAGTGTTGTGAAAAATTTTTTGTACCCTTCTCCTGACTGATACCTTTCAACAATGAGATCCCTTTGATGCTTTGTAAGCTCTCTGCGAACCATGGCTTTTGCTTTAGCAGGCAACTGAGTAAATGTCCGGAAAATCATACTAGGACAGCTGAACTTTATTTGGGGTTAATCAGAGTCTCTTTAATTGCAGGTGTGTACCTAAGAAGACTAAATACTGTAATTTAAATCAAAAGGTGCTTCAACAAAGTATTAGTTAAGGGTGTGCACACTTATGCAATCAGTTTATTGCACTTTTTTTTATTTTTTGTATTTTTTCCTCTAACAGATTTGTTTGTTTTTCAATAGAACTGTACAGGTATTAGGTCACATTAAAGGTGGAAAAAGTTTTGAAATTATTTATTGTGGTCTCATTTTTTATATCACAAAAACCTGGCATTTCAACAGGGGTGTGTACACTTTTTATATCCAGTGTACAGGGAGGTGATCACTGAGGACATTGGATTAGATCCTGCTTAGTGGAATTCGACACCAATATCCAGTCAAGAACTGAGCCACAGTTTTTGGGATAGTTGTAATGTGTGTGGGGAGGAAATGAGTTGAATCAAAACAAATAGGTTGAGGCTAGTTAGTGGGTATTTTGTGGAGATAATCTGCCATTTGTAAGTCATCTAGGAAATTGCATGTGAGATCCAGTTTAGAATGTTTTCCAGGACTGTTGCCTGGGAAATATAAAGTACTTATACTATGTAGTTGTTTACAGTTATTTAGTTTAAAATGGGAGATGAGGACTTTGGCTTTATGGACTTTTGGAATAGGTTTCTTATGAAGTAGAATTTCATGATAGAGTATAGTTTTGCTTCCTTTTAAGCACCTGTTTCATGAAGACATGCAGCAGGTACTAAATGAGGCCAGAAAACCCTGTACTAGGATATCTTATGTTGGAAAGTGGATTTTTTTTTCATTTGGTGCTTAGTCAATAACCAAGGCCCCATAAGGAATTGCATTCCACTGGTTCTGAAATATTTATGTGAGTTACTTTCATTTGGCCTTTTGTACTCATTTATCAAGGTACATCTTGTGACCATTTCAACATATCTGGCCGTGGGTCCTTTTCTTTCTTCTTTGTTTCTGGTAGAACTGTTTCTCAAGAGGATTTTACGTTAGGCCTCCTAGAAAAAAGATGGCCCCATTCCTGTGTTCTGAATTTTGTGCTGGAAAAGTATGTGTCCATTTGAGCTAGCTCATCAGACTGACATAATGTTCATTACCCAGAAGACTGTACTTCTTATTGTTCTGGACATCTGCAAGATGAGTTGCAAGCTCTTGTGGTGCTTTAACTTTATTTGATCTTCCATACAGATAAGGTCACGTAAAGAACAAATTCCTCTTTTATGACTAGTTATTTCAGAGTCTACTTTGAATCAAGCCATCAATCTCCTAGTGTTTCCCATATCCTTAGAACCAGGAAGGAGGTTTTCTACATACTCTGGATGTGCATATGCAGTTCTTGACAGAACTAAGTCCTTTAGAAAAGCTGATCAGCTATTTGTTTCTTTTGATAGGGCAAAGAAGAGACAATCCATGTCAAAACAGACTATTTCTAGGTGGTTATCTTTTTAGCTATTGCCTTTTGTTATACCTACCATGAAAAATCTATTCCAGGCAGTATTCAGGCACATTCTGTGGGAGCCTTGGCATATATGATGCCATACTTTACATCAGCGGGCTATAGAAGCATTATAGAGGCTGCAGCATGATCCTTTTTGCATACTTTTACAAAGCTTTACAAAATGGATTCTTTCTTTAGCTCCAGAACCATTCTCCAGGGGCTCCTGGATCCATATCCATCCATCCTCCCAGGTTGGATATCCTTTGGTAATCAACCAATATAGCCAAAAGGTTTTTGCAGCACTAAGAATGATTAACATAGTATAGTGGTGTAAGTTGTTCTTACTATAACAGTAGATCTTCGAATTCCTGAGTGCTGCAGTAGCAGCACCCACCCACCATTCCCTACTTCTGTATATAGTTAGTTGTTGTGATGTAAACGTTTTTTTTTTTCTGTTATATCTTTTAGAGATTCAGGATGAGTAAGCGCTTTCTGTCTCTGTTTATGGGCAAGAAAGACCTGAAGATTTACTGCTGATTTCCCTCCAAGTGGCTGTCCAGTCAGCAATAAAAGTATATGTGTGGAAGGAAGCCAGAGCTTTGGGAATCTGGCCAATTATCTTAGGCAGGATACAACCCATATAGCCAAATATAGACAATATTCCAGGATGCATCATAAGTAGCATGAAGCACTATTTAGCCACACCCCTAACAACACTGTTTAACTTTGGCCACTTTACAGGTTTTGTACCAAGTGAATAGAAAACAGGAACGGTTTCCCCATGCATAAGGGAGGACCTTCCATGGACCCAGGAAATTACAGATCCAGAAATCTGACATGCTCCATATGCAAAGCCATGGAAAGAACTGTCTGCTGGACCCATCTCATTTTGGCTTTATCAAATGATGGACTTTTTTTGAAAAGGTCACCAAAGCAATGAACGAAAGTAAAACGGTTCACATTGCCTACCTCGATCTGATCAATTGTTTTGACACAATTCCTCATCACACATAGTAGAAAAGCTTATTAAGCTAGGAATAAACCCCTTCATCACCCACTGGATTGCTAACTGTCTCACAGATAGGATGCATGAGATCGAAATGGGGAAAGCTACCTCCACAAAAACACCTGTCACCAGTGGAGTTCCCCAGAATTCGGTGCTGGAATCTCTTCAGTGTGGCTTCTACTTCTCAGAAGTAAGACTTGATACCAAATGGCTGTGGCTGACTAAGTTTGCAGAGGAGTGCAAGTTAGGAGCAGTGACCAAATCCCCAAGAGACTCTGCCATCCTACTGGAAGGCAAACAAATAACTGGTATTGGACTCATGCATTTTTCCTTTGGAAAGTTGACTCCCCTGGGGAACTACCACATTAACAACACACCTGTGAGAGCTGACCCAGTAGTTTGGGATTTGGGAACATGTGTTGATAGTGACCTAAATTTTGACCAGCATGTGTTCACTATGGTAAGGAATTCCTTTACTACTGCTCACCTCATAAACATAGAGACTGCGTCTAGATCCAGGGATATCTTTGCCTCACTTTACTCAGCACTCATTAGAACAGTCATTGTGTATAATGCTTCTTTTGGCATGTATCTGTCCAGGCACATGCAACAACTGGAATGCCTGCAGAGATACCTTAAAAAGGATACTAGACCTAAACAATATGTTCTTCATGGACAAACGTGTAGCCCTTTCCCTATATTCTGTCTCTTACAGACTGCCAAGAGGTGTCCTCCATTTAGCTTTTAAGGCAGGTTCTGACCCATTACTGATGGACTTAATTCACATCCATAGTTCACATGGTATGCAAAGTACTTGATCCAGGAAACTAAAGGTTTTCTGCAAGATTAACAGAACAGTTTGGAGAGATGGGTATATCTCACAGAGGATATCACTGCTCTGAACAGACTTCCCATATGCATAAAACAAAGCTCTTCCCTGACCACATTCAAGTGTAATTTGGATCAGTGGATGGGAAACAGGAAGTTTACTTCAGGATTCCCCACATACTACTAATGGACAGAAGGAGCTCCTAAATGTTTTATTCCATGCATGGGTCTCCTCAAATTATCTATGGTTTGATCTAGTAATTATCATTAGAGTAATATATAAATATAGATCTTGGAAAGGGTTAGGTGAATTGTAGCTCTAACGGGATAGGTTCATTTTAAGCATCAAATGGGATAATTGTCTAGTCTAAAATGGCCCACACTGGCATTTCGCTTAGTACTAACCTGTGAACCAATGAATCTGTTTAAAAGCTAGATGTTAAGTTGTCTATCTCGCCTTCATTCTTGCTGGATGGGTTCGGAGCCGACCTCGGCTCCGACTCGGCCACTCTAAAGCTCGAGAGTTAGTTCCACCGGCTCGAGGCTCCCCTTATATCCCACAATGCTAGGCGATAGTTACCTCAGATCTCGTTTGCCGCTACAGCTTCGAGGTTGGTTGTTTTACCGGTTCCTGGTGAGTTTAAGCTTTTTCTATTAAAAGTTACTCTGTTTCCCCCTTTTTTAGTTTAATTATTGTCAAATTAGTGTAGTTCATTGAACTTTATCCCCGACCTAATTTTTTCCCGTTTTTTCTTAAAAGAACTTTAGTTATTCCCTTGGGCCTTGGGCCTTCCCTTCTTTAGGGAGTGTTTGTGTAGTTTAAGCTACTGTTTATTCTACTTTATTTTTTAGTATTCTTATAAAAGTAATTTTTCGGACAGGGTATAACTGGTGTGTTTGAGTGTGTGTTTGTGTTCACCAGTTAGGCTATGTCTAAAGAAGCAAAGGTCTCCGGATTCAAGAAGTGTGATGTGTGCTGTCAGAAAATGTCTCTGACAGACGCTCACACTTCTTGTGTCTATTGTCTGGGGCCTTTGCACCTGCAGGACTCCTGTGCTGTCTGCCATGGCTTCAGCCCCAGGGTCCTGCAGGAAAGGAAAAACAAGCTCATATTGAGAGGCTTGTTGAAGCCTGAGGATTCCCTGTCTGTCTCAACAGGGAAGCCCTCCAAGGCATCGAGGTCTTCGGCTCCGGCTTCTGAGCCGAGACCTCAGGTTGTTCAACCTTGCCTTTATCGGCTCCGGCTGGAGCCGATAAGTCTCAGTCCACAGTTTCTGTGGCTTCGGCTCGGCCGGAGCCGAGGTTATCGAGGTACCCGTGTCGGCTCCGACAAGATCTTCGGAGCCGCAACCAGAAAGAGGTCTAGGTCACCTTCTCTTGGCTCCGTTCATTCGGCTCCAGGATCTCCCCTGCTGTCTGAACGGAGCCAAAGGTCTCATTCCTCTAGGTCATCGAGGTTGTCCGATCATGACCTTCAGAGGGTGGTGAGTCGACTACTCAAGTCTGAGGCACTAGCCCAGATGCTTCAGAGCCCGACTCATCAGTCGGTGCCTGTCCCGTCCATCAACTCCTTCCTCCTTCGACTCTTTTGAGCTCGGAGCCGGGTCGTCGGAACCGAGACTGTGGTTACCTCGAGCCGAGACAATTGTCTTCGGCCCGTCGTCGGCTCCGTTTTCTTCCATGGAGGAATCTCAGCGCCGGACTTCCTCGCCGGCTCCGAGGGGGTGAGTGGCATCGGACCCTTGTCCGACCCCTCTCCTCTCGGTGCTTGGCTGGTGAGTTCGGCTCTGACATCGGCCTCGGAGCCATCACTGTCGGTGCCGAGGGGTCCTTAGCTCCTCGGAGCGGGACCTCTGGCTCTGCCTGACGGGGTGCTGAGGTCATGCGGAGTGTGTTAGAGCCTGGCTCTACTCCACAGTCGGCTCCGTCAGCCCCTCCCTCTATGCTGCCTCAGGGTAAGTCGACTCACTCCCTCATCCCTGACCGCAGAGAGCCAACTCCTCAGGAGCTCCCTTTGGGATTTCATCCTCTTCCGAGGCCTCTCCTGATTTGGCAGAAGAGCCCCTCGGAAGAGGAAGTGCAAGAGGAAGCACATTGACTCACCTGAGTCTATCACGCGGACACAGATCTGGATGATTCTGAGGGTTCCCCGTTCCCCTTCTGAAGATGTCTCATTTGCAGACATTCTGGAGATCCTTAAACAGAGGGGAAATTGGCCAGCCCTCAACCCTTCGGAGGACGAATCTGTGTATCTTGAGGCGCTTGGCTCTCGTCCTTCCACCTCCTGGGTGTCCCCCTTGACCCCCTCATGCAGGTGGTTGCAAAAAAGGCATGGACGGCTCCTGATTCAGTGGACCCCACTCCCAGGAGACCCTCCAAATTCATCACAGCTCCATCAGACAAGGAATTTTTATCAAAAGGAGTCTCTGTGGATGCAATGGTGGTTGCTGCCGCCACGAAGAAGGAACTGGCTGATCCTTCAGTGCCTGTCCATCCACCTAACAAGGAATCTAGGTCCATGGATAGGTACGGGAAGCGGATGTTCTCCTCAGCGACATTTACTATGCGTTCGCTGAATTACCTGTGCCATTTCACTCGTCTTCAAAGAGACTTGATCAAAGAAGCGAGTGAAATGCTGAAGGACCCTACAGCTGCGGGTTTCCAAGAGAAAATGAACACGCAGCTGGCTATCCTTAATTCTATTTCCAACTCCTCCATGCGCCTCCTCTCTTATGCGGCCGATGGAGCGAGCAGAGCAGCAGGAACAGGGGTGGCCTTACGTAGGCACGCCTGGATGCGGCTATGCAATTTTAAGGAACCTTTCAAGACGTCTTTCACAAACTCCCTTTGATGGATCATCTCTTTTTGGTCCACAAGTGAAAGAAACCCTGACTAGGTGCGAGACTGATGGCAAGACCCTTTCTGCCGCCGGAGTCCGTTTTCTACTCCTTCTAGGCCTTACCCCAAAGGCCAGAAGGGGGAAAGATGTGGTTCCGTAAACAATCCCAAGGGATTTCGCCTGACGCACAGAGTCGGTTCCCGCCAGAGGCAGAGGGGGAACAACAATGGTAGACGCCGCCCTAGAGGCAGAGGGGTCCGCAGAACCAGGGCAATCGAGAAACGTTCTCCGAGAAGCCCTTTCAGCATCCCTGAGGTGTTGCTCGACTGCCCCTCTTCCGAGGCAGTCGGGGGAAGATTGTCACTGTACCCAGAAGCCTGGCTATCCTTGACACAAGACAAATGGGTACAGTCCATCATTTCAAGGTTATTCTATTCCCTTCTTCGCTTTCCAAATCAGTCAAAAATCCCTTCCAGATGTTCCACCGCTCAAAGGGATCTTGCAGCTTTGGAAATTTCAAAACTGCTTGCAAAAAGAGCTATTCAGCCAGTGCCAGCAGACCAACTAGGATCCGGAATCTACTCAAGGTTCTTTTTAGTTCCAAAGAAAACGGGACTGGAGACCAATTTTGGATCTCAGTATCTTGAACAGATCAGTCAAGAAAACAAGATTTCGGATGGTCACGCTGCAATCCATTCTTCCCCTATTGGGAAAAGGAAACTGGATGTGCTCTATAGACCTTCAGGACGCGTACTATCACATAAAAATGAACAGACGCTCCAGAAGATTCCTCCGCTTCAGGCTGGGAACCAGTCATTTTCAATTCAGGGCCCTGCCCTTTGGTCTCACCACTGTCCCCGGTGTTTACCAAATGCATGGCAGTGGTAGCTTCTCACCTGAGACGACAAGGATTCCAGGTGTTTCCATATTTGGACGACTGGCTCCTCACAGCTCCCACCAAGCATCTCCTTCTGATGGCCAGAGATTACACTTTTCGCGTCTGTCAAAGACTGGGTATCTCAATAAATTGCGAAAAGTCTATTTTGTCGCCTTGTCGTACTATTACCTACATAGGCTAAAATTAGATACTGTAAACATGTCTGCAACACTAACGAACCAAAGGATATCAGACATTCAAAATTGGTATCACTACTTCTCAACAACAACAGAGCCAAAGCCAGGTTAGTTCTAAAGGTGTTGGGAATCATGGCAGCGCCATACCCTCCTTCCATTGGCCAGATACCACATGCGGATCCTTCAGTGGATGCTCTTTCTCAATGGTCATACCAGGAACTTCCAATGTCTCACACCATTATGATCACGCAAGCGTGCAAAAAGCATCTCATGTGGTGGATGTCTTCCCCCCAGCTCCTGTTGGGGAGACCATTTGTTCCACCTCCTCCGGTTGCTACTCTGACAACGGATGCCTCCCTGATCGGGTGGGGGGGGGCATTATCAGGGCAGGACAGTCCAGGGCACATGGCAACCAAACGAATGCCACTTGCACATAAATGTTCTGGAGATGAGAGCAGTGCTTTTAGCATTGCAAGCCCTTCAACACTCTCTTCCCTTGGGAACGATTGCAATCCAAACAGACAATATGTCTGTAGTGTGGTACATCAACAAACAAGGCGGAACCAGATCATACCCCCTGTGTCGAGAAGCACTCGGACTGTGGCAATGGGCGATTTCTTCTCAGCGTTTTCTGATAGCAACGCACATCCCCGGGAAGTCCAATCACATTGCGGACAAGTTGAGCAGAGCTATTCTCATGCCTCACGAGTGGTCTCTGAAAGACTCTGTAGTGAGAGAGATTTTTCTCAAGTGGGGTCAGCCTTGCTGCGATCTTTGCTACTGCCCAAAACAGCAAGTGCAGAGAATACTACACTCTATTCCCTTTACCAGGCCAACCCAGCATGGACGCGCTAGTCCAAGTTTGGCCCCGGGGACTTCTGTATGCATTTCCTCCTTTCCCACTGATCTCTCAAGTAATACAGAAAGCTATCGCTCAGAAGGCCTCATTGATCCTCATTGCTCCTTACTGGCCTCGACAAGTGTGGTTCCCCTTTCTGCATCGATTTCTTGTGGAGCGACCGTGGAATCTGGACCTAGTTCCAGATCTTTTGATCCATCAGTCGGGTCAGTTTCATCGCTCCCTCCCTCTCTGAACCTCACTGCTTGGTTCCTCCACTTCCAACCATAGCCAGGCTTCCTCAATTATCTCACTCTGTTAGAGATATTTTGATAGCTTCCCATAAATCTTCCACTCGAAAGATTTATTTGAGTAAGTGGAAACGATTTTCATATTGGGCACAAGGAAAGGACGTAGATCCTTTCACCGCTTCCATCCAACTAGTCCTCGATTTTCTTGCTGAACTCTTCCATGCAGGTTCATCTCCATCTACTCTTAAGGTTCAATTGGCAGCTATTTCTAATTTCCATGTGGGTATTTCTGAATCTGCCCTAATGTCCCACAAACTCTGCAAAGCCTTTTTGAAAGGAGTTTTTCTTCTCAGACCTCCTGTAAGGAATCCTCCTTCTCCTTGGGACCTAAATTTAGTTCTTGCTTCTTTGATTCTTTCCCCTTACGAACCTGCAGCTTCATGTTCCTTAAAGTTATTATCATGGAAAACTCTCTTTCTGGTGGCTATCACATCAGCTAGAAGAATTTCAGAACTTCAAGCACTCAGTTGTCGTTTTCCTTACCTTGTGTTCCATAAGGACAGAGTTTCCTTACGAACTAACCCGTCCTTTTTGGCCTAGGTGGTTCCAACATCAAATCTAAACCAATGCAATGACCTCCCTGTTTTTTCCGGAATATTCAAATAGGTCTGAACAAAAATTACACTGTCTGGATGTTCATCGTCAATTAAGGTACTACTTGGACAGGACGAAACAATTCAGAAAATCTGATCAGCTGTTTGTCTCCTATGCGGAAAGCACAAAGGGACTTCCCGTTTCAAAGGTATCTTTATCCAGATGGCTAACATATCTGCTTACCCTTGTTTATGAGATTAGACACCAAAACTGCCTAATAAGCCTAAAGCCCATTCCACCAGAGCTTTGGCTACTTCTCTAGCCTTCCAAGACAGACTGCCTATTGACACCATTTGTGCAGCGGCTACTTGGGCTACTCCTCACACTTTTATTTCCCATTATAAGTTGGATTTAGCTTCTAGGCATAGAGCTAATTTTGGTTCCACTGTTCTCAGGAGTCTGTTCCGTTAGGCCACCCGGGACAAGGTGCTAGGGGCCCGGTCCCATCCAGCAAGAATGAAGGCGAGATAGACAACTTAACGTATAGAAGTTATGTTCTTACCATAACGTTCCATGTTAGTTGTCTTCTTCTCGCCTTCTTCTTGCGTCCCACCCTCCTTCCCCCTGGCCTGGACAGACCTAGAGGAGTTGTGATCGTGACCTCTCTTTCTACCACCTCTTTCTTAACTATATGCTATTATGCATATTTCTTGTTTCAGGATGTAGGTCACCCTTCTTCTTCCTGTTGTTAGAGGTGGATTCTGTTTTTTACAGTTATACTGTTTCTGTTATAATCTGGGGTTAGTTTACAAACGAGATCTGAGGTAACTATCGCCTAGCATTGTGGGATATAAGGGGAGCCTCGAGCCGGTGGAACCAACTCTCGAGCTTTAGAGTGGCCGAGTCGGAGCCGAGGTCGGCTCCGAACCCATCCAGCAAGAAGAAGGCGAGAAGAAGACAACTAACATGGAACGTTATGGTAAGAACATAACTTCTATTTCATTAATATTGTTGTTAAACCACACCATGAGTAGTATGATGTGTGTGCAGTCTTAGAGATTAGTACGTTTACAGGCTACTTGTTTTCAGAGGCACATTTCATCATTGCAATAATCAGTTCATATTTACTATTTTATCTGCAATTTTCAGATGGTCTTGTTACATTACACACATTGATTTACTTTTTATATTATATTTCTATTAACAATGCATTATTACAAAATATTTCTCATTAACCAAGTTGACTTACAAAACTATGTGGATGAAAACCTGACAGATGGTCTGCCTTGACTCACTAAAAATGCTGAAACATGTCTGACATGCAACATCTATTTTTCCTGCAGGGACCCGTCACCTTCTACAACTAAAAACAGCAGATCATATGTAGAAAAAACATATGTATAAATACAAAGATGTGAAGTCAGTTCAGAACAGAATTTTGCCATTCAACATTTTCTGTGCCAGGAGTTCATTTTTAGGCTTCTGATTCCACTCTCATTAACTGCATGATTATTTATTTAGTGTATTTTTTAAATCAGAATGTTGATGTATTGAATCACTAATATTGCTTTGATGTGCATGGTTTCATGGTGTTTTTAACTGTGTCTTATTGTGTTTGAATTTGATTATATTGCATTATATAGTAATTTCATTGCCTTACTGGACATGCTGTGTGATTATTACCAGTACATATTTTGTGGTTTGAAGAAAGGCAGCCAGATGAAGAGGTTAATGGTAGACTTTCTAACAGATTTTTTTCTTAGTGCAGATATAAAAGGAGATACTGCAGCTTTTGTGAAACAAATGATCATCAACATTGTATGCACCTACCTTCTGTTATCTCTTCTTTTCTTCCGTTTATCTTTCCTGTGCTTTAAACAGGTCTATATCAGAACATCGAAGTATTAAAACTTTGAATATTATGATATCGAACACTATTCGGCGAACGCTAAGAATAGCGAAGCTGCAGAACAGCAAATTCTTTAATCGGGAAAGAATTTGGTTGGTCGTTTCTGTGGCTTCGCTATTCTTAGCACTGTGGTGGAATGTTACGGGTTGGGTTCAGGTAAGTGTGCGATTGTTTGTACGTTAGGGTTAGGGGCTGGTTAAGTGAGTTAGGGTTAGGGCGCAGGTTAGGAGTGTGTACGATAGTGACAGACTTTAGGGTTGGGGCGGTTTAAGTGAGTTAGGGTTAGGGCGCGGGGTATGTGAGTGTACGATAGTGACGCACCTGAGGGTTAGGGTTTGAGTTAAGGTAAGTGGATAGGTAGTAGTGTATGTTTAGTTTAGTGTAGCGTTAGATGTAGGAAGTGTATGTGTGTGGTTGCTGTTTGTGCTTGTGTTGTGTGTATGTGTTTCGGAGCTGCTAATTTTTTCCATGGGGAAAAAATTTGCTGTTCTGAATGTTCAATATTTTCATGTTTAGATGTTTTGGGGACGATGAAATAGCATTCGCTATTTTCATCTTTCGATAACGTGATATAAACGCCTTTAAACCTTCCTTGAATTAAAGCAGTAAGCTGCGGCAGGGGATGGGGCAGAATTCCAATGACCTATCATTGTTTTTGTAAAGATGCCATCTTGATTCCACTACCATATCTTCTTTCTTCAGCTGATTGCCACTTGTAGCCCCATCCATTATTTTTTGTGTTGGGTGACACCTCACCCGTCTTCCTTTTGCAGAGGTAACTATGTGCATATATTGTATTATACCATCCCTTTCCTTCTCCAGGCATTCCATGTTAAAGGCTTCAAGATTTCTTTCATGCTTAACATGCAGACATAAAAAAGATATAAATGAAAGACCTAGGGTCTGCCATGTCCACCAGAGGGCTGCAGCTCCTCCTCACAACCACTATACCATCCTTTTTTCAGTTTGCTCCAGGTTTCCCTGAATCCAACTCCATAGACCTGTGCTTCCCCTCTGTGTCTGGAAAAATGTTCCAAGTTAGCTTTCTGTGAAGTAGTATCTCTCTAAGTCTACCATGAATTGTCCTATTTTGTTTTGTCACCAATGTTTCTTTCTTCCTCTTCTGCTGTTCAGGTTTAATTCCATCCCCTTACTTGTCCTCTGCTGAGGCACTGTGTCCATAACATACCCACCTATTGTCTTTGGTATGTACACAATGGGAATCGGACATTGACACCATTTTTACCATTTTGGTAAAACTTTAACGGCAAGATTTCTGTCATTCTAGTCTCATTTTCTCTGTATTGCTCCTAGAACTGGTTCATAGGTTGGTACTAGGCTATCGGCCCTAGGGCCTATGCAAGCCTAGCCATAACAATTCCCTGGATATTTCTTCCCACAATATTTACTTCTCCAGGCCCCTGTCTAGCAGGGCAGCTGACATGATCCCCGGGGTGAATTTCCTATCTCCCATCCAATCATCAAGGTTCCTTTGAAGAGGGCCAAAGAGGTGTTCTGCTTCATATGTATTAGCAGTCTATTCCAGAGTATGGGGAGTCTCTGGGTCAGGAACCTATCCCTCCAGCATGTTTTGTTCATTGTGATGACAAGGTTTAGATCCCTGGAGCGTATGGCTCTGAGGGATTGAGATTTCTTTAAGTGGAGCATGTCCAACAGCTAAGGGTTTGACATGGCCTTGTATGTTAAGCAGAGATCGCCTCTCAGTAGACGATATGCCACAGAGTATAGTTGGAGTTTTTTTAGACGGTCAGTATATGGCATCTGCTTTAGGCCTGTGATTCTTTTAGTGAGGTATTTCTGTGGCCTTTCAAGCTGTTGCAGATGTCCTGTGAGGTACATACCAAATGGGGCATTGTACTCTATAATGGGTCTAATGAGGGATGAGTACAGTGGGACAATGACCTCCTTTTTTCTGGATGAAAAGCCCTTAGTGATGAGGTGTGCCACATAGGATTTCCTGACTGTTGTGGCAATGTGGTTATTGAAAGTGAGACCACTGTCCACCTGTGTCCCTAAGTCTCTCATCACACTTTCGATGTTTAGTGTCCTGCCACCTATGTGGTAATTCATGGGTACTTTTTTTCCAAAGGGGATAACTATACATTTCTTGGCATTAAGCTTGAGCCCATGGCTCTGGCACCAGGCATCTGTTTCTGTAAGGCCCTTTTGTAGAATATCCACATCATTTGGGGATTCAATAATGGCTCCCAGTTTGCGGTCATCTGCAAACTTTGTTAGCCAGAGTCCCTTAGTGTTGGCCTTTACTTCAGAGAAGTAGACGCCAAACAAGAGTGGTCCCAGGACTGAACCCTGAGGTACTGCACTTGTCACTTGTCTGGAGCTGGATTTGGAGTCGGCTACTTTTACTGTCTGGGTTCTGTCAGTAAGCCAGTTGGCAACCCATAGAGTGACGTAGGGATTTATGCCCATCTTAGTAAGTTTATGTATGATTCCAGAGTGGGGGATGGTGTCAAAGGCCTTGGCGAGGTCCAGATAGGCTGTGTGGACTGCCTTACCCTCGTCCACAGCTCTGGAGACTGATTCGAAGAAGTCAGTCAGATTCAGGAGACAAGATCGGCCCTTCACAAACCCAAACTGGGTGTGGTCTAGTGTTTGAAGGTTGCCAATGTCTTTGTTTATAAGTTCCATGCCCTTGCAAATCAGGCTTGTCAGACTGATGGGACGGTAGTTCCCGGGATCCAAGGTGGATCCTCCCTTGTGGAGCGGGATAACTGTAGCTGTGTGCCACTCAGTGGGCACGAAGCCTGAGGTGAGGCTATGATTAAACATCACACTTAGGTGAGGTGCCAGTTCATTTTGTAGTTCATGTAGTACACAGCCTGGGATGTCATCTGGTCCCATGGATGCTGTATTCTTAGCTTTGGAGAGTGCGGTTTCTACCTGTGTGGCCGTGATTATCAGAATTTGGCAATCTTTTGGTATTGAGATGGGCCCTTTAGGGGGTGAGAGTGGGGTGAAGTTGGCACTAAATCGATCTGCCAGGATATTTGGCAATATCCTTGGGATCAGTATATTTAATGCCATTCTGTTGTAACTCGGAGCAGATCTGAGCATTGCCATTTAGATTCTTGACATAACTATAGAATGCCTTGTGGTTGTCTTTGGAATCTTTGGCAATTTTATTTTCGTAACTAGCTTTTGAGGATTTTATGAGGGATCTCAGCTTCTTACTGAGGCTGGTGAGGGAGTTTTTTGCATCCTGGGATTTTCCTCTTTTTGCAACAGTTTCTTCCTTCTGTTGTATAGCAAGGGACCACCAGATTGGCTTCCTTTTTTTGGAGAAGAGCATCTTGGTTCTATTTGGGATGGCATGATTCATGCACGCGTGGATGTGCTCGTACAGTGCCTTAGTGTAGGATTCTGCAGTCGAACTTCCAGATCCCGTCTGTGTGGGTGTTGTGAAGTTTGTCACTTCTGACTTCAGTAGCTTGAAGTTGGCTTTGGAGAAGTTTTTTAAGGAGGTTTCCTTACTGAGGGGTGGGGGTGGGATGTGGATGTCAAGGGTGATTTGCTGATGGTCAGACCTGACCAATGAGGGGGTGACCACTGGTGTGGAGCATCTACCTCCCATGTTGATAATGACCAGGTCTAGGATATTGGAGCCCCTGGTGGGACAATGGATTAGTTGATCCAGGGCATTGGAATGTATGAATTCCAAGAACCGTTGGGAAAAGGAGTTGGTACCTGAGTAGTTTTCCCAATTAATGGCAGGGTAGTTGAAATCACCCAGTATTAGGGTGTTTGGTTGTATCTTAATATTTTCCAGTATGTTTAGAAAGGTGTAGTGAGAATCTTGGGGCATGGATGGGGATCTGTAGCAAGCTACAATTTGGATTTCAGTCTTACCTAGTGTTAGTTGCACCTGGAGAATTTCAGATGCATTGTGTGTTGGGCAACTAGCCTGGAGGTGTGAATATCCTTGGTGAATATGGACACTCCTCCACCTTTAGTGTTTCGGTCCTGGTTTTGTGGCCGAAGAAGTGTGGTAAGAATTGTAGCCTGGTATTGCAGGGGTGCTCTCTGGAGCCTTGAACCCAGGTCTCAGTTACTGCACAGATATCGATGTTCTCCATTTTTAGGAGTGACTCGAGAGAGTGCATTTTGAGGTTTAGACTTCTAGCATTGAGTAGCATTACCTTCAGATTTTGCCTGCTTCTATTTGTTATGGTGGTGGTTTTATCCTTTGAACCTTGCCTAAAAAAGGCACTATAGGGGTGGCAGGAGCTTTAGCCAGTAACCTGAATCCCAGGAGTGACAGGTGCAGACCATCTCTGGCAAAGCATTGTGGTTTGTCGATCATGTCTTCCCAGGCAGACAAATACTGGATCCCCTTTGAATGACACCAGAAGGTTAGCCAATTGTTGAAGTCAATCATTCTGTCCTTATACTGTGGTATCATTCTTGGCGAAGGCAGGATGCTACTCAGGGCTAGGGTCATACCTGCCTGGGTCACATGATCCAAGAGCTCTCCCATATCTCTTTTCATGTAGTCCAGGGAGGTATGTCTCAAGTCATTCACTCCAGCATGGACAATGACAGAGTCATATTTGTACTTGTTGTGGAGTGACTTGAGTGCATGCGTTATGTGGCGGATCCTGGCACCCGACAGGCAGCTGACTGTAATTTTCTCCTTGTTCAGTCTAGTGAGTGGGACATAAGTGTGCCTGACTATAGTCACCTATGACTAAAGTGTTGGGTACATTGTCTTGCCTTAGGGGCTGTTGTTGGGTGGCACACTGGTGTTGTGAGCTATGTGTCTCTTTGGTTGTGACTGGTGTTTGTTTGCGTTTCGGCTTTGGAGGTCCTTGTTGCTTGGGCAGGTTAATGTTAAGGGCCTCCACATATGTGGGTTTAGTGTTGCTATGTGTGGGTGTTGATGGTGTGGGTTTTGAAGGGCTATAAGTTGCTTAAGCAGGTGTTAACCTTCTCCTCTTGACTGTCTAGCACAATCTTGGCCGGAGAGAGCTTTGCTTCCAGTTTGGCTATGTAAGTGCATCTCTCGCAGGTTGTAGTGTTGGGTGGTAGGAGGAGGGGATTGTCTGTGTACATGAGGCAGTTGCCGCATTACCCCAGTATGCCCAGATTCACCATGTGGACAGGAGAAATCACCGGAAGCTGACCCTTGGACATGCCTGTTTAGGTGCTTTTATGTAAAGTTTAAGAGCTATTTTCCACTACCTTTGCAATGTACTTTGCAGTTATAGACTGTTTAGTGCCTATGATCAATTTCTCCTTATTGACAAGGAGAGCTGAGTGCTTATATCTGTTTCAGGCTTCCTAGTGCTTTCCAGCAGGTTCTAGAGCAAGTGCTAGTCACAGGGGTTCAGATTTTAGTGCTACTACTGAGAAACCAGCTAGTTTTAAGGGAAAATTTGAAGAGCAGACTTTCTGGCACCTGCAATACTTTAACTGTAGCCTTGCAGTGCTGCACAATGTGAAAAATATGCAAACACATGCATTTTTAAGCCAGAAAGTTGAAAGGGATAGAAATCATCCCAAAAGCTAATAAAATTACAATTTCAGAGCTGGAAACCACTCCTCTAGCGTTAGATAGGCAGTACAATGCTCACCAGTCCCACTGGTAGGCAGTAGGACTTCCCTCTACCAATGCAAGGTCTGGATAGCTCTGAGCACAGAAAATAAAGTCCTGAGACAAGCAAAGCTTGGGATATGTACTGGCTAGAAAAGTTGGGAAACGAGCAAGCAAGATAGTATTTTTTTTTTTGTTGAAACAGGCTAAACAATGCAATAATACAGTAAATAAACACAGAAAAGGCTAACACACTTGAGTGTGTAGTCCTAGACATTAAATGCAATTAAAACTACAAAATTAGCAATTTAAAACTTTTTTAAATGAAGCAAGGCAAGTGCACAACTGAAAAACGATTTAAGAGGAAGTAACACAGCAGAATAAGTAGATAGTCTACATATACAGAGAAGTCTATATATATATATATATATATATATATATATATATATATATATATATATCTCTCTATATAATAAATATATATATATATATATATATATATATATATATATATATATATATATATATATATATATATGTGGATCTACCTGACTACATCGACAGTGCACAACACCGACAACAACTTCACCGACACTACATAATCGACAGTTCACAAACACGACACCTCATACACTCGACACATCATAACAACAAACAAAACAAATCCCCTGTCCAAAACCCACACACACAACACAGGCACACCAAAATCCTCACAAACCAACACTAACCGTTACATACACAACTATCTACAACCCTAACCGAAACCCTAACCCTAAGGTCCGTCACTATCGCACACTCACCTAACCCGCGCCCTAACCCTAACTCACTTAACCCACCCCTAACCCAAAAAATATCACTACAGACCCCTATCCCTACAGACCGTCAACATCGCACACTTACCTTACTCGCACCCTTACCTAACCCGCGCCCTAACCCTAACTCACTTATCCCACCCCTATCCCTACAGACCGTCAACATCGCACACTTACCTTACTCGCACCCTAACGGCCGTCACTACCGCATACTTACAAATCCTTTCCCCATGTCCGTGTTCTCAGCATCGGTGTTTTCCTCCGTCGGTCTTCTGACTTGTCGATCTTCTGAGTCGCTGTCGCTGTTGTGAACAGTTGATGTAGTCAGGTAGATCCATATATATATATATATATATATATATATATATATATATATATATATACAGAAAAGGAGCTAAAACACACAAACACTTCGTATGCAGTGCAACCTAGAGCACTTGAGTTGTAGCAATATTAAGGCAATTACAGTTATAATAAATGCTCTGAAATATACTCTATATTTCCAAAATGTTTGAGAAGCACAGTCAGGACACAAGGAGATTCAGGCAAAAAAAAATTTTTTTTTTTTGAAAGGGAAAAAGGAGAAACAGAAGGCCTTATCAAATGTTCTCTCTGTATTAGGTAGGATGAGATAATGACACTAGACTGGGAGGAACTGCAGATGTACTTCAGATGTTGTCTTATCAGTATATTCTGCATTTGGAAGATAAACCTCAGTATCTGTTGTGTCCATTCTGCTACCTGTTTTCCAGCAGCCTGATGGCTTTAACCACTACTCTTTCACACTGTACTGTTTGATCAGCCCAATGATGATTAACCCCCCCCCCCCTGTCATTATTCTCCCCTCCATTCCGTAGGACCAACCTTTAAACGTGTAGCGTTACCTGAGTTCCCACACCAAAGATTATACATTTGTCATTGTATGTATATGTTATTGTACTTGCACTTTTTTCATTACATTCTAGCTGGCACTCGTGCTGCTCCAGGTCTCTCTGGACACTGCCCCCATCTATCAGTGACTATCACACCTGTCTTGGTGTTATCAGTGAATAGCCTGAACTAACTGCTCAGTCCTTACGTGACATATGGCACAAATATGCTAAACATGACTAGTCCATAGATAGAACTGTATACAACCTTGCTGTTTACTAGCTTTTCTGCAGCCCCCCCCCCCCAATCAGCTGCAACCCTCTGCTTTTGATCATTCATCCAGTTTCCTGTCTACCACACATAGTGGCACCATTGCTTTACCTTTTGATTTCCCCATCTGGTTCGTGTAAGGCACAGTGCTGAAGTCTATGCTGATGTGTAGATGCACTACATTCAATGGGATCTCTTTTTCCATCTCACTGGTAGTTCATGACAAAGACCTCTGCTGTGTGAATTCATACTTTTGTGCATCTACAGTAAACAGGCATTCAGTATCTCCAGTAATCAACTCAACAGGAGCTTTCCTAAAATTTTTCCTGGGATGAGACTAAGGTTAGGAAACTGACACTGTCATCCTCCATTTCTGGTACACTGCTTTGATTTGTAATGACAGAATGTAGCATAGAGGTAGTTATTCACCATATACTACTGGCAATGATTAAATTCCCAAGGGAGATAGATGCTTTGGACCCTATGCTATATATCCACAGGATCACTTGAATTCTTTCTCTGCTTCTTCCCTGCTCACTTTTTTCTATTTGTCTGTTTAATATATCTGAGCCATGGATGTTTATATGTGTGAAGTATACTTAAAGCTCTGTAAAATCACATGTTAAGTTGTCTATCTCGCCTTCATTCTTGCTGGATGGGTTCGGAGCCGACCTCGGCTCCGACTCGGCCACTCTAAAGCTCGAGAGTTGGTTCCACCGGCTCGAGGCTCCCCTTATATCCCACAATGCTAGGCGAGAGTTACCTCAGATCTCGTTTGCCGCTACAGCTTCGAGGTTGGTTTTCTACCGGTTCCTGGTAAGTTTTAGCTTTTTCTATAAAAAGTTACTCTTGTTTCCCCTTTTTTTAGTTTAATTATTCCTAAATTAGTGTAGTTCTTTAAACTCTATCCCCGAACCTATTTCTTCCCGTTTCTTGTCAAAAGAACTTTTAGTTCTTCCCTTGGGCCTTAGGCCTTCCCTTCCCTAGGAGTGTTTGTGTAGTACTACTGGTTAGTGTAGTTATGTTTAGTATATTTTACTATAATTGTGTTTTTGACAGGGTATAACTGGTGTGTTTGAGTGTGTGTTTGTGTTCACCAGTTAGGCTATGTCTAAAGAAGCAAAGGTCTCGATTCAAGAAGTGTGATGCGTGCTGTCAGAAAATGTCTCTGACAGACGCTCACACTTCTTGTGTCTATTGTCTGGGGCCTTTGCACCTGCAGGACTCCTGTGCTGTCTGCCATGGCTTCAGCCAGGGTCCTGCAGGAAAGAAAAAACAAGCTCATTTTGAGAGGCTTGTTGGAGCCTGAGGATTCCTGTCTGTCTCAACAGGAAGCCCTCCAAGGCATCGAGGTCTTCGGCTCCGGCTTCTGAGCCGAGACCTCAGGTTGTTCAACCTTTGCCTTTATCGGCTCCGGCTGGAGCCGATAAGACTCAGTCCACAGTTTCTGTGGCTCCTCGGCCCGGCGGAGCCGAGGTTATCGAGGTACCTGTGTCGGCTCCGACAAGACCTTCGGAGCCGACAACCAGAAAGAGGTCTAGGTCACCTTCTCTTGGCTCCGTTCATTCGGCTCCAGGTTCTCCCCTGCTGTCTGAACGGAGCCAAAGGTCTCATTCCTCTAGGTCATCGAGGTTGTCCGATCATGACCTTCAGAGGGTGGTGAGTCGACTACTCAAGTCTGAGGCACTGGCCCAGATGCTTCAGAGCCCGACTCATCAGTCGGTGCCTGTCCCGGTCCATCAACTCCTTCCTCCTTCGACTCTCTTGAGCTCGGAGCCGGGTCGTGTCGGAACCGAGACTGTGGTCACCTCGGGCCGAGACAATTGTCTTCGGCCCGTCGTCGGCTCCGTTTTCTTCCATGGAGGAATCTCGGCGCGGACTTCCCTCGTCGGATCCGAGGGGTGAGTGGCATCGGACCCTTGTCCGACCCCTCTCCTCTCGGCGCTTGGCGCTGGTGAGTTCGGCTCCGACATCGCCTCGAGCCATCACTGTCGGTGCCGAGGAGGGTTCTTAGCTCCTCGGAGCGGGGACCTCTGGCTCTGCCTGACAGGGGTGCTTTCGAGGTCATGCGGAGTGTGTTAGAGCCTGGCTCTACTCCACAGTCGGCTCCGTCAGCCCCTCCTCTATGCTGCCTCAGGGTAAGTCGACTCACTCCCTCATCCCGGACCGCAGAGAGCCAACTCCTCAGGAGCCCCTGTGGGATTTCATCCTCTTCGAGGCCTCTCCTGATTTGGCAGAAGAGCCCCTCGGAAGAGGAAGTGCAAGAGGAAGCACATTGACTCACCTGAGTCTATCACGTCCGACACAGATCTGGATGATTCTGAGGGTTCCCCCCGTTCCCCTTCTGAAGATGTCTCTTTTGCAGACATTCTGGAGATCCTTAAACAGAGGGGAAATTGGCCAGCCCTCAACCCTTCGGAGGACGAATCTGTGTATCTTGAGGCGTTTGGCTCTCGTCCTTCCACCTCCTGGGTGTCCCCCCCCCCCTTCGACCCCCTCATGCAGGTGGTTGCTAAAAAGGCATGGACGGCTCCTGATTCAGTGGACCCCACTCCCAGGAGACCCTCCAAATTCATCACAGCTCCAGCAGACAAGGAATTTTTATCAAAAGGAGTCTCTGTGGATGCTATGGTGGTAGCTGCCGCCACAAAGAAGGAACTGGCTGATCCTTCAGTGCCTGTCCATCCACCTAACAAGGAATCTAGGTCCATGGATAGGTACGGGAAGCGGATGTTCTCCTCAGCGACATTTACTATGCGTTCGCTGAATTACCTGTGCCATTTCACTCGCCTTCAAAGGGACTTGATCAAAGAAGCGAGTGAAATGCTTAAGGACCCTACAGCTCCGGTTTCCAAGAAAATGAACACGCAGCTGGCTATCCTTAATTCTATTTCCAACTCCTCCATGCCTCCTCTTATGCGGCCGATGGAGCGAGCAGAGCCAAGAGGAACAGGGGTAGCCTTACGTAGGCACGCCTGGATGCGGCTATGCAATTTTGGAACCTTTCAAGACGTCTTTCACGAACTCCCCTTTTGATGGATCATCTCTTTGGTCCACAAGTGAAAGAAACCCTGACTAGGTGCGAGACTGATGGCAAGACCCTTTCTGCCGTCGGAGTCCGTTTTCTACTCCTTCTAGGCCTTACCCCAAAGGCCAGAAGGGGAAAGATGTGGTTCCGTAAACAATCCCAAGGGACTTCGCCTGACGACAGAGTCGGTTCCCGCCAGAGGCAGAGGGGAACAACAATGGTAGACGCCGCCCTAGAGGCAGAGGGGTCCGCAGAACCAGGGCAATCGAAACGTTCTCCGATAAGCCCTTTCAGCATCCCTGAGGTGTTGCCCGACTGCCCATCTTCGGAGGCAGTCGGGGAAGATTGTCACTGTACCCAGAAGCCTGGCTATCCTTGACACAAGACAAATGGGTACAGTCCATCATTTCGAAGGCTATTCTATCCCCTTTCTTCGCTTTTCCAAATCAGTCAAAAAATCCCTTCCAGATGTCCCACCCGCTCAAAGGGATATAGCAGCTTTGGAAATTTCAAAACTGCTTGCAAAAGAGCTATTCAGCCAGTGCCAGCAGACCAACTAGGATCCGAATCTACTCAAGGTTCTTTTAGTTCCAAAGAAAACAGGGGACTGGAGACCAATTTTGGATCTCAGTATCTTGAACAGATCGGTCAAGAAAACAAGATTTCGGATGGTCACGCTGCAATCCATTCTTCCCCTATTGGGAAAAGGAAACTGGATGTGCTCTATAGACCTTCAGGATGCGTACTATCACATAAAAATGAACAGACGCTCCAGAAGATTCCTCCGCTTCAGGCTGGGAACCAGTCATTTTCAGTTCAGGGCCCTGCCCTTTGGTCTGACCACTGCCCCGGTGTTTACCAAATGCATGGCAGTGGTAGCTTCTCACCTGAGACGACAAGGATTCCAGGTGTTTCCATATTTGGACGACTGGCTCCTCACAGCTCCCACCAAGCATCTCCTTTTGATGGCCAGAGATTACACTTTTCGCGTCTGTCAAGAACTGGGTATCTCAATAAATTGCGAAAAGTCTGTTTTGTCGCCTTGTCGTACTATTACCTACATAGGCAAATTTAGATACTGTAAACATGTCTGCAACACTAACGAACCAAAGGATATCAGACATTCAAAAATTGGTTTCTCTTCTTCTCAACAACAACAGAGCCAAGGCCAGGTTAGTTCTAAAGGTGTTGGGAATCATGGCAGCGCCATACCTCTCCTCCCATTGGCCAGATACCACATGCGGATCCTTCAGTGGATGCTTTTTCTCAATGGTCATACCAGGAACTTCCAATGTCTCACACCATTATGATCACGCAAGCGTGCAAAAAGCATCTCATGTGGTGGATGTCTTCCCCCCAGCTCCTGTTGGGGAGACCATTTGTCCCACCTCCTCCGGTTGCTACTCTGACAACGGATGCCTCCCTGATGGGGTGGGGGCATTATCAGGGCAGGACAGTCCAGGGCACATGGCAACCAAACGAATGCCACTTGCACATAAATGTTCTGGAGATGAGAGCAGTGCTTTTAGCGTTGCAAGCCCTTCAAGACTCTCTTCCCTTGGGAACGATTGCAATCCAGACAGACAATATGTCTGTAGTGTGGTACATCAACAAACAAGGCGGAACCAGATCATGACTTATGTGACGAGAAGCACTCAGACTGTGGCAATGGGCGATTTCTTCTCAGCGTTTCTGATAGCAACGCACATCCCGGAAGTCCAATCACATTGCGGACAAGTTGAGCAGAGCTATTCTCATGCCTCACGAGTGGTCTCTGAAAGACTCTGTAGTGAGAGAGATATTTCTCAAGTGGGGTCAGCCTTGCTGCGATCTTTTGCTACTCCCCAAAACAGCAAGTGCAGAGAGTACTTCACTCTATTCCCTTTACCAGGCCAACCCAGCAGGGACGCACTTAGTCCAAGTTTGGCCCCGGGACTTCTGTATGCATTTCCTCCTTTCCCACTGATCTCTCAAGTAATACAGAAAGCTATCGCTCAGAAGGCCTCATTGATCCTCATTGCTCCTTACTGGCCTCGACAAGTGTGGTTCCCCTTTCTACATCGATTTCTTTTGAGCGACCGTGGAATCTGGACCTACTTCCAGATCTTTTGATCCATCAGTCGGGTCAGTTTCATCGCTCCTCCCTCTCTGAACCTCACTGCTTGGTTCCTCCACTTCCAACCGTAGCCAGGCTTCCTCAATTATCTCACTCTGTTAGAGATATATTGATAGCTTCCCATAAATCTTCCACTCGAAGATTTATTTGAGTAAGTGGAAACGCTTCTCATATTGGGCACAAGGAAAGGACATAGATCCTTTCACCGCTTCCATCCAACTAGTCCTTGATTTTCTAGCTGAACTCTTCCATGCAGGTTCATCTCCATCTACTCTTAAGGTTCAATTGGCAGCTATTTCTAATTTCCATGTGGGTATTTCTGAATCTGCCCTAATGTCCCACAAACTCTGCAAAGCCTTTTTGAAAGGAGTTTTTCTTCTCAGACCTCCTGTAAGAAATCCTCCTTCTCCTTGGGACCTAAATTTAGTTCTTGCTTCTTTGATTCTCTCCCCTTTCGAACCTGCAGCTTCATGTTCCTTAAAGTTATTATCATGGAAAACTCTCTTTCTGGTGGCTATCACATCAGCTAGAAGAATTTCAGAACTTCAAGCACTCAGTTGTCGTTCTCCTTACCTTGTGTTTCATAAGGACAGAGTTTCCTTACGAACTAACCCGTCCTTTTTGCCTAAGGTGGTTTCAACATCAAATCTAAACCAATGCATTGACCTTCCTGTCTTTTTCCCCGGAGTATTCAAATAGGTCTGAACAAAAATTACACTACCTGGATGTTCATCGTCAATTAAGGTACTACTTGGACAGGACGAAACTATTCAGAAAATCTGATCAGCTGTTTGTCTCCTATGCGGAAAGCAGAAAGGGACTTCCAGTTTCAAAGGTATCTTTATCCAGATGGCTAACATCTCTGATTACCCTTGTTTATGAGATTAGACACCAAAAACTGCCTAATAAACCTAAAGCCCATTCCACCAGAGCTTTGGCTACTTCTCTAGCCTTCCAAGACAGACTGCCTATTGACACCATTTGTGCAGCTACTTGGGCTACTCCTCACACTTTTATTTCCCATTATAAGTTGGATTTAGCTTCTAGACATAGAGCTAATTTTGGTTCCACTGTTCTCAGGAGTCTGTTCCGTTAGGCCACCCGGGACAAGGTGCTAGGACGCGGTCCCATCCAGCAAGAATGAAGGCGAGATAGACAACTTAACATATAGAAGTTATGTTCTTACCATAACGTTCCATGTTAGTTGTCTTCTTCTCCTTCTTCTTAAGGCCCCACCCTCCTTCCCCCTGGCCTAGACAGACCTAGAGGAGTTGTGATCGTGACCTCTCTTTCTACCACCTCTTTCTTAAGACATATGCCTTTGGGCATATTTTCTGGGTCAGGATGTAGGTCACCCTTCTTTCTTCCTGTTGTTAGAGGTGGACTCTGTGTTACAGTTATTCTGTTACTATTATAAGCTGGGGTTAGCTTACAAACGAGATCTGAGGTAACTCTCGCCTAGCATTGTGGGATATAAGGGGAGCCTCGAGCCGGTGGAACCAACTCTCGAGCTTTAGAGTGGCCGAGTCGGAGCCGAGGTCGGCTCCGAACCCATCCAGCAAGAAGAAGGCGAGAAGAAGACAACTAACATGGAACGTTATGGTAAGAACATAACTTCTATTTTATAACCGTATAACTTTCTCAAATAGCAAGGCAAGCCCTCCTTGGAGAGGCCCAGACCTGTTTCAGTGGAGGCCTCAGTAAGTCTGAAAGTGCCGAATTCTTAAAATGTTGGCTATTACTATTTTATTTGAGATCAGGCTAAATACAGAATGATAAGGATCAACAATTATGCAGTCCTAAGTTAAAAATCAGATCTGATGGAGTTTTCAGTCAAGCCTAGAAGAGAGACAGCTGTTTTAACAAGGGATCATTAGTTAGGCATATAAAATATCGCATGATAACAATAAGAATCAATCATAGGAGGGTCTAAATGATTGGGAAGGGAGACTGGAAAAGTAATTTACAAAGGAGCATTGGAAGCTCATATGTATGGCTTCCCAGTATCAGGTTTAAGAATTTTTGTTTGGAAGTGCTTGCATAGGTATTTTATACCCCAAGCAGACTTCAAAATATTTTTTTCCTCAAGTAGACAAGTATAGAGCAGTGCAAAAATTGTGGCATGCTAATTAGTGCATAAGCAGCTGAATTGTATGCTAATCAACCAGTCCAAGATGCCGGAGCTATTCAGCAATCTGTAAAGCAATCGTACGTATTTCATGTAGCCATCTGCCCTGTACTCCATCATAACTTTTGAAATACAGCCACAGGAACTACACAGGAAAGAAAGAATGTTAGGGGCTACTACTGCTGTTCTGCAAGTGTTTGTGCAACAGGCTCAAGTCTATGCTGCTGACGCTGATAGAACTCGTGCAAAGCGGAGAACGGTGTTTAGACCCCATCTAACTTTTCATGGTCTGCATGAAGTGGATATAGAGTGCTACAGAGTGGATAGAGACACATTCCAGGAACTGTGCGACTTCTGTCATCTTCACTTGAGACCGAGGGCAAACAGAGGGGAACCAGTCCCTGTGGAGACCAAGGTATGTGTATCACTTAGAATTTTATCTACAGGAACCTTTCAGAGATCCACAGGGGACATTCTGGGGGTATCACAGGCATCAGTATCGAGGATTCTATACCAATTCCTGAATGCTGTGTTGCAGCATGCCAGGGACTATATGTATTTCCTCCATACCCCACAGGACAGAGCTAGAACTATGCAGGAGTTCTACCCCATAACACACACCCCTGAAATTTTGGGTGCGATAGACTCCACCCATATTGAGATCAAATCACCACCCAGGGAACAAGGAAGGGTCTACATCAACAGAAAGGAGTTCCACTCCCCTAAGTTCCAGGTTGTGTGTAATGTTGGGAGAATCATCATGAATGTTTGTGCTGGCAACCTCAGCAGTTACTACAACACTCATGTTTGCCACACCTCACAGCTGTACCAGAGGATCTGAAGTAGTTTACTTCATTTAGTCTTCAACCTGTGGGATACAGATCCATACCGGATCTGAGCCGGCAACTATACTAGCATCTGCTCTGAGCTCCAAGCTCCTCCCCTTACTCATAATACACCTCCACTACCTTCCACCCTCCCCGATCTCATTTGCCACGAATAGCTTATGCATCATGATCTCTTGAGCTCCAGGTTTTCAAGTGGGTAAAAAATCTTTAGATAGTGTTAGAGTAGGTTCCCCTTTCTCCTCCCCTCGCTTGGTGTTTTGAGTTATAGTTTTTAGGGTATTTAGCTAGTCAAGTAGTTGTGTGGATTCTTTGCCCCCCCCCTCAGTGTTTTTTGTGTGCGAGTGTGGTGAGTGGGTGTTCTCGGAAAGAAAATAACATTTTCCTTTAGTTTTTCTTTCTTCTGGCAGTATGGCCGAGAAGCTATTTTCAAAAGATGCACTTTGTGGCCATAAGCTATCCCTTGTGGATGGCCACACTCTGTGTGTTACGTGCTTGAGCATGGCCCATCTGAGCGTAGACTGCACTGTATGTGTAGGGTTCAACCCTCCCGCCATTAAAGATAGAAAGGCCAAGTTGGCCCTAGAAGGCCTTCTTCCCCATTCGGAGTCTGTTGCCTCGTCTTCAGCTTCGGTCACAGCGGTTGCTGTGGCTGCCTCTCCTTCTTCTCTTCCCCTGGCTTCTCCTCCCTCCCAGGCTGGGACTCGACCTCCAGTGCAAAAACCTGTGAAAGTGGAGCGGAAAAGCGGCAGAGGCAAGGAGAGAGAGTCGAAGGCGAGGGAAAAGCACAAGATGCCTCCGGACCTCTCTTCACCATTAAAAACTTTACGGATTTGTAGCGTCCCTCGGCTCCAATCTTCGGGGATCTCCCCGGAGCCAGAGGAGACATGCTCAGCTTCTAGGGCCTCGGTGCCCTGACCTGCGCGGTCTGAGTGCATGGCCTTCTCGAGGTCCACCTGGTCTTTGTCTGAGGTCGATATGGATAAAATGATTAGGTTCATCCATACTCAGATCCAGAGGGGGATCTTGTCAGCCCCCTCTCCCTCAGGAGGGGGGAGCTTGCTTCCTTTTTTTTACACCGATTTCTCCTTCTCCGATCCGTCCTCAGGGTTCGGAGTATTCGGATCCGAGGATGGCCTTAGGGGGTCGGCGCCGACAGTACCTGCTTCCTCGACACCAACAGCTGCCTGGAGTGTGTCGAATCCAACCAGCTCAGATCTGAGCCACTTTTGGAGCCAGAGCTGGGGTGTCAGATCTGAGACAGTAGAACTTTTTTCATCAGCTCCGCCTTTGTTGGGCCAAGTTCCCACCGAGCTCCATCCTCTTCGGGCCCGGCTCCGATTCTGTCGTCGAACCAGGGGAGACCAGCCTCTTTACTGGTTTCTCTAGAGGTTCACTCTCCTTCGGCATTCAACATGGTAGAAAGGGTTCTCTCCTCTGGGTCTGGACTCCTGACTGCCCCCTCAGACTCCACCCAGACCCCCTCGGCTCTTTCTACGTTCCCCTATATTTTATCAGAGGGACAGCCCATGCTCGAGGGGCCCCAGACGGTTCCCCCTGAGGAACAATTGGCTTGCGAATTTCCCCCGGAGAGCCCCACTGTTGAGGTGCCTCGCAAGCATACGTGCAAGAGGAGGCACTTGGACTCCCCCGAGTCCCTCGCCAAGGATACGGGCTTGAATGATGGAGAAGGTTCCCCTTGGTCACCTGCTGAGGATGTCTCCTTTGGAGACCTCATGGAAATCCTGCACCAACGGGGAGTTTGGTCTGCCCCCAAACCTTCTTCTGATGAGTCTGTGTCCCTGGAGGCTTTTGGCATGGGCCCATCTACTTCCTGGGTGTCCCCTCCCGCGGATCCTTTGGTGGATCTGGTCATCTCATGGGCATGGAAGGAGCTGGATACCAGGGAACCAATTCCAAAAAGACCCAAGAAAATTTTAAGTGCCCCCACAGACAGGCCAGCTTGGAACAAGGGCCCCCCGTAGATGCTGTGGTGGTAGCAGTAGCCACAAAGAAGGAACTTGCCCAGGAGAGTTCCTCGGTTCATCCTTCTGATCGAGAGTCACGGATGATGGACCGCCTAGGGAAATGGGTTTATGCTTCAGCTACCTTTTCAGTTAGGGAGCTGAACTACCTGGCATGTCACCGGACACCAATGCGACCTGGTAAAGGAGCTGGAGGAGTCTCCCCCTAAGTCCAGGGCCTCTTTCTCCACAAGGACGGCCACTTTGAAAGCAACACATCCATGTGACTTCTTTCACATGCTACGGAAGGAGCGACTAGGGTGGCTGGGTCCGGCGTGTCCATGCGGCGCAATGCCTGGCTCAGATTATGTCAATTTTTGGAACCTTTCAAGGCGTCCTTTGCCAATGCCCCTTATGACAGCTCTACTGTCTTTGGTAAGACCATCAGAGAGACATTAGTCCAGAGTGAGAAGGACGGGAAGACACTGTCTTTCGTCGGGATCCACTTCTTGAACCCTCAAAGGTCCTTTTCTCGGAACCAGAGAGGGCAAAAGAAGATGTGGTACCAGAAGTCGCAGTATTCCCGGGACACTCAGAGCTCTTCTTCCCCCAGAGGCAGAGGGGGACAGAATGGACACCAGCCCAGAGGCAGAGGGGGTCCAAAGAATTTTGGGTATCGAGAACCTTTCTCGGACAGACCTAGGCATTTGTCTTTGCACCTAGCGGTATGGGACTCCATAACATCAGACTGCTGGGTGCTTCAGATCATATCCAGAGGATACTCTATCCCCTTTGTGGGTCCCCCCAAATCTCCCAGACATCTTATGGACGTACCACCCACGCAAAGGGAGGCAGCAGTTCAGGAAAGTTCCAAAAAAAATGAGCCATCAAAACTGTCCCCCAAGATCAGTCCGGATCGGGCTTCTACTCCAGGTTTTTTTTGGTGCCAAAGAAAACTGGGGACTTAAGGCCTATTCTGGACCTTTCTACCTTGAATCTCTCAGTTGCCAAAGAGAAGTTCCGGATGGTCACACTACAGTCCATCATGCCGTACCTGCAAGAGAGCAACTGGATGTGCTCGTTAGACCTCCTGGATGCTTACTATCATATAAAGATGCACAGGAGCTCCAGGAGGCTCCTCTGCTTCTGGCTAGGAGTCAGTCATTATCAGTTTCGAGCCCTACCCTTTGGTCTCAACACAGCACCCAGGGTGTTTACCAAAGTGATGGCGGTGGTAGCGGCTCACCTGAGGCTTCAGGGGATTCAGGTCTATCTGTACCTGGAGGATTGGCTCTTCACTGCTCCCACCAGGCGTCTACTCTCCCAAACCAAGGATTATTTCCTGTTTCTTGCCCTGTGTTTGGGGTTCACAATCAACGCATCCAAATCACTCCTAGATCATGTACAGGTGATAGACTACATTGGTGCCAGGATAGATACTCTACAGTACAAAATCTTCCTGACCGCGGAGAGAGTACAAAACCTGAGGATACATGTCTCCCTGATCTACCACTCTCATCTCCCAACAGCGGAATCGGTGTTGAGGGCCTTAGGCTCTGTCAGAGACCATAACTCTTCTCCCATGTGCCCGGTTACCCACAAGAATTCTACAGTGGACTCTAGCTGTACAATGGTCCCTGTTGGAACTGCCATTGGCATCACCAATTCAACTCAGTCGAGTCTGTTGGTCATCCCTCATATGGTGGATGTGTACTCTGGACATTTTAGAGGGACGACCCTTTGTTCCAGCCCCGGCCCAAGCCACAATGACCATGGATGCCTCCCAACTCAGGTGGGGGGGGCATTGTTTGGGCAGGACAATCTAAGCCTGTGGTCCGCTGTAGAGACCAGCTTGCACATAAATGCCCTACAGATGAGGGTGGTCCTTCTAGCATTGCAGGCCCTTTATGCTTTTCTTCCTCTGGGAATGATTGCAATTCAGTCAGACAACATGTCAGTGGTATGGTACATCAACAAACAGGGAGGGACCAGATCTTACCCCCTTTGTCGCAAGGCCATGAGAATGTGGGAATGGGTGATCTCCAATGGTCACTTTCTCATCGCAATGCACATTCTGGGATGGTCGAACATCCTAGCGGACAGCTAAGTCAGACTATTCTGACACTTTACGAGTGGTCTCTTTCAGTAGTGGAACAAATCTTCTGCGAGTGGGGTCAACCTTGCTGTGATCTCTTCAAATCTCCTTCAAATGCAAAGTGCAGTGAGTTTTTCACTCTGTACCCCCTGCCGGGGGAGTTCCCCAGAGATGCTCTAGTTCATGCTTGGCCTCCCGGTCTTCTGTATGCTTACCCACCAGTACCTCTTACTCCGAGGTTTCTACAGAAAGCTCATCGACTGGGGAGCAAAGTGATCCTCATTGCCCCGTTTTGGCCTCACCAGGTATGGTTTCCCTTCCTTTGATCTCACCTTCTGGCTCCACCTTAGATCCTGGATCCCATTCAGGATCTGATTTCACACCCTTTGGGGGTGCCTCATCCGAATCTGGACAATCTGAAGCCCACAGCTTGGGAATCAGTTCCCATGATTGCTAGGACTCCTGGTCTATCTTCCTCAGTTAGATCTGTTTTGGTGGCTGCTCATAAATTCGACCAGGAAGGTTTATCACAGCAAGTGGAAACGTTTTTCCTTTTGGGCCCTCTCAAAGGTGTTTAGACTCCTTCACGGCTCTTATTTCCACCATTCTTGACTTTCTAGCTGATATTTTTTCAACACTGAGCTAGTTCTTCTACTGTCAAGGTTCCGTTGGCTGCCATCTCTCATTTTCATGTGGGCGAGAATTCTGCCTCTTCCTTCAGACTATGCAAAGCCCCAGTCAAATATCCTGTTCCCCCATGGGACCTTACTATGGTTCTTCAAGCTTTGGTCGCTCCACTTTTCGAGCCTGCTGCAACAGCAGATATGAAATATTTATCTTGGAAAACAGCTTTTGTGGTGGCTATTACCTCTGCCAAAAGGGTTTCAGATTTACAGGCCTTTTCCATCAAAGTTCCTTACATGATCTTTCAAAAAGACAGGGTTTCCCTTCAAACCAGTCCATCCTTTCTTCCTAAGGTAACATCATCAGTCAGTATTAATCAGTCCATCAATTTGTCTGTGTTTTTTCCAAATTTTTCTAACAAGATGGAATACAAATTCCACCTGTTGGATGTTCATAGACAGTTACTATTGTAGTTACACAGGACAAAAAAATTTCTGTAAATCTGATCAATTGTTTGTATCCTTTTACAAACCCCTTTTTGGGGAAACTTATCTCCAAGGTCACTATTGCCAGATGGAATTCTTCATGCATCCTTCAGGTCTATAAGGACAGAGGCATGTCTCCTCCAGGTCAGGTGAAAGCTCATTCCACTAGGTCCATGGCTGTGTCTGCGGCCTTTTGGTCTAGTATGTCTTTGGATGATATTTGTTCTGCAGCTACTTGGTCCTCATCTCATACATTTATTTCTCATTACAAATTGGATTTGACTTCCAGAAGGAGAGCATCCTTTGGTTCCGTGGTGCTCCAAAATATCCTTCCATGAGGGCCTCCCAGGAGTTTAGTAGCTGGGGACTCTGTCCCACAGGTTGAAGACCAAATGAAGTAAACTACTTCAGATAAAGAAGTTATGTACTCACCATAACGTTCCATCTGAGCAGTTCTGCTTCATTTGTCTACAACCGTCCTTCCCTCCTTCCCACGGACCTTAGCATATGAACAGCCTATGGGCTGCAGTTATAGGTCACAAGTATTTTTTCAGGTCAGGTTATCAGTATAAGGTTCAGCAAACTCAATCTGGGGGTTGGAAGGTAGTGGAGGTGTATTATGGGTAAGGGGAGGAGCTTCGAGCTCAGAGCAGATGCTAGTAAAGTTGCCGGCTTGGATCTGATATGGATCCGTATCCCACAGGTTGAAGACAAATTAAGTAGACCTACTCAGATGGAATGTTATGGTGAGTATATAACTTCTTTTTTCTAGGTGTGACATCCCACAAGGCCATTTACTTGGGGGATGCATTGGAACCAAGGCTGATGACATCCATCAGAAATGCACAAACACCCCAAGGAGGAATGCTTTAATGAGGCAGTCGCTCAAACATGAAACATCATAGAGCTTGAAGTCATGGTTTCAGTGACTAGACACATCTGGGCGGAGGGCTTGCAATACAATCCCAGTACATGTGCTGAAATTATTATAGTCTGTGCTATCATTTACAGTATCATCCTGCAAAAAACAGCTGCAGCAGGAACACCAAGGGGTAGGAGCACACATTCTACCACTACTGGCAGGGTCACTACATCCACATGCAGGTAAAGAATCGGAGGGGAACCCTCAGCTGCTGTGGATGTAAGTAGACTTAGGCTTGCATAATATGTCCTTGCCCTGGTCAGGAGGCAATGTATAGCACATACGCTGACCACTTAAGGGGTACAACCTTAATCCTAGTTACATACATAGAGTACAGTTGATGCCAGGCAGTGTTCACAACATTTAGTTCCCCATGTAATGGCTGTGTACTGCTAGCATCAGACAGAGTCATCCCTGAATAACCACATTTGTAACGGAGAGGCAGTCAAGGTAAGTGTGGAACCTGAAATAGAAAACAAATGTGCAATGACATGAATTAATGGCAGATACCTGCATAACTGGTACTACAAGTACCAAAGGAGAAAGTATGTGATTTGTCCAACAATGCCATCAATATCTGGTGTGACTAACATCTATAATATATACTTATGCAGTCTACCAAATAGTCTGCCCCATGGAACTAAAATACCACTTTAGAAAATGCATTCCAAAGTCTACTTATCCCTACATTTTTACAAATGGAGCAGTAGGTATAACTGAAAATGGTCTCCTCACCTTCAAGTTCCCTAGCTAGATGCTTACCTTTTTATAGTGTAGGACCAGGCCTCTGAGCACTCTGAAGAGGCAAATGATGTGTGAACTCATTAACTCATTAGAATTGCTGAATACCAAACTTTTGACTTTGTGCAGCAGATGTAAACTTAGTGTAGCCTCTATATCATTGTTAGGTGCTAATGGTTTGCAACTGTGAATGATTAATCTGACTGAAGCAAAACATAGTGATTTACAGACATCCTTCGCTGAAGTGGGTATGTCAATAAGGATACACTTACAAAGTGAGGAACTAACTGCAGTGAGCTCTTAAACAAAACCAAACATCCCACTTTGTATATTTCTTTGGCATAATAGCACAGTTTCCTGCCTTTGTTGAAAACTGTTGCTCAGTCATGTAGTTCTCTCACACGTTGAAAGAAAAATATGATAATATGCACTAGATTGCATGCCTGATAGTAAAGCAGAGATAAGGAAATAATTCCCAGAATGCAAAGAGAAGACAAAGCTGCAGTTTTGCAAACCTATTCATACATATTGTATGATCACTTATTCAACTAAACATGTTATCTACACATGTAAAATCAACGGAGAATATCCAAATGTATGTATGGACTATTTAATACTGGATATGAAATGTGATTTGCTTTTATGCACATTTGATTGGTATTAAAAAGCTGTGTTTGTGGCAGAGAGAGAACCCACTACAACTATGTTGTGTAAGTGCATTAGTCTGATGGTTCAAATCCAGAGTTGTCTAATAATCTAACTTTTATTTCCTGTTATTTTTTTCTTTTACCATGGTTCACTGCTTAAGGAAAAAGTGAAAATTTTAATTTCAGTTACCATATAAAGCGCAGACATGCTTAGCGGCATTGGGTGGTGGTTAGCACCATGGATGGTACTAACTGCAGACATTCCACATTAGCCGACTGCCGATGTGGCACAAGATGTAAACACGGTGAGCTAAAAAAGAGAGAACAGAGGCAAAGCAGGATTAGAGTCCCACAGTAGCAATTTTTAGCGAGTGGGATCATTACAAGTACTTAAACAAGTAATATGTGTTCACTGTTGGCTTTTCCATTGGTGCATTGCCTACCTGAATGCCAACACAGTTAATTGCTGAAGGAAAAAAGTGAAAAATTTAATTTGGTGCATCTTCCTCCATGCAAACAGGCTCAGTGGCGATACACAGCCGTCGGCACTCTCCACAGTACTGAGTGGAGAAAATACACCTGTTGCCTACCTTTCTCTGTGGCACTAGGTGTTTAGTAAGGATGTCACACTGTCATTGCTCCCAAAACTTCGTAAAGGTAATTGCTCCCAAAACTTTGACTATAAAGGTAATATTACACACCAATAACTATGTATAGTAGTGATTGAAAGGTATCATTACTGCTTTCATACACATACTTTTGTTATGTGTACAGGCTCATTAATGACTGATATATGAACCCCAGTTGATTATGTATGTATGGTGGATATAAAAAGTTTACACACCCCTGTTAAATTGCCAGTTTTTTGTGATGTAAAAAAAAATGAGACCACAATAAATCATTTCAAAACTTTTCCCACCTTTAATTTAACTATAACCTGTACAATTCAATTGAAAAACAAAAATCTGTTAGGGGAAAAATATAAAAATAAAAAAAGTACAATATGCAAGTTACATAAGGCATTCAGTCTTCTTGGGTAGGAGTCTATCAGCAGGGCACATCTTGACTTGGCAATATTGCCCAGTCTTCCTTGCAAAAGTGCTCCAAATCTGTCAAATTGCGAGGGCATCTCTTGTGCACAGCCCTCTTCAGGTCACCTTACAGATTTTCTATTGGATTTAGGTCTGGGCTCTGGCTGGGCCATTCCAAAACTTTCATTTTCTTCTGGTGAAGCCATTTTTTTGTTGATTTGGATGTATGCTTGAGGTCATTGTCGTATTGAAAGGTGAAATTCTTCTTCATCTTCTGCTTTCTAGCAGACACCTAAAGGTTTTGGGCCAAAAATGACTGGTACTTGAAACTGTTCATAGTTTTCTTCACCTTGACTAAAGCCCCACTTCCAGCTGAAGAAAAGCAACCCCAAAGCATGATACTGCCACTACCATGCTTCACCATGGGGATGGTGTTCTTTTGGTGATGCGAAGTGTTGTTTTGGAATTGTGGCCAAAAAGTTCAACCGTGGTCTCATCAGACCAGAACACTTTTTCCCACATGCTTTTGGAAGACAATGTATTATTGTGCAAATTTTATCTGTGTTTTTCTGTAGAAAAGGGCTTTCTTCGGTGATGATGCTGTTGTTTTTTGGCGCCTAAACGCACTTTTGGAATTGTAAAAAAGTTTGTTCAACCGTGTCCCTGTGATCTTGAGGTTGTGAGTTTAAGCCAGCATTACCCTTTTTTGGATTTTTGGAATTGTGGCCAAAAAGTTCAACCGTGGTCTCATCAGACCATAACACTTTTTCCCACATGCTTTTGGAAGACTATGTATTATTGTGCAAATTTTATCTGGGCCTGGATGTTTCTCTGTGTAAGAAAAGGCTTCTGTCTTGCAACCCTACCCCATAGCCCAGACATGTGGAGAATACGGGAGATTGTTGTCACATGTAGTGCACAACCAATACTTGCCAGAAATTCCTGCAGCTCCTTCAGTGTTGCTATAGGTCTCTTGGCAGCCTCCCTAACCAGATTTAATCTCTCCATCACTTTTGGAGGGACATCCAGTTCTTTGCAATGTCAGTGTTGTCCCATATTTTCTCCACTTTTTGATGACTGTCTTCACTGTGTTCTATGGTATATCCAATGCTGTGGAAATTTTTTGTACCCTTCTCCTGACTGATACCTTTCAACAATGAGATCCCTTTGATCCTTTGTAAGCTGTCTGTGAACCATAACTTTTGCTGTAGCAGGCAACTGAGTAAATGTCATAAAAATCCTGCTAGGACAGCTGAGCTTTATTTGTGGTTAATCAGTGTCTCTTTAATTGATGGCAGGTGTGTACCTAAGAAGACTAAACACTGTAATTAAATCAAAAGGTGCTTCAACAAAGTATTAGTTAAGGGTGTGCACACTTATGCAATCAGTTTTTGCACTTTTTTTATTTTTTGTATTTTTTCCTCTAACAGATTTGTTTGTTTTTCAATTGAACTGTACAGGTATTAGGTCACATTAAAGGTGGAAAAAGTTTTGAAATGATTTATTGTGGTCTCATTTTTTATATCCCAAAAACCTGGCATTTTAACACGGGTGTGTAAACGTTTAATATCTACTGTAGCTGGTTTAGCATGACAGTGATGATTATGTAATAAAACATGCAGTTGCATATCTCTGATGGACACAATAGTTTACTGAGAATCATCTACACACCTCCCATAACCCAATTATAACTTCAAACCAGAATGTATTGTGAAGTATATATCACGACTCTAAACTCTATTATTAAAGTCATGCAAGTCTATCCTTTTCCAATATATTGTCAGGCATTAGTGCTGCATGAGCCATGACCTTTTAATGTCACACACATACGTGCCTGACTGAAGTATAGCAACAGTCACTCTTTAAGCTATATATCTTTAATGACCCTAGTTGACAAACACTGTTACATGACTCCACAGCAATTTCAAACAACCCTCCCATCATTCTAGCACATACTGATGATGTCATCCTGTATAAACTGCACCCTGACACTGTTTAAAGTCAGACTTGGGTTGTAGCATTAGCATTAATTGCTGTGTTTTCCAGCTTGTGTAACTAGATAGACAGGGATTCTAATCTCACAGCAGTCAACGTGTGTGTGTGTGTGTGTGTGTGTGTGTGTGTGAGACTTCTTTCAATTATCAATCTGGAGACAATTTTACACCAGGATGCGAGTCCTCCGCTCTGTTACTCACTCCTCCCAACATCATCTTCTCAGCATACACTGATGATGTCATTCTCTGACAGAGTGTAAGTTAGACTTCTGTGGTGATGCTAGTCTTATGTTGTATGAAATCCAACTTGTACACCTAAACGGGTATGGTGTTTGAATCTGACCTCAGTCAACTGGTATGTGTGTTTGTGTGTGTGTGAGCTGGTGGTATATTACTGTCATTGTATGATGTTTTGAATCAGTTCTTATTTGACTTCCACTCAGGATAAACTTTTGCATAGCCCCCAAATCCAAAATCCCCTGTTTCCTTCTGTCCACATAACATCCTTTCTGTGGAACACTGAGGATGTCATCATTGCAAAGCTGCATACACATATTGTGAAGCAGAGCCCCTCCCTGACCCTCTACAGGCCATCTCCAGACCACTGGATGCCTAATTGATAATTCACTTATAGGATGGTGTCTATGTCCCATGTGGACTGAGGCAGCCTGTAATAAAATCAAGCACATACACAGATACCCCTACTATCTTCCCTTACCTAGAGGTAGTGATTTGGGTTAAATGGGATAATAATGTCTAAGCTTGGATGAGCTATTAGCCTGGTAATCTCCTATGAACATTGCACATGCTGATGATGTTGTCACCCATATGTGCTATGTTAATGTGTGGATGTACTGTAGTCCTACAGCAGTATATTCCAATCTGGGATTTGAGTTACTGTATTGATGCCTTCTGCTGCCATTTGGTTATATGTTCCTTCCATAACAGCTGTAGAATACCCATTGTGAGGAATGAGGGCATGGGATGATGCTATGTATATTTTTGTCTTACTGAGGCATGTGTTCTGATGGGCGAGTATATCCACATTCTACACAGTTCTCATTCAACAAATGCAGTGACAGCTGCAGTATGGCAGAGGTGTGCATGTGCATACCTAACATCTGGAAATGTCTGACATACAGCAATATTGTGTCATAATGATTACATGGGCATACATGCCTGGGTTCAACAACATGTTGCAATACTATTTTATATACACAAATATATTACATTTTGAGATTCACTTGCAGCCTTGGCAATTTCATTGTGTGCACTGTTGTGTTGCTGTTCACAAGGGTTATACAGGTGTTCTCCAGCAGCATTGTGTGACTGTCCGCATTTGTCTCATTAACCATTCTTTATAAACTGCATACATCTCATTTTTAATGTGTCCATATATGGTGTCGGTGCACTCGCCTACAAATTTCCACTGATAAACATATTGGCATATAATGTACAAATGATGTAATGACATGAAATAGGTAGAGTTGTATGACTGTGTTAACAGTTCCACTGTCTTGCATGTGATTCATAACCAAGGTTTAATCTGAAGGTGATGTACAGCTTGACGTTCAGTTGTATCATAGGTACAGCTATAGTGTGAATGTGCTGCATGACAGATGTACCACTACATCACATCAGTATTACCACTTAATAGTTTGCATGAACACATATAGATGCAAATTAGGATTTTTATGTCAGTATAACATTTTCATTGGCAGTGTCAGGGGATCAGTGATCATGTGGCATATGTGTTGAGGTTTGACATATACATATAGAGTGTGCTTCAAGTGTTGTTTGGTATGTGTACAATATTACAGTGACAGCTTCCTCAACCATTGACACTTGACTTTGCACTGCTGTAATTTCTATGCACATGGGCATACTTGATGCTTTGCCATCAGTCTCACATACTGATGTACCATTCATTACCATGGATTGCCTCTTAATTCACACATACATTGCAGATGCTTCAGACAGTGCAGGGAATCCAGTCATTTGTATGTGTTGTTATCCATATGGCCAATACCAACATCAGGCAGAGATGCTTTAGTCAAGTGTATCACATTTGGCACAGTGAGCTCCCGCTTCTGGTAGACCATACAGAACTGTTATGTGGGCTGCATACTCATTAGAATTTGAGAGTGTAGACTTCCTTTCAAGGTGTTCTACTAGATAAATGTGTGCTACGTTATTCTGTGTTGCACCCAGTAAATGCACAGCTTAGTGAAACACTGATGACAGATTTGCCTTCCGGGGGGGTGTGGCTTATGTGTCATGCAGATCTCTCAACTTGTCAGGATTAACATTGATTTAAACTCCAGGTTTAATACTATCCTCCTTAACCCCCTATAAAAAGTGGTCACGTTTGGGGAAGGGGTGGCGAATTCCCCTTGTAAAATACTGACAGTCATTACAATTGTACATGGCTGTTACTGCAGAACATGTATAATAAGTTACAGTCACATATTCTGTCAATGCCGCAGATTAATGGTCATAATATTTTAAAAGTGCCATGATTGTGCCTGTTTCTTTCTACATTTGTCCAGGAGCCTGTTGCTGTGCGTCCCTAACTGGCTGAGCGCTATAGTGACATGTCAGTCATATTCAAACCAGTCATTTTGTAGATCTTCTGAGTATGCACATACCCCCTATTGTGTATAACGTCCTTGCTAAGTGCCCTCTCCAGTGAACATGTCGGTGATGTTTATATCGCAACCATTCACCTCCACTGTCATGTAACCTTGAGTGACAGTCACATATATATACTATCGTGTGTTTATATTGTAATACATTTGTTTAGGAGGTGTAAACAGCAATACATACTGTGGTGTCTACATATTTGCATAATGTTATGCTACTGACTTGGAAGTGTACATACACTAATATATCTCATCTTGGGGACATTTCCTTATTTATCATGCTTTCTTTCTCTTTATTCATTCCTGCCATTCATATCTGTGCACATTTTCATCAACACACTTTCTCTGCCCAGTGTACCTTTTCTTGTAGTTGCCCTTGCCCATCCATTATTTTGTTCTGCAAATTATTTTATCGTACTTTGCACTCAGTGCACTTTTCTTTACTGCAGTTATTGCAGTGTTTAAAAGCCCTAGTAGTTATTGTGGCTGTTTGCACTATCTCGCGGAGCAGGTTTGCCCACAGGCAAACTTGAATGCTGCTTCTTTCTGTGCTTGTGTTGCTCGGCATGATTTCCTGCCACAAAACCTTGCTTGTATTCATGTAAGAGTGATGAGCAGTATGAGTATGCGATTAGCACTGCTGTTCATCGCACTAACACGTAAACTACATGTAGGCTTCTCGTGAAGCCTACACAAAGTTTATTGAATCCCCTGGAATGATCAGGAGGATGAGTCAGGTTTAAGAGAAGGCAGGAATTGAGCAATTGTGGAGTGAATGACAGTTGTTATAAAGAAAGAAAACATATATATATATATATATATATATATATATATATATATATATATAAAAAACGTATAATGCATGAAAAAATGTTAATGTTTGTTTTCTGTTAACATATTTGTGCATATGTCTTAAGTGATGATTTAATAAAGGTGTTTTTTTAAAAAAAAACAATGACTGTGCTATTTTCATTGCAAATCAATAATACAAGATTAATGTATTTAAACAAATATTAGCTATTTCATATGTGAATGCATGTTGAAAGGAAGAGATGGTCTGCTTCTGGAATGTGCAGCATGTAAAAATGGTTTTCATGGAAACCTTATGGTTCATTATAGCAAAATTTCATTGAACAACACATTGCCCTGAAGAAATTTTAAAGGTCTATATTGTCCCTTATCCCTTATGTTGTGTGGCTTGAAGTTCATTTATGTAATATGGGGAGAGATGCAGCCCTTAAGACAATCGGGGCAGAAGTTTTAATGAGCTGTAAATGGAATCAGACTGAAGGCCCAATAACTCTCCCTGTTGATTATAAATGTCATGCTATTTACCCAGTTATCTTATTTTTAATATTGTAAATGCTGTGCTGTTTACCCAGTTAATTTGTTCTTTTTAAGCTTTTTTCCAAATTATTTTTTATTTATATAAAAAGAATCAGTTAATATCACAATATATAAAAAAGCAAACAATTAAAAAAAACAACAAAACAGCTATTTACAATGGTGCTACTATATAAATAATATATTAGAAGCATACTATGAGTTAGCTAATAATCCAAATGGAGAACTGTCATTTATTTAAAAGTTTTTTTAAACTCTTCCATGTGTTGTATGAGGAAGTTACCCTCAAGAGTCCTCGACTTAATGGTCATGAGTTTCAGATGACAAACTTCTTTCAAGATATTAGAGAGCTTGTTAAAAGAGGGAGCATAATCATTTTTCCAAATTTTTATTACTTTTCTTGTAGCAGTTAGTATGCTTCATAAAATGTGATATTTCATTTTCCCAGCACACTTAAGAATTGGAGTATTTAACAAAACAAAGTTTTAGTTAAAGAAAACGTATCAGAGAAAAGAGACAGCACATTCATTTTGTCCCAATATGTTTTGAGTACGTCACAATCAAAAAACATGTGATGCCAATCAGCTTTAATGTCTAACTTGCATCTCCAACATGCAGTTCTAGTATTGAACATTACTTAAATTCTATGTGCTATAAAAAGATGTATGCAAAAATCTCCATGAAAATAATTTCCACTTAGGTGAACTTTTGTTTTCTTAGTTGAAAACAAAATAATGTTCTTTATTTTCATTATTAGGAGATGTTCTTCATGTTTCACTGTTGCAGTCATCACACTTGGGTTATCCTGCCAGGGGGAGCCCTCAGTCAGCCCGAATACCAGAGGCTTAGTATTTCTGCGTCGGTTGCTGTCACTCCAGGACTGACATCAGGTCATCAGTGGTATAAAATCAGGCAGCCAACACCATTACATCAGTCTTTCTTGCCAAGGACCCTGAAGCAGAAGCAGTTCGCATGAATGCCGGTCGGCCGCTACCTGAGTTTTCATTTCAGAATTGAAGTTGAAGTTTTCTGAAGCTAAGTACCCCTTTGGGGATCCTTTTTACTTGCTCTAACCGATGTCAGAAAAAGTTAACAATTGTCTCGCCTTTGGAAAGCAAATATCACACAGAAAATTCCATTCTTACTGCATCATCTGTTTAGGCCCAGACCACGACGTCCCTCGCTGTCGGTTTTGTGCTTTGTTCAGCGCCAGAATTATACATCATCGGGCCCTTATTGTAGCTAAATATTTTCACTCTCTATGTCCGTATTCCGAAATGGCCTCGGTAAGCCATCCGACTACCGATCTTCCAAAACAACGTAAGGATAAAGACAGAGACAGACCGCACAGGTCCAAAACTGCTGACAATGCTTCTGTTAAGCTAGACGCCAGTTCATAGTCCTCAGTGAGGTGCTTTCGCAGCCCCTGATGCCCGCTTCTCTGGATTCGCAGTCACTACTGAGACCCATTCGGAGTCCGGTATGCACAAGACTCTTCTTTGACTAAGGATCCTGCGGATGTCTCTACATTGGATGGGTCTGGAGCCGCTGACCAGGCACTGGCTTCTGAGGAGGTTCTTCGCACTACTGATACTCTATACAAACCAAAAACTTTTTTCATGTCTTCAGTTCTTTCTAAAGCTACCGAGTTTCTAAGGCCCAGGGTACGAACTACGCCTAAAAAAACGACGACCCAAGCTCAAGCACCTGCTTCCATGCCTCAATCTCAAATGCTTAAGATGGCAGAAGACCTTATCTTGCTTATTAGGGGAAGCCAGCCTACCCTTCCAAAAGAAAAAGAGACTTGTCCCCAGCAGTTTTATCTGACCAGGAGTCCGATGACTCTGAGGTTTCTGAATATGAAGACATGCAACCCTTGTCTGCTTATGAGGATTCTGATGCAGAGGAATCCATTCCTTCAGCCTCTCCTCCAGAGGATTTTTCATTTGGTGAAACCCTACATACTTTAAGGGAGCATTTCCAATGGGAGTGTTATGATTATCCTAAGTCCAAAAAGAGACTCAGGGAATTCTTAGATTTACCACAGCACAGACCTTTAGCCATTCCTCCTGTCCTGGATGTTGTGGATGATGTTTTTATGGAATCCAGTTTAACTCCTGACACCCTTCCTCCTGCTCCCAGGAAGCCTGACTGGTATTACAGAGTCCCTGACTCTCACAAATTTCTTTTCAAGAATCCTACTGCGGTCCCAGAGGTCATCTCCCAAGGACCTAAAGGAATAAAAGTAACCGCAGCTAAGAATCCCACCCCCTCAGACAGGGATTCCCGAGCTTTAGACAGATGGGGTAAAAAAGTATACACCTCTGCAACTCTTGCCATTAGAGCACTAAATTGTCAGTTCCACATGCTGAAATACCAGCAACATAATATGGAACTCCTTAAACAAAAATTATCTACCTCTCCAGCTTGTGCAGAAAATAAAGAATTACAGGAGCTCATGCATTCTGCAAGCCAAGTTATTAGACACACCTTGTAATATGGCTTTGATGCCCTGGAACCATCCTGCAGGGCAGCAGTCACAGGTTCTGTACTTAGAAGACATGCTTGGCTTAAGGAACAGACCTTGGCAGACCATATCAAATCAAAACTATTGGGCGCACCGTTGAACAAAGACAATTTGTTTGGTACCAAGGCAGAAGAGGTCTTAAAGATGGAAGAAAAAGCTAAATCTATGCAGACAGTTAAAGACTTCTTGCAGGTCCAGCCTCTGAGGTTCAGTAGGCATTGCCCCTCCAAGCACTGGTCCTTTCCGGCCCCCTCAAGACCAGCTCAGACAAGACCTAGGGGAAGCAGACCCCCAAGACAGCAGTCACAGGGAATGCAGAGATCTAAGCAATGGAGTTCCTCCACTTCAAAAACATGGAGTGCTAAGCCACCCCTTATGGAAAGAACTCATAATGACTTTACACCTCCACCCCTTACCTCCACCCACCTGCTTGTGCCCCTAGGAGGAAAACTCTCCTCCCATACCAAAAACTGTGCCTCTATCACCAACGACCTATGGGTTTTCAACATAGTGTCCCAGGGATACAAATTTTATTTCCACGCAGTACCTACCCCAAAAGGGTTCCCCAGTTCTACCCCCAAACCAATGGGCAGAGGCACAAAACCAAGTCCATTCCCTGCTCCCCATGAGGGCAATACAGCTTGTTCCTGCAGACCAGATAGGCCAAGGTTTCTATTCCCGGCTTTTCCTGGTGTGCAGAAAAGAGGGCACCTGGCGCACAATCCTCGATCTATCAATTCTAAACATCTTCCTGGTGATACCAAAATTCAAAATGCTTACTCTTCAGCAGCTTCTTCCTATGCTATCCAAGGATGCTTGGTAAGCCTCTTTAAGGTCTAAGGTGGCTAATCTACACATCCCGATCAGAGATTCCTGCAGGAAATATCTCCATTTCAGAGCAGGATCTATGCACTTTCAGTTCTCTGCACTTCCCTTTGGCTTATCCACTCCTACCAGAGTTTTCACAAAATGCTTGGCTCCAGCCATTGCTTTTTGCAGACAAAGGAATATTAAAATTTACCCCTTAGACGACTGCCTGATTCAGGCAGTCAGTCAGGAAAAGCTGTTTCAGCACCTGACCCATGTAAAACACCTACTGACCTCCTTGGGGTACACTATAAACGAAAAGAAATCCAAACTATTACCCACTCAGACAATTGTATTCCTGGGAGCAAGCCTGGACATAGCTTCCCACATGGCTAGCCACCAGATAGCCACCAGAACACAGTTATCCGCAAGGAAAATCCTGCAAGCTCTTGGGTTCATGGCATCCTGCATTCTACTCATTCCATATGTCAGACTGCATATGAGGAAACTTCAATGGTACCTAAAATGCCTTTGGTGTCAACACTCTCAGGACCTGGAAACTATCATACCAATGATGCCCTCTCTAAGGAAAGATTTTCTTTGGTGGGCAGCAGCATGCAACCATAAGGGTCTTCCTTCTCACAACCCCACACCACCCAGGCCCCAACCACAGACGCATCAGATTATGCCTGGGGTGCACACCTGGACAGCAAGTGCATTCAGGGCCATTGGAGCCCAAATCAAATACATCTGCACATCAACCAAAAAGAGATGCTAGCTGTTCAGCACGCGTTGACAACTTTCAGATCCCTACTCTCCCCGGGGCCTCTACTGATCAAAACAGACAACACCTCAGTGATGTGGTACATCAACAAGCAGGGAGGAACTCACTCTTATGCCCTCTGCAGGCTTGCCATGACCCTTTGGCACACTGCTTCAGCCATGCAAATTCACCTGCAAGCACAATTCCTGCCAGGCTTCCAAAACTCTCTGGCAGACAACTTAAGCAGAAACCTCCTAGACCCACACAAGTGGTAGCTAGACCACAGCACCTTCAACCTTGTAACCCAGAAATGGGGCATCCAGAAGGTGGACCTCTCCCACAACAAATCACCAGCTCAGCAAATTCTGTACCAGGGAACCTCACAGCAAGGCCTGGAAAAAGTAGATGCCCTATCCTTCCAATGAGTAAACCTCTCGATCTATGCATTTCCCCCTCTACCTCTAGTTTCAAGGGTACTACTCAAAATAAGAGAGGAAAACCAAGAGCAATCTTGATTGCCCAAGACTGGCCATGCCAAGACTGGTACCCACTGCTGTACAGTCGCCCCTGCCACCATGGCACCTACCTCAGATCCAAACTCTCCTGACCCAGCAGAACGGAGAATTCATGCATCCACAATTGCAGACCATGAACCTGGCAGCCTGGCTTATTCCCTGACCTCTCCTCCAGTTGCCAGTCTAAGCAAGCAAGTCCTGGATGTTATACGTGAGGCCAGATGCCCCAGCACTAGAAAATCCTATGCTGACAAGTAGAAACGGTATTGCACCTGGATCCAGGCTAAATGAGCTGAAACAGCACAGCCCTCACTACCTCTCATCCTGGATTACCTAGCAGACCTACTACACAAAGACCTATCCTTTTCTTCCATTAAAATTCATGCCTCTGCCATCTCCACTCATTACAGCACAGAACCACCTCTCTTTTCTCACCCTCTCATCAAACAGTTCCTAAGAGGGGATAACAATTTAAGGCCACCCACAAGAGCTCCTACCCCAGCTTGGGACCTTAACTTTGTGTTGGAAAAGCTCACACTACCCCCCTTTGAGCCTGCAGCTTCAGCAGAGTTAAAATCCCTCTCTTGGAAAACAGCCTTGCTTCTGGCCATTACTTCAGCTAGAAGAGTTTCAAAGTTGCAAGCACTCATAGCAGTAGAGCCCTTCATCATTTTTCATGTTGACAGAGTCTCACTCAGGATTAACCCAACTTTCATGCCTAAAGTGGTGTCCAGTGTGGCTCTTGACCAATCTATTAATTTTCCCACCTTTTTCCCTAACCCACAAAACAAGGGGGAAAGGATTCTGCATTCTCTAGATGTCAACAGACAGCTCAGATTCTACTTGAATAGGACTAAATCTTTTAGGAAAACTGACCAATTGCTAGTCAGCTTTGCAGCAGAGGCAGAGGGCAAGGCCATATCCAAACAAACTATCTCCAAATGGATAGCACACTGTATCCATTTCTGCTACAAATGCCACGGGAAATCGCCCCTTAAGGGGATCAGGACACATTCCACCAGGGCAACCTCCACCTCTGCAGCTTTTCTCAGAGAAGTCCCTACCAGGGACATCCTGGAGGCTGCAACATAGAGTTCTGTTTATACTTTTTCCAAGCATTACCACCTGCCTATCTTCTCCAAATCCAGGCCAGGCTTTGCAACTGCAGTCTTGCAGGGCATCCTAGCTAGTCCCCAGTCTTCTTGACTGCCTCCACCCTTTTCTTCAGCTTTGGGAATCAACTCAAGTATGATGACTGCAACAGTGAAACACAAAGAACATAGTACAGTTTTATACACGTACCATAAATGTAGATGTCTGCTGCAGTCTTGGTTTCCCACCCTCCATCCCCCTTCTCTCTCTCGCTCTCTCTCTCTATCTTCCTCACTCATTACAGTGATGTTTGGTATTTACTTTCTACTGGTGGTGTTCTTCCACCGTAACCTAGCTCCCCATTTGGGGGCTCTTGACATTTGGGGCAAGAAAAACTGATGTAATGGCGTCGGCTGATTTTATACCCACTGACTACCTGACGTCAGTCCTGGAGCGACAGCAACTGACACAGAAATACTAAGCCTCTGGTATTTGGGCCGACTGAGGGCTACCCCTGGCAGGATAACCCAAGTGTGATGACTGCAACAGTGAGTACACACGAACATCTACATTTATGCTAAGTGTACACATCTGTACTTTTCATTGTTTATAAATTTAAAATATTTCCAATAGCTTTACATAATAAAGTCCAGCTCTTTTTAATTACTATATATAATTTAGGCACAATACCTTTTCCAGTAATTTTCTGTTGTACCAAAATATGAAATAAAACAATTAACTTGGGATAGATACTCTTAATCTAGGTTGCATCAAATTAATTCTACTTTTTGCAAAATGTCTACAATTTTGGAAATGCAAGCAAATGTCTTTCTCCAGATCATATTTATTAATTATGTATTAAGCAGAATATAATTTCTTTATCCATTAGCTGGAACCAATGTACTAAATTATTTTCTTTAAAAATGTGCATTGGATGTAAGTTTTAAGTGGAAATATTATTTTGAGTGAAAGCCTTTGGAAAAATAAGGAAAAAACATGCTTTATACATTTGATATCTATAAATGAAATTTCTCAAAGACTTTATTAACATAGAGAGGATCTATATTATATCAGCGAATGCTTGAAATTGTGAACGCTGTATAATCGACCCAAACACTTCGAAAATCCAAAATGCCGAACAGACAGATCAGCGATTTTTTTTCCCCAGGGGAAAAAAACTGCTGATCCGTAAAAAAAAGGGGAAAAAACACAAAGTGGGGGGCTTCGCCCCAACAACCCCTGATATGGGTGTGTGTGCCTTCCACACCCCCTCTACTTAAATATACCAACTCCGAGATCGCACCACAGTGGAAAAATGGCAAAGTCCTGAAAACAGCCCAGTGATTTTTTTTTTCCCTGGGTAAAAAATCGCTGTTCCATGCTTTCAGAATTTGAACATTTCGGGCAAACACATTCAGTTAAACAGCGTTTGCAACTTTAAGCATAGGAACCCAATAGAGATACAAGAGTAATTAATTTTATGACATGTTATTTAGAAAATATTTTAAATACCAAAACAAAGGATTATTTAATATTAGGCAGTAATTAGACATTTTGGTATTAAGAGATTGTATACATATACTTTCTTGAAACTCTTTCCATTTAACAAAATGCAGATTATTGACCCAAAGCACTGTTGTTTTGATAATAGAGGCTATAGAATGTAATTCTAGATCTGGTAAACCAATACCCCCATTCATCCAACCTCTAGAATGGTGATTAAAGGTTACTCTAGGTTTACTTGGAAACCACAGAAAATTTAAAGAATTAAATTATTTAATAAAACATTTTGGAAGAGGAAAAGATAGAGATTGAATGGTAAGATTATCACTTTAATTAAGGAAAGTCTTTCATCCATTGAAAAAGTAAATGTATTCCATTTATTCATAAGATTTTTTAAAGAGGTCATATGATTGTTAAAATTGGTGTCTGTTAGTTTATTAATATTTCCAGTTAAAGTTATTCCTAAATAATTACATTTCATCAGGAATATATTTGTTGAATCTTTCCTCTGTATCTTTTAGATTATAAATTGCAGCTAAGACTTTTGTTTCATTTCCATTAAACCAGAGACTTGATTTTCCCTGAAAAGTTAAGTTAGTAAAAGGTTGTATGACTAGTGCAAAAAGTAAGGGAGAAAGAGGACATCCTTGTTTTGTTCCCTTGAAAATGTTTATTGACTTAGAAGTGTATAAGCCTATCTTAACACATGCAAGAGAGTTTTTGTAAATGAGATTTATAAGCTGTACAAAATTGCTTGAAAAATTACACTCTTCAAGTACCAAAGATAATTCCAATTTACTAAATCAAGGGCACTGTCTGTCCAAGTTTACCAAAGTCAGCTATTTTCATCTAAGATATGTGCATAATCAGTTATTGTTAAAATTCTTTTAATGTTATCATATGAATTTCTATTAGAAACGAAACCAGTTTGATTATTCTCCAAAAAAGAGAGAAATTGTTTTAACATGTTAGCATAAATATTTTATAGTCAGTATTTAATAAAGAATTTGGTCTGTATGAAGAGCACTGGATTTTATCAGTCTTTAGAATTGGAGAAGTGAGAGAATATTTCAAAGAGGGGGAACATTTACTAAGTTTTAGAGAATTTAAACATTTTAAGCAAAATATGTAAGGTATCTTTATTCATTAGTTTGTATAATTCTGAAATAATGCCATTTTTATCAGGAGCTTTACTTGGTTTTATGTATTAATTTGGGTACTTCATATTTAGAAATAGGTTTATCAATAAATTTCATTTGATCATCTGTTAATATCTTTTTAATGTTTTCCTGTAGGGATTTCTTGATGTCTTCCATTGAATCTAGCATCAAATTATTATTGTTTAAGGCATTAAAATGTTTTTTTTTTTATTTTATCAAAATATCCTGCAAATCAGAAACCTTTTTTTATAAGTAGAATATATTTATTTTATATGATTAGTTTTATTGAGTAATTTTGTTTTATTTCCAGTTTATGCATAGACTTAGGATTAAGTGAGAAGTTAGTTAATTTAATATTTTCAATGCTGATCATGGTTTCATGGGTTAGAATTTTTAAATATAATTTCATTTGTTTATCTCTTTAATATGGTTTTGAATCTATTTTCTGGGATTCCAGCTTTTATTTTATCTATTTTGTCTTGTAAATCTAAGTCTTTGCTCCATTGCCCTTTTTAAGAGCAAACCAATTAATAATCTTACCATATAGGTATGCTTTTCAAGAATCCCACAAAAATATTTCAGAAATATACTCTGTGTAATTGATTTTTTATAAAGGCCTGAGTTTCTTTTATAAAAAAAAAAAAAACTAAAGTCTTTTAAATTTTTTATATATGCTGGAATATGTAATATGGGTAGGTGGTTATGACTGACTGACTAAAAAAAGTTCAAAAGCTATGGCATTATGGTTAGAAAGGTGACAAGAAACCACTTTAACCTTATCTAATATATTTATAAAATCATTGGAAATGAAAACTATTCTAGCCTCTGCACCATGTCAAAGTGAATACAGAGTGAACAATAATGATTGTAGGTCTAAAAAGTCATGATTATCTTTAAAATGCATAATATCTATAAATTTAAGTAGTTCCTTAGCTGAGGCAGTTATTTTCCTTTTCCTAACTGCATTAGATTAATTTTCTTTTAGAATACAGTTACAATCTCCTACCATAATAATACTGCCCTTTGAAATTTGAATAATCTGATCTAAATGTTGTCTAGCAGTTCTAACACCTATTCCAGGTATCCAATATATATGTTAATAAAAGCATATACTTTCATATTATATTCTAAAGTAATAGAACACAAAGAATCTTTGTCATCTGTATATGAACTAATCTTAGGGTTACATAACGTGTTCCTCCACAAGATAGCTATGCCTCTTTTATTTTGATTATAATGAGAACTAACTAAAATGGTATAAGCATTGGTGTTAACAGTATAAGTATTGGTATTATGTCTATCTATATCAGCTTGCAGCAAATGCATCTCTTGAAGAAATATCTGAGAATTAAATAATTTTAAGAAATTATTTAGATTCCCTCTTTTGCAACCATTATTCAAACCATTAATGTTTAAGGAGATGCATTTTAGATAAGACGTGAAGTATGGCATGGAACTACATAAGAAAGTATCATACATTTCACATAAGTAAACACAAAACTCACTTCCCAAACTAAGATCTGAATATGGCAAATTGAAAAAAAACTTGAAGAACATATTCCTCACAAATTGGTAGAGAAACATGATAGTAGACACCGAAAAAGAACAAATAGATACCATTAATAGTAAAATAGAAAAAAAAAAAAAAAAGAAATTACAAAATCATCTACATATCCTATGGAGTCTAAAACTCCCTTGTTTGTACAAAAAACTGTATAAACAATCCCTCCCAACAGTGAGAAAAAAATGAGAAAACATCATGTCTGCTATTATCAGAATAAACAAGGAAATTCCTGGAATAAAAAAGAATGTACAGTACATAAAGTATAAGAAATTATATGTCTGATATATAACATAGTTTCCCAGAAACACAAAGTCAAAGTTTCCCTGTATGAGAGAAAATTATCTGTATTAAAAATAAAAAAAAGAAAAAGGGAAGGAAAAAAACAGCTCTTAAAATCCTTAACTACCAGACCGTGCTCTACACTTTAGAGTAATCCATTTCTTTACTATGTTGAGATTGTGCAAGTATCTCTCCAGCCATGCTGATATGCAACAGGAATCCCAGAACCCTACCCATCTTAATTAAACTTAATAATTAGGTATACAGAATCAGTGACACCCCAGATTAGTTCACTTAGTTATCAAAATGATAAAAAAAATGCTGCCAGTATTAGGAGGAGGATTATTATGTCTCTGCTGATTAATCAATATTCAGTTTTTTAATATAACTTGTACATTAAGTAATGCAAGAGAACAGTTTATATTATAGTTAGCTTAGTTTCAGTTTTTCCCTTCATGTTCCATGTTCATCCCATTGGGGAAACTGGTATGAAAGATACCTGACTAATAACACAAGTCTACATGGCAACCACAGTAACAGTTGTGTGCGTTACTCATTTCATTATACTTTCCTCATAACTGTCCTAGTTCTTTGCTTTCCTTCCCATTTCACTGGTAAACTGGTAAAATGAATTAATAATTTACTGAATTGTTCTTAATATCATTTACTCTTAATAAATGTGAAAAAGCTATGAGATGCCTCTTTGCAATTGCAAAAAAACTTCTACTATGTCACTTTATCATGCTTGCGTCAGATATATAACTTTATAAAGTAAAAGTATTACAATAGAAAAAAAATGATTCCAGATATTGTAAGTGCTATCATTTGGTGTATGACACTTTTTACAGCTGTCAGAACTGCATATACAGTATGCATGAATCGCTAAATCTGTCTTGCAGAACCTTCTGAGACTTGGGAGACAAAAGGCAGAATATGTGTGCATAAAACTCTCGCAGCTACAGCAAATGTCAAAAAGACTCTGCTCCCAGCCAAAAAAATCAAGGCCACCCCCTTTATCTCATTTGCGAGCTGCCAGACGTCAGTCAAACACTATCAAACTAAACCAAGCCAGTCTAACATGGGCTTGGCGGGAGAATTAAAGCAATTAATCTGAGAGAAGTGAGAGTGCACCACAAATGCATGAAAGAAAAAAACAATCCACGACAAGAAAGGGAATCGCACCCAACCACATCCAGTAAATCTAAAATGAAACAAAGCCGCATCCCACATAAAACTCCCTCACAACCCAGCCAACACACCACATGAAACCAGGAAGAACAACTGAACCCAACCAAACGGCCACCCACTCAAGACAACCAAATAAAGAAACCTACAAAATTATGACATGACCAAACCAAACCAGAACTACACTTAACAAATAAATCCTCATCCAAGAAGATGGTTGCATCTGTCCCCCTCCCCATTGACATACAGAGGAAGAAAACATTTCCTTTTGGATACACAACCCATTGCAGCCAAAGGAGCAAGTCCTGAAGAGACACAGAGACACAAAAGTGAGAGCTTCCATTGCATTTGAATCAATTCACCACCTCACATAAAACATTTTAAAACATTTTGCAGATGGCTTCTGTCGCAAACGCACACCAGTCACCAAAACTCTCAAAGATGTCAAAGTGATAAAATGGAAATAGAAGCAGACAAGACAAATAAAGAAATATAATACTATAGAGACAGCAACATGACAAAGACCAAGAAACAAACAGCAAATAACCCTTGTATGTATAAAAAACAAACCAGAACACTACTTTACCATCAGCATAAGAACAAGAAAATGAGTCCTGGAACCAAAGAAGTTTCCCAAATATATGCATTACACACTAAATGAAAATAAAAATTGCATATTGTATTAAATCCAATAATCTGCATGGCAGTCACCCTAGTATAAAACATATAAAATGAGTCTGAGACTTTACCTCAAGAACACAAGCTCGGAGACTCCCTCTCAGGTTCCAGAAACTGAACATGTCAGTCTCTACATTGAACTTGACTTATTAATATGAAACAAAAATTAGAAGAGATAGAGTGTGTGTGTGTGTGTGTGTGTGTGTGTGTGTGTGTGTGTGTGTGTGTGTGTGTATATATATATATATATATATATATATATATATATATATATATATATACATTTAAAGTAATGACATTAAAAGGCATTTAAGTTATTTGTCTTTCAGCAACTTGTTTTTGTCTTCCACCTGTGTCCGTTTGCCTGTCTCTTTAGGGAAGCACCAGTGCAGTCCTTATCCTCAGTATGTTCAATAAAATTATTTTTTTTCAAGAAGGGAACGGTTTTATCCAGATCGTCAAAATTTTTTGTTTCATCTGTGTAAAAAATTTTTAGCCTGGCTGAAAACAACAAATGGATTTTAATTTACTTTTTCTTTAATTCTCTGATCAGAGAAAGAAAACATTTCCTTTTGGATACAACAGAAGTAGAGTAGTCATTATCCGAATGAATGATTTTGTCTTCTGTTTTATGGGCGATTTTGATCATGCAGTTTTAAAAATAACCTCCTTATCTTGTGAAGAGAAAAACCTTGCTATTATAGATCTCAAAAAAGAGTTATTCTTTGAAGAAGTTGTAGTAACCACAGATCTATGTGCTCTCTCAATTCCAAATGACATGGCTTCAGGCAACTCTAAGACTTTACGAAGCCAGGATGTCAAGAAACTTGCCATGTCATTTCCTTCAATTTTCTCTGGGAGACCAAAGATTCTTATTATTCCTGGGTGATCTGTTTTCTAAATTATCCAGTTTATTCAACAGAACGGTATTTTGTTTTAGTAAACATTCAATACTGTGTTCATCTTCATTAAGCCTCCCCTCCATATCATTTAATGAATCTTCAATGCCAGTGATTTGAGCCTTCTGATGTTGTAGAGCTTTTTGGATTTGGTCCACTTGTTTAGAACACTTTTCTTTAAAATTGTCCAGTTTAGTATCCAATTTTTCCATTTTACTGACAATTTTTGTATGCTGACAAAAACAGACTGCAGTTCTTTCTTAAACGTAGATTCCTGTGAACTGGATTTTAAATGACTCATTTCAGAGGTGTTAGTATAGAAGAATTTCCAGATAATTTCCAGATAAACGTTTAACAGGTAAATCTCAAAATATTAACTTAGTTCAAAGCTTTATTAAGATAGTGTCAAAAAATTAAGTATATCTTCTTCAATAATACTGATACGATAGCTTAAAGGAAACCTATCAGAAATATATAAAATAGCAGAACAAGGAAAAACTGCTGTTATCCTGTCAGCATCCTGGCCATGGCCCCCACCCCACAGTTAACTTGTTTTTCGAAGTGTAGGAGAGGCAATCTGTGACAGAGTCTGAGAATGTATGCTTTAGAACCAATTAAATACTAACATTAGAGGGAACATATATTGAGTTCTCACCATATAAAGTGCCTTAATTAGTGTAAAAATATGTAACAAAATCTTGTATGTAGCTGTGATTTTTTTTTTCCATTCCCTGGTTTGAGAAGACTAGTACTGTGGAATGCAGTTTAAAAAATGTAAGTTAACATATAATTATCTCATGTATCTGCTCTGTCGGTGGCAGTACTTCTTGAGTGTAAAGTTGAAATATATTTTGCATTCCTATTTTTCCATAAGATCTGACAGTAATAGACACTTGTAAATTTCAGTATACAACCTCTGGAAATGTCTGCATTCCAAATTTAATGTGGTAAGAACCTTCTCTCGTAATTTTATTTCACTCAAATATTGAAGAGAATGACTGTACATCTCACTTACAGCCTCCTGTGCAAGTACCAATAAGCAGCATATAATTTATTACAATTTATAATTTGTTGATTTATCTGTACCTTAAACCAAGTAGTTTGTAACTTATGACAGGATAGTCTGTATGTGATTGTTCCTTTCTATGCATGTATAAGCATAAGAATTACACACTTGGTTTGTAAATTATGTGAATATCATATGTGTTGGTCATATGTATGTTTAAAGTCTCACTTGCTTACTTTTTGTCAGGGTCAACTTAGCAACTGTGTGGCCCCATTTTTGGAAAATGTTTGATAAGCCCCCTAACCACAGTTGTCTTATAACCTAGTCCTATTCCTTCCATCATCGATGATTTTCAAGAAAATCACAAGTGAAGCAAAACTCTGGACAGCCTGTAAATTTTGGTCATTTGAGAGGTATGGTACGGGAATTAATTTATGAATGCTGATACTACATTTGTGGAATTTCTCTCAACTTCTTTGCTCAAGAATTCTGGACAAAGGCAAAAAATAATGGTGGAGTAAATGTCCAAAATCAGAGGAAATTTAAAATATTAACTCTTAATTCATTTAAAGCATAATATATTTTACATCCACATGCATTTTCTGAACAATATAAAGTAAGAAACTCTAAAGTTTGGCATTATTAACTGATGACAATGCACAGTAATTAACTAGAAAATCTAAATTTGAGGGATAGGGCAAAATTAGGCAAAATCAGTCAGACTTTTTCTGCAAACAAATGGACAATGTGTGATCATTTTAACTATAGCAAGCTGTTTTGTTACATTTGTATAAAGCAGCTTGGTATCATCCAGAGTAGAAGATCTTTTATTTTTAGAGTTGTGGATATTTGCCTGTGAAATTAAGTGTAACATTTCTAGCTATACCACTGACAAAAGCTACGAGAGACAGACATAAAACTGGAGGATTGGGGACAAAAGTTGCACCATGGAGATGGAGGGTATCTGAGATACCAGCAGTCATTGATCTCTATTGAGAGCATAACTGTGTGGCAGAGAGATTAGGTAGGACCAGGACAGACCCTCACAAATGGAAACTGAATTGGGGGGGGGGGGGTCTTCCAGATTTTGATCCATCTGTGAGGAACATCTCAAGTAGATCTGTTTGCCTCCTTTCTCAGTAATCAACTGGCAAAATTCTGTTCCAGGACTCCATGCAAGAAGGCCTGGAAGACAGATGATTTTCCTTGAAATGTTTCTATATACCTTTCGACTGATTTCCAGTGCACTTCTGAAGATTCAGAAGGCCTCCACAAAGATCATTGTGGTGAGTCCCTTCTGACCCACACAGCAGTGATTCTCCCTTCTTTTGGAATAGGCTGGGGCAATTGCTTCTCACTGTCAGTTGGCATGAAAGTTCTGAAGGACTTGGTGCCCAAACCTGTCTTTTTAGTCAGCTCAACTTGTTTGACTTACGGTTTGGGCAGGTGAAATGTGCTCTGAAGTTTTGGAAGCTGGCTGGTTGTTATATCCTATACAGGATATAACCCATATAGCTTAGGATACTGCAGCACTTATTCTGGTATCTACTGTTATGGTAAGGTTTACAACTGTACTTTTATGTGGTACATTAACAAGGCACCAGATCGTACCCTCTTTGCTAAATGGCAGTGATTGCTTGGGAGTTAGCTCTTCAGCATTCTTTAATTCTCTAGGCATCTTACATACCGTCAGAGCAAAACATAGTGGCAGTCAAGCTGAACAGATCCAGGGCAGACCCTCGTATGAGTGGAAACACAAAGAAGAGATATTCCTGGAACTGATCCATATGTAGGAAAACTTCAGGTAGATCTGTTCACCTCCTTTCTGAAACGGACAAATAGATTTCTGTTCCTGGACTCCTTGCAAGCAGGGCAGGAGAACAGATACTCTTTCATTCCCCTGTTGGTGATGTTCTGATATGCATTACCACCCTTTCCAACAATTTCCAGGGTAAATCTAAGATTCAGAAAGACTATCCAGAAACATTGTGGTGACTCCCTTCTGATCCAGGTGAAATTGGCTCTCCCTTCTTATGACATTGGCCTGAAGCAATTACCATAACTGTCCTAATGAATAAATCTACTTGCACAATCAGAGGGGAGAATAATACATCCCTACATCAAACAAATTGAACTAATTGCGTAATTTACCAAGTTTTGATACTTTTTAGGCACCTATTTCATGAGAATGTGTAGCAGGTACTGAAGGGAGGCAAAGTCTGCTACTAGAAAATCATTTATTGGCAAATAGAAGAGATTTTCTCTTTAGTGCCTAAACAGTGACCAGGGACCCACCAGGAATTTTGTACCACTGGTGCTCAGATATTGATGACAGTTGTTATCCTCTGGCCTCTTCTATAAGGGTTTAACTTGTTGCTATTTCAGCAAGTCTGACTTTTCCCCCCTCTGTCTTCTCTGTTTATAGACAAATAGTTTCTAAAAGGCATTTTATACTTGAGACTACCTTGTAGATAGTTTCCTCTTCCTTGAGATCTCGGATTTGTGCTGGAAAAACTAACCATGTCGCCCTTTTAACCTGTCTCTCAGGCTGACTTAAGGTTCATCTGTTGGAAACTGTTCTTATTGCTCCGACATCTGCAAAAATAGTATCTGTGTTGCAGGTTCTCATGATGGGCGAACCTTGTCTGTTTTTTTTTTCACAAATACAGGTTTACTTTATGCACAAACCACTGTTTTCTGCCTAAATTTTTTTTGGTGTGTATGTTGAATCAGGCCATCAATCTCTCCCTCTCGTTTCTATCCATATCCTAAAAACAAGAAAAAGAAGATTTTCCACACAAACAATGTGTATAGACAACTCTGGTACTATCTTGACAGCACTGATTCCTTCAGGATTGCTAACTAGCTATTTATTTCCTATTCTGGTATTAAGAAAGTTCAGCCTGTATGCCTTCTGGTATTGTGTTTTGTTACTTTCACTATGGAAAATCCATTCCAGGCTGGACAGTTGCTGTATCTTTGGTATGATACAACCCATAGGCTACTGCAGTAGTGAGTAATTTAAACATCTATTGTAATAGGTAAGTGCATCTTGCATAACTGTAATCCTATCTTGATGAAAGACTCAGCAACTGTAGCAAAAGAAAATGGTAGGTAATTCGAAGAAGTCTGGAATTCTCATCAGTATTTGACTGAGTTATTGCTTGTCTTGGCATTGTAGCTTTGTTTTATGTTATTTACTGTCACATCATTGTTATTGGTCTAGTTTTGGCATGTAATGCAATTTTCTGACCTGCAGTGCTGAATGCTACACTGGCTTGCAGTGGCATCAAATGCTGTCATGCCATTTTAAATACATTTTCATTTTGCTGATTTTTGTACTCCTTGTTTAGAGGTATGCTTACTGTAAAACAAAGCTATTCATGGTGTTCTAGTGGAATTTCGTTATGTCATCGTTGCAGTTTTTTTTTAAATCCTGATCCACTGAAGCTCAGAGAAGTGGACAGTGATAACTGCAAAGAAAGACTATAGACTGGCCACAGTTTCACAAAAAGGCAAAATTATGGTGACTACTATGATGCTGCTTGCTACCATGTATTAGAATCAGGATCTTGAATTCAGTTTCACATTATAAAGAGACTATAACTGGATGAAATGATACAGGCATCAAGCAGACAGTGGGAGTTATCAACCGCTGACATGGCAGCAACTGAAGAAGGAAGATAGCATCACATGACAACCTGTATGTACTGCAGCCCTGCGAGACACTTTGTACAGAGAATCTAGATGGCTAATTACAATAGGAGTCTGTGAATGAAAATGCTACCCCGGGGTGAAATTAATTAATTCATTACACCTTAATACAATGGCCAACACATTACAACTTGCATTTCACCAAAACAGGCAAATCTACTGCACAACAGGTAAGTATTGCACTAGTACTGAGATATAGTAAAAGAAGCGGAGATAACCAGGGTATATCCCAAGTATGCCATAGTGTGTGTTTTGAAAAGTTTATAGGGACTTATTAGGCTATTGATCTGTGAGGATTTTAAGAAGCCTATCCTTACAATCCCATGGTAGTTATTAGCCCTTATATTTTGCAATAAAATAATCCAAAGGTGGGTTGGACATGGATATGTTGGGGTATTTACATGTTTCCCCTATCTAAGAGGGATAAACCAGGGTTTAATCTGTGGTTACTCAAGTGTTTTAATGTTTATTTATATTTGGTATACTAAATGAGTGATCTCTATGATCAGTCAGTTAGGATCCCTTTCATTAACTCCATAATTTGTTTTTGTAATTTTTGGATTAACTGGCAGAATTAACAATATAGAAAATTATGGTTTCCAGGTACATGAACTTTCTGAGGCCGGGTGGGGGTGGGGGGATTCCTGCAGTTTGGAAGCTGGTGTATAGTTCCAAAAATCCTGTCTGTATGCCTTGACATGTATAACGTAAAGCATCGCAACTCTAGGCACAGGGTGAAATGTTATACTTTTTCTGATACTTAATTTATTGCTTCCCACCCCACATTTAAAAAAACAGTCTTTGCAACTAGACTTGCATATCACATGACAAGCCACTTTTACTTTGAAACAGTGAAACAATGTAATGCAATCACTTTATATTAAGATGTAATTAATTAATTTCACCTCATTTTCCTTCTCTGACTCCTAATATAATGTGCCATCTAGATTATCCATACAGTATACAATTGTTCCAGTCCCCCCAAGTTGGATCTTTATGCTGAACCTTCAATAGATGAACGTGTGTGTTCTGCAGCATATTCTATGATGTGTCACAACTAGTAATTCTTTTAGGTTCATATCCAACAACTTTTCCTTGGGTTCCTCCCTTGATGTGTAGGTATTATTGTTGTTACTGGCCTGCATAGCTCTCACCTTCTTAGATGAAGAAGTATGGACAAAGCTGTAAGTAATGGGGAGACAAAGGCCCCAGAATAAGGACAATTTTTAAACACTGCTGTTATAAACTTAGAAAGTTGCTAGAATAACAGGTTTTACATTAGCATCAATTGTCTGAAGAGTATGAAGTACAAAACTGAAATTTGTTATTTTTTTACTTTAATCCTCAATAATTTGTCAGACGAGTAAAGATTTTATGAGGAACAGACCAACAACATGAAACAAAAATCTGGACATTATGCAAAAGTCTATACAGTTGAGAGGTATGCTGGCCTCTGCATGTAGCTGGGTAGGAAACTGCCATTGTCTTACAGACGAGCAAATGTATAAAAAAAAAACCTTGTGCAGAAGTTTGTTGTGGAATGAAAACATTTGTATTTTGAGAATCAGAGCTTCACCCTTTGTCTGGGTTCTTGATATTCTGCTTATTTCACTGTAACATCAGAGAGGTATCTAACACCAATAGAAATTCTAAGGGCTTATTCTTCTGAGTTCATCAGTTTTCTTCATAGTGAAACCTCGCCATTCCTCATCTTGTATGTTGAAAATGCATCAGATATTACGTCATATAATGGATGTTGTTGTTGTGTCTTTCGGCTGTTCCCGGTTACGGGTTGCCACAATGGAACTCCGGTCTGCTAATGATTGGCAGTTGATTTTTACGTGCCGAGTTGCCAGCCCTGATGCACAACCTTCAACGAAGGTATGCCCATTCACGCATGTCTCCACGCAGAAGGCGCTCTAGCTGAAAATCGAACCGGACAGCGTCTTACTATGAGGCGACAACGCTACCGCAGCACCACCACCGTGGATAAGTCACATAATGGATGTAATCTGTGCATTTCCATATCAAAAGGAGGGTGAAGACTTTAAAATAAGCATGTTTCTGATTCCAAAGAGAACTGAAGGCATGCATGTTGTATTTCACCTTTCTTCACTCAGGCTGTACTGCAAAATACAAGAAAAGCACAAAGGAGTCACTTAAGTTTTTTTTGTTTTTGCAGTGCAGCACAAAGAATTATAATCATCAATAGACATTCAGTGTTGCTTGTTTGTACAGCCTTGTTAATTCATTTACTTCAGATTGCTAGACTATCTGCCTTTGGTCACCATTACTGTTTTTAGTAACTTAAATTCTGGTATATGTTTATACATTTTCGTAGTGGTCACTGTGAAGAGTGGGTAAAGATAGATGAAGACTGCCAGCCTAGCCAGATAGAATTTTGCAGATAATTCTGTCATTTGTAAATAGGAATGTAAACTACAGGCTTGTTGTCTTAAATGTAAAGAAATAGTGTTACATGTGGAACTGGAAAAGATGTGACAACAGTGCATTCTACTGACCAAAGTAAAGCATGTAGTGACCCTTTGATGTAGACAATGGTGTCGAAGGGTCTAGATGAAGAAATTCTTTCTTTCTGTTGTTTTAACCAAGAGTTAAATTGCTAGATTTAAACATGCAAATGTATTTTTATTTCTCTGCTTCCTGACCAGCTGCAAGATAACAAAAGGAGATGTTAAGAATGTAAATGCAGTTTCTGTTAGCCTGGGAACCCATGGAAGTGTGAAGAATGATTTAATGTGTAGCCTGGGAACCCCAGGAAAGTGTGAAGAATGAAGTAATGTGAATCAGAACTGCAATTTCAATTTAAACAGAGAGAACCAGAGATTATTAAGCATTTTTATCTTGACCATCCAAATTATCAGCACTGTGCCTGTTTTCTTATGCAAGTTATCTTAGACTTGTGTCTTCTTTTAGAAATAGCTAGGCGCTAGAAATATTAGACTGTTTTTCTGTGATGTCAGAACTGTACTACTGAATTATTATTATCTTGTGTTTTTATTATTTATTATTAAATATTTTAAAACCCTTCAACTGTGGCTATTTTGTGTAGAGATAATTTAAGCTCTAGAGTACATTGCATATTTCTAGTGATTACTGTACCAAGTCACTCTAATAAGCCTTGACTGTTTAGTTATATTACCAATTGGATAATAATATTGCACAGTAATAATTGGACACCCTCTTAAGGGCCTTTGAGTAGCTGATAAATATTAGCTGGGTGGTGGCAGGCTGTACTACTGTATAGTCTGGGTAATAGGGGCACAGCTGGAGAACCTGTGCCGGCCTTTCCCAGGAGTGTCTGTGTGGTTGTATAAACTTCTTATATCTGTGTGTGTGGTTTGAGTAGCTGATAAATATTAGCTGGGTGGTGGCAGGCTGTACTACTGTATAGTCTGGGTAATAGGGGCACAGCTGGAGAACCTGTGCCAGCTTTTCCCAGGAGTGTCTGTGTGGTTGTATAAACTCTTTTATATCTGTGTATGTGTGTGTGTGTGTGTGTGTGTGTGTGTTTGTGTGTCAGCTACTTGGGCAGGGACACGAAGCACTAGTTGGACAGAGTGGGTGCTGGAGATTTTAGCTTGCCCAGCTAGGCTGAGATCTGGACCCTATAGCTGTGCCAGTGGGGAGTCTTCCTGGAGAGCAAGGGAGCGACCATCCCCGGACTGGCTGTGATCTCTGTGTGCTATTAAGGGAAATTGCACTTTACTGTGTGTATTTGTTATCCTTTCCTTCACATATGAGGTGTTAGTGGTGAGGATTGAGTCTCCTTGATTGCTGGGCCAGGGCACGGGCATCACAGACAACTTGTGACATATCCTGCTGTTGTTGCAGTACGTCCATAGTTGTCCCTGTCTGTATGATTGAATCATCCAGGCTCCAGTGTGATGGCTTGAATTACATCACATATGGTGGTGGGGGGCTCTGCCATTCCTAATTCAAGTAACTGCATCATGGAACTTAATCTTGAATTCCACAGATTTTTAATAATTTTATTTGGGGTTCTATATTCTTATCCGACTGTAAAACTGAATGCTGCATACTGCTTTTAAAATTATAAAAAAATGCAGTTGCAATATTAAATTACACCGGTGCTGGTCTTTAGGTGTGGGACAAAGTATGTGATTTCACACAGCAGTACAACAGCAGTATAGTATTAGTATATGCTTATCTTTGTTTCAGCAATACTTGACTGGCTGTGCAGTTCCCATTGGCTGAGAGGCCAAAGACACATGAACTGTTGCTGCTGTCACTCCTAGGGTTTGCTGTGATCTACAATGCCATTGTTCCCTTTGTATATCTCCTGCTAGCTTGTAAACCGGTCAACAATCTTTGTATTTTATGGATGCTAATGGCAAACCAAAGATCGTGTAAGTGGAAGCTACAGGGAAATAAAAAGTAGACAGTGGCATTTAAGAAAACTTCATATACACAGATGCTGCCAGTTTGTGCAGTTCTACGTTATATTACAACCTATCTACCGCATAAGGAGTGGTTTCTGTCCCAAAAATTGTAGTTAATGGCCGTTCAATTTTTCCATCTCTTTCAACTTTCTGATTTAAAAGCCCGCATTTGCTTCTTTCCTGTAACTAGTCTAGGTCAGATACAGATTCTTAGTTTTAGCACTTGAATTTGCTTATTCATGCTCAGCACTTGTTCAGAACTTGTTGTAAGCCCTAAATAAGCTACAAATTACTACAGCACTCAGCCTTCCTCATTACCTATAGGAAAACAGTTTTTGTACTTACTTTCCTCACTTGTCTAGAGGAAAATAGTTTTTTATTCAGGCATGTCCAAGGGTCAGCTCCCAGTATACTCTCCTGTCTATCTGATGAATATGGGCATCTTGGGGCAATGTAGCAATTGCCTCATGTACACAGACAACCCTCTCCTTCTACCACCCAACACTACAACCTGTGAGAGATGCACTTATCTAGCCAAACTGGAGGTAAAGCTCTCTCCAACCAAAACTGAACTTGACAGTCAAGAGGAGAAGGTAAACACTTGCACCACACCACACTCATCACATAGTCCCACTAAACCTACACCACCAAAATCCACACATAGAAACACAAAAACATTTGCAGAGGCTCTCAATAATAATCTGCTCAAGCAAGAGAGACCTCCAAAGCAGAAAGGTAAGCAACCTCCACCCCCCCAACACAACATAAATGACACATAGCCCACAGACTCAGTTTGCCACTCAACCACAGCCCATAAGGCAAAACAACATACCCAACACACTAGTCATAGGTAGCTCTATAGTCAGGCACACTGATGTCCTACTCACCAGGCTAAACAAGGAGAAGATTACTGTCAGCTGCCTGTCTGGTACCAGGATCCGCCACATAACCCACGCACTCGGGTGACTCCACAACAAGTACAAATATGACTCTCTCATTGTCCATGTTGGTGTGAATGACCTGAGATGTACCTCCCTGGACTACATGAAAAGATACATGGAGAAGCTCTCTGATCTTGTAGCCCAGGCAGGTATGACCCTAGCCCTGAGTAGCATCCTGCCATTGCCCAGAATCATACTGAAGTACAAGGACAAAATTAATGACTTCAACAATTGGCTAAGCTTCTGGTGTCATTCTAAGGGGATCCAGTATCTGTCTGCCTGGGACGACATGGTCGACAGACCACAATGCTTTACCAGAGATGGCCTGCACCTGTCACCCCTGGGATTCCGGATACTGGCTAAGGCTCTTGCCGCCCCTATTGTGCCTTTTTTAGGCAAGTTTCAAATGACAAATTCACCATTGTAACAGGAACAGGAAAGCAAAACCTGAGGGTAATGCTACTCAGTGCTAGAAGTCTAAATCTCAAAATGCACTCCCTCGAGGTACTCCTTAAAATGGAGAACATCAATATCTGTCCAGTGACTGAGACCTGGTTCAAGGCTCCAGAGAGCACCCCTGCATTACCAGGCTATAACTCATACCACACTTTTCGGCCACCTAACCTGGACCGGAACACCAAAGGCGGAGGTGTGTTCATATTCATTAAGGATATCCACATCCAGGCTAGTTCCGTGCAACTAACTCTGGGCAAAACTGCAATCCAAATTGTAGCTTGCTGCAGATCCCCCACCATGCCCCAGGATTCCCACTCCTCTTTTCTTGATATACTGGAAAATATTAGTGTTCAACCAAACACCCTAATAATGGGTGATTTTATCTACCCCACCATTAACTGGGAAAACATAACAACCCCTTTGATCAACGCTTTCTGGAATTCATAAATTCCAGTGCCCTGGATCAAGTTATCCACAACCCCACCAGGGGCAACAATATCCTAGACCTAGTCATTACAAACATGAGTGACCGGTGTTCCACACCTAAAGTCAACTCCTTGTTGGTCAGATCTGACCATAAGCTAATCACCCTAGATATACACATCATGCCACCACCCCCCATTAAGGAAACCATGGTAAGAAATTTCTCCAAAGTCAGCTTCATACTTCTTAAGACAGAAGTGGTGAACTTCATGACACCCATGCAGATGGACAATACAGTTAAGACTGCTGAATCCTACACAAATGCACTCTATAAGCACTTACATGAGTGCATGGATTTTGCTATCCCAAACAGAACTAAGACGCCATCCTCCAAAACAAGGAAGCCAATCTGGTGGTCCCCTGCCATAAACAAACTCTAAAATAGAAGAAAGAAACTGTTGCAAAAGAGAGTAAAATCCCATGAGTGGAGGAGCTGCTTGGTCAGCCTCAGTACGAAGATAAGATCCTCCAAAGCTAGCTATGAAAAAAAAAATTGCCACTGATTCTAGGGACAACCACAAAGCATTCTATAGCTATATCAAGAATCTCAATGGCAACACCCAGGTCTGCTCTGAGTTACAGCACAACGGCACGAAAATTATAGAACCAACTGATATTGCCAACATCCTGGCAGATAGGTTCACTGCTAACTTTTCCCCCCGTCATCCCCTAAAGAGCCCATATTTATACAGGAAGAATGCAGATTCCCTGTAATCACAACTATGCTAAAGCCAAAAACATAGCTTCCATGGGACCGGACAACATCCCAGGCTGCGTTTTACATGAACTTCAGAACGAACTGGCTCCTCACCTAAGCACCATGTTCAATCATAGCCTCACATCAGGCTTTGTGCCCACTGAATGGCGTACAGCAACAGTTATCCCACTCCACAAAGGAGGAGCCAACACTGATCAGGAACTATCGCCCTATTTACCTGACGAGCCTGGTCTGTAAGGCCATGGAACAGATCATCATTGAACTCATAAACAAAGACATTGGTAACCACCAAACTCTGGACCCCACCCAGTTTGGGTTTGTGAAAGGCAGATCATGCCTCCTGAACCTGATTGACTTCTTTGAGGCAGTGACCAAAGCCATAGATGAGGGTAAGGTGGTTCACACAGCCTACCTTGACCTCGCCAAGGCTTTTGACACCAGCCCCCATTCTGGAATTATAGCTAAACTCACTAAACTAGGTATAAATCCCTACGTCACAAGATGAGTTGCTATCTGGCTCACTGACAGAACCCATATTGTAAAAGTTGCTCCATATCTGACTTCAAACCTGTGACAAGTGTAGTACCACAGGGTTCAGTCCTGGGACCTCTCCTGTTAGGTATCTATTTTTCTGAAGTACAGGCTAACACAGAAGGCCTTTGGCTAACGAAGTTTGCAGATGACTGCAAACTAGGAGCCATAGTAGAGTCCCCAAATGATGTGGACATCCTATAGAAGGGCCTCACTGAGGCAGAAGCCTGGTGTCAGAGCCATGGCCTCAAGCTCAGTGCCAAAAGGTGCATTGTCATCCCCTTTGGTAAAAACTCTGCACCCATGAACTACAACATAGGCAGCAGTCTACTTAATGCCGAATGTGTGATAACAGACCTTGGGACCCAGGTGGACAGTAGTCTCTCCTTTGATAATCTTATTGCCACAGTAGTCAGGAAATCATCACAAAATGGTTATCATCCAGGAAAAAAGCGGTCATTGTTCCCCTCTACTCGACACTCATTAGACCCATTTAGAGTACAATGCCCCTTTTGGAATAGACCTCTCAAGACATCTGCAGCAGCTGGAAAGGCCACAGAAGTACCTCAGAAAGAAGATTACTAGCCTCAAACAGATGCCCTATGCTGAAGGTCTCAAAAATTTCCAGCTTTACTCTGTAGGATATTGCCTACTCTGAGGTGATCTCTGCCTATCATATAAAGCTATGTCAGACCTAGAGCTGTTGGACATGCTACACCTAAAGAAATCCCAATCCATCCAAGCTACACGCTCTAGGGACCTATACCTTGTCACCACAATAAACAGGACATGCTGGAGGGATAGAATCCTGTCCCAGAGACTTCCCATACTCTGGAACAAGCTACCCATCTGTGTCAAGCAAAGTTCCTCATTAGCACTCTTCAAGAAAAATCTTGATGAGTGGAAGGGAAATAGGAAATACACCCCGGGGATCACTTCTGTGGCTCTTCTCAAAAGGGGCATAGGAAAATAACTTTCTTAGGTGGAGTAAGTCAGGGAACCTTGTTGGCTAGGCTTACTTAGGCCCTTGGGTCGATAGGCTAGTACCTAGCTATGAACATATCTTTCAGAACTGTAAAATCTTGTTGTGCTTCAACTGTAGAGCCTCATTTAAGGTTACCATCTGTCATTTTTGCAGGACAGTCCTGGTCTGAGCATTGTGACCTGTGAAAAACATGAAAAATGGCAAATGTTTTCATGTTTTAAGAGAAAATATATTTTCTGACTTTTATATTGTTGCAGAAAATTGTGCTGCTACATTTAAAATACCTTAATACCAAATAAAGTCACCCAAGCAACTGACATTATGTATCAGAGTCTTTATTTTGGTAGCAAAATTAAAGCAAATCTCTTTTATTGCTTTAGTGTGGTGTTTCTTGCAAAGTCTCATGTTTCTTTAGGAAATGTCCTACTTTGGGTAGCTGAAAATGTGGAAGCCTTAGCTTCCTTTTGTCCCTGGGCATCATGGTATAGCATCATATTGCAAAGCAGATCAGGTACCAGCTATCTAATGCACTAGTGTAATCTGCAGGACATTCTGACATGTGTCTGCATTTACATGTTGTTTCCTGAATCCTGTTCATGAATGTGGGGTATTTTGCCTGCAGCTGTTCCCCTTAAATAGTTTCCTGTGTATGTCTACTTTAGTCTTTGTCTCTTTTTGCATTGTGTGACATATTGTGGTACATAAGTATATCCCTAAAATTGTATGAATCTGACTTAAATGAATGGCTCGTTTTAACTATTAATAGAAAGTTCATTCTTCTTTTAGCATTTATTTTCTGTTTGCTAGCACTAAATTGTCATACCACGTGGGAGCTACTGCAATTTGTAGAAGGCTTTTTTAAGCTGATATTGTTTCTGTTAATTGTTTTTGTATTGTTGATTGTCGATTGTTTCTGTTATTGCTAGTAAGAGATGTAGCCAGGAATTTACAAACTGTACACACTGAAGCCATATTGCACCACCCCCCCCACCATAAAATGTATGAGTCGTGCCAGAGTACTGAATTGCACACCCTATAAAATGTATAGGCCATGAGTTGACACTGCAGTGAAATGATTTAAACTGTTAATGCTTGTCTGCATTCTGGAACTGGAGCTAGTTTTGCATTTTTTTACTTTTGCCACATCACACAGAGTGCCTTCTGGTTACAATGCTATGATACAACAAGTCTCTGTAGAACAGCCATAAGATGACAATTACAAGGCAGTCTTGTGACAGATCTCTGTGATAGCCAGTCTTACAGATATCCGTTCACAGCACTGCTGACATTGAGCACCAAACATTTGTACCATATCATTGCATCCATTCCCAGAGGTTCAGCCACACCAGTCCCTGTGTTTAGCACTAAACCTGTGTCCTACATCATGGCAACTAGTCCCACAGATTCATTCACACAAATAATATGTAGCAATAACAAGCCTCTGTGACACAACATGGAAGGTGGTCCACAAAGTAGCATTCATCCTGTGCACTGTGTGCTACATCATGGCATCTAGTCCCATAGATCCATTCACAGAATTAACAGTATTTAGCAGTAACAAGCCTCTGTGACGCAACATGGAAGGTGGTCCACAAAGTAGCATTCATCCTGTGCACTCTGTGCTACAATATGGCAGCTAGCCCCGCAGATCCATTCACACAAATAATATGTAACAAAAACAAGCCTCTGTGACACAACATGGAAGGTGGTCCACAAAGTAGCATTCATCCTGTGCCGTCTGTGTTGCATCATGACAACTAGTCTCACAAATCCATTCACACAAATAACAATATATAGCAATAACAAGCCTCTGCGACACAACATAGAAGGTGGTCCACAAAGTAGCATTCATCCTTTGCACTGTGTTGCATCATGACCAGCCAGACCACCTTTAATACAATAGAAAACTGGCTTTCTGAACATTGTCTGATCCTAAATCCCCAAAAAAACTAAAATGCTGTTATTTTCACCAACACTTAGGTCTACCGCTTTCACCTTTACCATAAAATCAAATGATGGCACAATAATCTCCCCTGACCCATCTACAAAACTATTAGGTGTCATCATAAAGAATAATCTAAAATTTGACCAACATGTTAATCAAACTATCAAAACCATCGATAAAAAACTAGGGTCACTTTACAGAATAAAAGCCTTCCTAACCCCTCCAGCTAAAATTGCCATAGCTCGCTCTCACCTTCTCTCAACCCTTCTGTATGCATCCCCTTAAACAAGACTGTCCTTAACAAACTCTCAATTTGCTACAACCACATTGCCAGGTTTGCCACTGGGCTGCCTTTTAGGACACATCATTGCATCAATCTAAATCAGCTTGGGTGGCTTGAACTACCCAGCCTAATCCAGTATAACCAACTGATTATGGCCTATAAAATCCACTATAATCCGGACAATACTCCTGCACTTAAAAATATTATCACCCCCTATAACAATCCTAGACCGCTTCGATCCTCTAACAAACTGCTAATTCAGACTAGCAAAATTAATAACACAGCTGGTGATTCTCTCTTTGCAATCTCTGTAAGTAGATCCTGGAACTCTCTTTCAGCTGATATTACCTTACTTTCCATCTTAGGTCAATTTAAAACTAGACTCAAACAACATTTGTCACTTAACTGGCTATGTCAATGTATCAAGCCTGGCTAACTCTCTCTAGAATGTGTAAAAATCTGTTAACCAGTTTACTGTGTAATTTAATTCAATCCTGACTTGTGCTCAGGATTAACTGTAACCTGTGGAACTTGTTTAACTTGCTTACTTATGTAATCTCTGTAAATAGTCTGTAATATGTAATGCTGGTATTATGTAATGCTGTATCTGCTTACCCTTGGAGCTTTTCTCCCCGGGCCTCCGCTAAAAATGGACATGCATCCAGTCAGACTATCCCGGTCAACAAATGTAAAATAAAAATAAATAAAATAAAATGACAACTAGTCTCACAGATCCATTCACACAAATAATATGTAGCAGTAACAAGCCTCTGTGACACAACATAGAAGGTGGTCCACAAAGTAGCATTCATCCTGTGCACTATGTGCTACATCATGGCAACTAGTCCCACAGATATGTTCACACAAATAACAATATATAGCAATAACAAGCCTCATTGCTGTGTGGAGGGTGGTCCACGAAGTAACGTTCATCCTCTGCACTCTGTGCTACAATATGGCAGCTAGTCCCACAGGTCCATTCACACAAATAACAATATAGCAGATCTCTATGACACAACATTGAAGGTAGTCCACAAAGTAATGTTTATCCATTGCATTCAGACAAGGTAGGCCAGCACCTACAAATTATTTTTAACAATCTACCCATGGCCAGAGTAACAACATTAATGCATATAAGCCCACCACAATAAGCTGTCAAAATGCAAATGTAACATTTCCAGACTCCCATTTTGCCTCCGCTTCCCCTTATGAATTTTGCTTCACTCTACGAAACAGCATAAACCAAGCTATGCCAATCAGCTGCTGGAAACATAATAAACCATCTTGGTGGAATGCATCAGTAATAAGCTGTAAAATAAAAGGAAAAATCTGATTAAGGTGTATAATATAACAAATTCTACCCACATTAAAGTCTCTGTCAAAAAGCTCAGAAAAAGTCTAAAAGTTGCCATAAGGAAGATCATAGCTGAACTTGAATTGAAATTAGCACCAACAGTCAAATGTAATCAGAAATCCTTTAAATCCATCAGATGATTAAGAAATAGCACTCAGCAATGTCCTGAATTGTTGTGTAAGGGCATTACCCCCTCTGACCCTAAAGATACTGCTAATATACTTACAGATAAATTTATGTCAACTTCACACCAAAAACCAAAGCTGTACCTACGATGCGGAAACTGCCCTGGATTCAAGCTGTTAGAGGACACGATTAGCTGTCTAGAAGATGTGCCTGTTGGTTCCAGTAAATCAGTGATACAAACAGTTTTCTTGGGCAGCTGGGCATGACAGCAACATTTGTATTTACTTAAGCAGCCATGATTGACATTGTAGGCATGTAAATGATTTGCTTGGCAGTGTGTGTGTTTGGACCTGTAGCATGAAGCTAATGTATCTCTTTATTACAGCTTCTGAAAGATGTTTAAGATAAATAAAATAAAGAGCTATCATGTAGAAACATAATAACTCTGCACTGGTATACTTTTTTGGTCCTTATGTCTGCAACTCTGAGGGGAGGGAGCAAATTGCATAATGTCCAGATTTTTGTTTCATGTTGTTGGTCTGTTCCTCATAAAATCTTTACTCGTCTGACAAATTATTGAGGATTAAAGTAAAAAAATAACAAATTTCAGTTTTGTACTTCATACTCTTCAGACAATTGATGCTAATGTAAAACCTGTTATTCTAGCAACTTTCTAAGTTTATAACAGCAGTGTTTAAAAATTGTCCTTATTCTGGGGCCTTTGTCTCCCCATTACTTACAGCTTTGTCCATACTTCTTCATCTAAGAAGGTGAAAGCTATGCAGGCCAGTAACAACAATAATACCTACACATCAAGGGAGGAACCTAAGGAAAAGTTTTTGGATATGAACCTAAAAGATTTACTAGTTGTGACATCATAGAATATGCTGCAGAACACACACGTTCATCTATTGAAGGTTCAGCATAAAGATCCAACTTGGGGGGACTGGAACAATTGTATACTGTATGGATAATCTAGATGGCACATTATATTTTAGGAGTCAGAGAAGGAAAATGAGGTGAAATTAATTAATTACATCTTAATATAAAGTAATTGCATTACATTGTTTCACTGTTTCAAAGTAAAAGTGGCTTGTCATGTGATATGCAAGTCTAGTTGCAAAGACTGTTTTTTAAATGTGGGGTGGGAAAAATTGCAA